>NW_006921679.1:5626752-5635850 GCF_000298275.1 Orycteropus afer afer | reverse complement strand
CAATCCTACTTCTGTAGTGATACTGCCTCGGAAACCCAAGGAGGGGTCGCTATGAGTCGGGGCCGACTCGATGGCAAATAACAACAACAACAACAATGTGGCACCCGTGTGGGAGTGGGACCATGACAAGGTGTATGGAACCCTACTGTAGGGATTGGTCAGTTTCGTCACTTCACTAGGCTTAAAGTGAACCCTCCCAGAGGTGGTATAGGGGAAATTTCACTACTATCAAAACTGAGAGCAGTCAGGAGTGCAGCATGTCCTTGAACCTGAGATCCCTGCACCTGAGACAGCAGAGAGACAGTGGCAGCAGCAGTAGTAGAACCGAGAGACCGGCATGAGATAGAGTGAGGGGCTTGCCGGCATACAGAGTGAGAAAGCTGAGTGCCTTTGGACAAGAGACTTGCTGGCAGGGTGGGGTGCACCTAGGTGCCCCAACTGGCAGAGCCAAAAGAGCTCTGTAACACTTGCCTGCGCCTCTTTTGGCCAAGATGCTTGGGGCCAGAGAGGCGTGCCTGTGGACATAGCAGAGGGGAGGCTGTTCTGATCGAAGAATTGTATCCCGAGCACTCCTGAATCTGACTTGTGACCTGTTACTTCCCTAATAAACCCCATAATTGTGAGTACTGTCTATGAGTTCTGTGTGGCCACCGCAATGAATTATTGAACCCAGCAGGGAAGTAGTGAGTACCATGGGAGGGGCAGCTGGTGCTTATCAATGGAATTGATAAGAAGTTTGGAGGATGGCAGCATGTCTGACCTCCAACTCATAGGAATCAGCTTTGGGATGATGCTGCTGATGGTGATTCTCTCTCCCTGTTGTGACATTAGAGGAGGTCAGAGGATGCTGCAGCCACACCCTTTTTGCAGCTTATAATTCAAAATTAAGTCCAGGCATTTATTATTTGCTGTATTTATTAAAATAAACAACTTAATGATTGACTTGAGGATATTGTTGTTGTTAGTTGCCATCAAGTCAACTCCAACTCATGGTCGTTGCTGTTGCTGTTGTTGTTAGGTGCTGTTGAGTAGGCTTCGACTCATAGCGACCTCACATACAACAGAATGAAACACTGCCCGGTCCTGCACCAGCCTCACAATCCTTGCTATGCCTGAGCCCACTGTTGCAGCCACTATGTCAATCCATCTCATTGAGGGTCTTCACCTTTTTCATTCTACTTTACCAGGCACATCCTTCTCTAGGGAATGGTCCCTTCTGACAACATGACCAAAGTAGGTGAGACGAAGTATGGCCATTGTTGCTTCCAAGGAGCATTCCAGCTGCACTTCTTCCTTGACAGATCTGTTTGTTCTTCTGGCAGTCCATGGTACTTTCAGTATTCTATGCCAACATCACAATACAAAGGAATCAACTCTTTTTCAGTCTTCCTTATTCACTGGCCACCTTTCACATGCATATGAGGCAACTGAAAATACCCTGGCTTGGGTTAGGCACACCTTAGTCTTCAAAGTGATATCTTTGCTCCTTAAAACTTTAAAGAAGTCTTTTGCAGCAGATTTGCCCAGTGCAATAGGACATCTGATTACTTGACTGCTACTTCCATCAGTGTTGACTGTGGATCCAAGTAAAATGAAATCCCTGACACCTTCAATCTTTTCTCCATTTATCGTAATGCTGCTTATTGGTCCAGTTGTAAGGAGTTTTTCCTTTATGTTGAGGTGTAATCCATACTGAAGACTGTAGTCTTCGATCTTATCAGTAAGTGCTTCAAGTCATTCTCACTTTCAATAAACAAGGTTTTGCTATTTGCATATTGCAGGTCGTTAATGATTCTCCCTCAAATCCTGATGCCATGTTCTTCTTCATACAATCCAATTTCTTGGATTATGTGCTCAGCATACAGATTGAATAAGTATGGTGAAAGGATACAACACTGACACATACCTTTCTTGATTTTAAACCATGCAGCTTCCCCTTGTACTCGTTGAATGACAGCCTCTTGGTCTATGTACAGGTTCCTCATGAGCACAATTAAGTGTTCTGGAATTCCCATTCTTCACAAAGTTATCTATAATTAGTTATAATCCACATAGCAGAGTGACTTTGCATAGTCATTAGCACACAGGTAAACATCTTTCTGATATTCTTTGCTTTCAGCCAAGATCCATTGTTGTTGTTATGTGCCGTCGAGGCAGATCTGACTCATAGCGACCCCTCCTTGGGTTTCCGAGGCAGTATCACTACAGAAGTAGATTGCCCCATCTTCCTTCTGAGGAGTGGCTGGTGGGTTTGAACCACGAGCCTTCTGGTTAGCAGTCCAATGCCTTAGGCATTATGCCATACAATACAGAAAATTCTTCATGTAAGTCTGTCCTTTTAATATTTTACCCGTCTTTGCAAAGCATTAACTTTTTATTATTATTATTTTAAGTGAGTATGGGATTGACAAATGAGGTCGACCACATTTCAGATGTACTTAGAAATCATGTCAAAGCGTACCCTAAGGAAAATCTTTCACAGCCCCGTTTGTATGGTACACTATTCTTCCTCACGTGTGAAACTTCTTACCAACTGTGAGATTTCAAGTCATTTGCCCTTGGAAGCAAGGCTATCAGTCATACTCTGTGGACTTGGCCTTATCCCACTGCCTTACTATTAGTACACAACCCTCCAAATCTTGTGCTCACTTTGCTAAATCTAATAGAGGAGCTCTGATGGTGCAGTGCCTAAGGCATTTGACTGCTAATCAGAAGGCTGGCGGTTCAAACCCACCAGCCACTCCTGGAAGGAAGGTGGGGCAATCTACTTCCGTAGTGATACCGCCTCAGAAACTGAAGGAGGGGTCGCTATGAGTTGGGCCCGACTTGGCGGCACATAGCAACAACATTGTCGAAATTAGACAACATAGAAAACTATGGAGCCAAACATGTTGAATATAATGAAATTGTAAAATGTTTCAAATGAAAATGAGGAACAATTTATGAAATTTTTTCAGTTTTTTATTTATTGTTTTCTAATTGATAGCAAACCAAACCAAATCCACTGCAGTCAAGTTGATTACAACTCGTAACGACCCTCATTGGGTTTTTAAGGCTGTAAATCTTTATGGAAATAGATTGTCCCATTTTCCTCCTGTGGAACAGCTGGTAGGTTTGAACTGCCAACCCTCTAGTTAGCAGCCAAATGCTGTGCCCACTACACCACCAAAGAAGTCCTACTTATTCTCTTAAAAGAAAATATTTCTCAGGGTCATCTCTTTTAATTACTTATTGTGTGCAGTAATAAAATTATAAGTGATAATTATGCAAAGGATCATGGCTTAATAACAGTATAATACAGTTTTATATTTAGAATGTGGGCTCTTTAATTTGTTATTATTGGGTTGTTGCAGTTTTACCTAGTATTAAAATGAAGAATGATCCTTAATGCAATGCCACCTGTATAACTCAATTCACAGTAATTCATCTATCAAAATATTTTCCAAAAAAAGGAAATGCCTTCTTTGTTATAATTTGTACAAATTAGAACCTGCTGCCATTGAGGTGAATCTGACTCACAGCGCCCCTAGAGGACAGAGTGGAACTGCCCCAGAGGGTTTCCAAGGCTGTCAATCTTTACAGAAGCAAAGTCCAAACCAAACCCACTGCCCTGGAGTCAATTCTGACTCACAGCGCCCCTAGAGGACAGAGTGGAATTGTCCCAGAGGGTTTCCAAGGCTGTCAATCTTTATGGAAGCAAAGCCCAACCCAAACCCCCTTCGTGAAGTCAATTCTAACTCAAAGCTCTCCTAGAGGACTGACTAGAATTTCCCCATAGAATTTCAGGCTCAGTTTTTACAGAAGCAAAGCCCAAACCAAACCCACAGCCTTTGAATGGATTCCGACTCACAGCACCCCTAGAGGAGAGAGTAGAATTGCCCCATAGGGTTTCCAAGGCTGTAAATCTTTATGGAAGCAGATTGCTATGTCTTTTTTCCCCAAAGTAGCTGTTGGACTAGAACCACCAGTCTTTTGGTTAGCAGCCAAAAGCCTTAGCCACTGCACCACCAGAGCACCATGTCCAAATTACAGGTGTTTTAAAGTATTAACTTACTCAATTTGAAGCTCCAGCTCTAGAGAGTAAAGCAACATTTAAATTTGTGAATTGTGCTCATCTCTGAAACTGAACAGCAGGAAGTGGTAGCGAAGGAACATTCAACACGAGCTAAGGCCCCATTTGCCAAATCTTTTGAGTATGGTTGTATCAATATTTTGTATGAAGTGAATTCTCAAAAAGATTATGTTTACATGCATTCCAATCTATGCTGAAAATGATTTCACAACTAAATTTTGTATTTCCCTGTAACTGCTTCCTTCGTACAGATCAGGGGTTGGCAAAGAAGGCCCACCATCTGTTTTTGTAAGTACTTTTGCTGGGACACAATCATGCTTACTCATGACACATCATCTCCAGCTGCTTCCAGGTACACGGGCAGGGTCTAGCAGTTGCAGAAGACCTTCTGACTCCCTAAGCCAAAGATATTTACTCTCTGGTCTTTACAGAAAAAAATGTGCCAACCCCTGGCAAATTAGAAACAGATTATATTGTAAGATAAACCATGTTTTAATATGTAAAATAATAAATTTATTATGCCTAATTGTCACTGAAGGAACTCTGGTGGCACAGTGCCTAAGGCATCTGACTGCTAACCAGAAGGTTGGCAGTTCAAACCCACCAGCCAGGAAGGAAGATGGGGCAATCTACTTCCGTAAAGATTTACCACCTTGGAAACCCAATGGGGTTTGCTGTGAATTGGAATCAACTTGATGGTAGTGGATTTGGTAAGTTTTTTTTAATTGTCACAGTGGTGTTAGAAAAGAATTCTGAAAATACCATAGATTGCCAGAAGAATGAAGAAATCTGTCCTGGAAGAAGGGTAACCGGAATGCTCCTTGGAAGTGAGAATGGCCAGACTTAATTTCTCCTATTCTGGTCATGTTGTCAGAGGGCCCAGTCCCATGGATGTCATGCTTGGTAAAGTGGAGGGTCTGTGAAAAAGGGGAAGACCCTCAACAAGATGGACTGACACAGTGGCCGCAATGATGGGCTCAGGTATAGCAAAGATGTGTGAGGCTGGCACAGGACCGGGCAGGGTTTCATGCTGTTGTACACAGAGTCGCTATGAGTCAGAGCCAACTTGATGGATGGCACCTAATAACAACCACTGTCATTGTTAACCAAAAGGGGGAATCTAGTGTTCAGTACTGTTTATTACATTTTTACACCCCTCCCCTGAAAACTAAAATCAGCCAATACTCACTGAATACCTACTCTGATCACAAATTCATACTGTGCTTTGAAGGACTACTATGAGATTTACATACCAGCAAAACAAACAAAACAAACCTCTCTTTACTTACCAGTTTCAAACAACTGATTTTGCTATCAGTTAGTTGTATGTGTGGTTGCCTTGAATTGGGGGGCAGTTAGGTAGTGGCAATGATAACCACCACCACCACCACCACAAGGTGCTTGTACAGACTTACTAGCAGGAGATACCTAAGGTGATGGTTTAAAGCAGGAGCTCAGTCAGTGTGACACCAAAAACCAAACTCACTGCCATCCAATCGATTCTAACTCACAGCAACCCCCATTGGGTTTTCAAGGCTGTAAATCTTTACAGAAATAGATTGCTCCATCTTGCTTCCACAGGGCAGCTGGTAGGTTTGAACCGCCGACCTTCTGGTTAGCAGCCCAATGCCTTATTCACTACATTACCAGAGCACCTTAGTCAATGGGATCCCATAAAAACCAAACCTGCTGCCACAGAGTTGATTCTGATTCATAGCAACCCCCATTCGGTATCTGAGGCAGTAAATCTTTATGGAAGTAGATTGACCAGTCTTGCTTCTGTGGAGTGGCTGGTGGGTTTGAACCACCAACCTTCTGGTTTGCAGTCAGATGCCTTATCCACTACACTACCAGAGCTCCTTAGTCAATGTGATAGGCATAGAATTTTTCTTTTTAGAGCAACTGCTAGACAACAAAGGTAAAGGAGCCAGCTGTTACTCTTATTCCACCAGTGAAAAATAAATTATTGGGTATTTGCCTCAAATAATTTTGGATTAAGGTAGATTATAAACAAACAAACTGAGTCAAAAACCTTAAAGAAGGATACAGAGGAAGAAACAGTGGCCCCCAGGTGACAACTGGGTGTTGCAAGGCTCAGCAGGAGACAGGAGGAGGGTTTGCAAATAGACCTTTATATGTAGGAGTATTTGCCACTCAAATGTCTGCACATCCTTAACCCTCTGAAATGCAAGAGAATTTTAATTACCATTCAACCTACAGGATTTTATGGAAATAAGGCAATAAGCCACATAGAAAATATGAATTTTATAAATTTATAAAAATGTGCATTTTATAAAGCCCTAAGCCCTTTCGGGGAGCTCTGGTAGTGTAGTGCCTAAGGCACTTGACTGCTAACCAGAAGGCTGGTGGGTCAAAGCCACCAGCTGCTCCTGGGAAGGAAGGTTGGGCAATCTACTTCTGTAGTGATACTGCCTTGGACACCCAAGGAGGGGTTGCTATGATTCAGATCCGACTCGATGGCAGTGCATTTGGTTTGAGTTTGTAAGCCCTTTTAGAAGGAGCTTTGGTGGTGTAGTGGTTAAGGCATTTGGCTGCTGACCAAGAGGTTGGTGGTTCTAACTCACCAGCTGCTCCATGGAAGAAAGATGAGGCAGCCTTCTTTCGTAAAGATTCACAGCTTTGGAAATCCAATGGGGGTCAATATGAGTCAGAATTGACTCGATGGCAGTGAGTTTGGTTTTTGGAAGCTCTTTTAAATCTGGTTGCTATTTGGGCCTTAGTTTCTCTTCAATTATATTTATGTTTTTTATTTTCCCTTTTCTTGTTCAGGTCATTTTTATGTATCTTATTTGTAAAGTTGGTAATAAATACGAAATAAAGGGAACCAGGGGAAAAAAAAAAAAAAAAAACAGGAGCCCTGTTAGCACAATGGTTAAGCACTTGGCTACTACCCCAGAAGTCATTGGTTCAAATCCAGAGCCACTCAGCGGGAAAAAAAGACCTAGTGATCTGTTTCCATAAAGAGTATAGTTTAGGAAATCCTGTGGGGCGGTTCTACTCCATCCTATAGGGCCTCTATGAGTCAGAGTGGACTTGATGGCACATAACAATCACAACAGCAACAGAAAATATAGGTGTACTTTTATAAATTAATACCTAGTTCGTGTTACTTTTCCAATTAAGCTTTCATTGTATTATTATCAATGTAATTATTAATGTAGTTATGCTTTTTGTTACAAGGGAACGACTCAAGGCTGTGTGCAGCAAACAAGCCCACTTGCTTGCTAAGGATTTAGGCAGGGATTCAGGATTGGGCTTCATATGTTTGTTATTCTCTCACTGAGTCCAAATCAGGTACACGTGTCGGGACACCTTTAAAGCAGATGCCTAACCATCACCAGCTTTTCACAGAGGTATATGACCTTCAAATGGTTAGGGATCATAGATTTGCTATTGTCCTCCCTTTTTTTGCCATTTCCTTTCCCAGTACAAACATTTCTGTCATATATAACAACACGATGTTCTAAAAATACAAGTTGTTATGGGTGGTTATTCTGTTTCCTAATTTAGAAGGTGTCATGTTCAGAAACTTAGATGTACCTATATTTCAACAATGGCTGGTTGTACAGGTAGCACTGAGCACCACTGATGGCACACAGCCGTCTGTGTGGAGTCCACACAGATGTAAGCACAGGAGACAATGAAATGGGCTTTCTTTCTTTTTTTTCTTTAAATCACAAAGTATCATCACCTGAATCTTTAGATCATTCATATTTGGGTGTATTTTTGTTTGTTTTCAACTACTATTATTACATCCATATAAATTACTTTCTAACAATGAAATTCTAGTTTAAAAAAAAAAAAAAAGAAAGAATGTATATATATCTTTATCTTTACAATTTTAACTGTAACCATGTCTGGGGATACCTACACATTTTTATCCGGAGTACAATGGGAGCTCTTACGAGACACAATCTTAAGTACTAAACATCTAAATGATAGTTAGACAAATTAATAAAAAATTGTACCCTAGGAGAAAAGATGTGAATTAAAGTGTATTTTTAAATATATACACATATATATGTACTAAAGACAATTTTAAATATTCTCTAGTCACGATTAACAAAATGCTTCTAGAAAACTGGAATGAGTATTATAATTCCTGTTATCTTTCAGAGTAGTGTTTTAATAATTTAAAAATGTAAGTTTAAGTTATTTGCTAAAGAGGAAAGTTTGTTTTTTTTCCACTGTCTGCCTATGTAGCTCTGATCATTTTAATTTATTAAATGGACAATTCATTTTTTTCTCATATTAAAGAAAGATGGTTTCATAAATTACAATCAGTATTCAGGATCTCTTCACTATATTTATAAGATTCAACTCAAAACTCACTGCCTTCAAGTCAATTCTGACTCATAGCGACCCCTACTGGATTTCCAAGGCTGTAAACCTTTACAGAGGCAGACTGCCTTATCTTTCTTGTGCAGAGCAGGTGGTGGGTTCGTTCGAACCACTGATCTTTTGCTTAGCAGCCAAATGCCTTAACCACTGCACCACCAGAGCTCCTTCACTTATAGGGCTACAAGTGGGAAAGTGTATAATAATCAAAGGGGGAAGAACACAGGACTTAGAGAAAATAAAATACTTGAAAAGTATGATTTTTCTATCACTTAACACGTTTTGTTGTACTTTGAGCTATAGGATATTTTGACATATGTGGGGAGATACCACTCTGCTAGTCGCTTTGTTTTGGAAATCACATTTTCTCAATACCAGAGATGTGGAAACTTTTAGTAAAATATTCCATCACAAAACTTAGACTTCAAAAGTACGTTTTTTAATAATATTGTGAAATCTAGTTTTCATTTTTTCCTTAGCTTGTTCACGTTAAAGGAAGAAAAACACAGGAAAATCCAAATGCAAAAGGTTTGTGTGTACACACACACACACACACACACATATATATATATATAAAGGAGCTCTGGTAGCATAGTGCCTAAAGCACTTGACTGCTAACCAGAAGGCTGGAGGTTCAAACCCACCAGCCACTCCTCGGAAGGAAGAT
>NW_006921679.1:5625475-5626652 GCF_000298275.1 Orycteropus afer afer | reverse complement strand
TAGTGATACTGCCTGGGAAACCCAAGGAGAGTCACTATGAGTCGGGCCTGACTCGATGTTACATAACACATATATATATATACACACAGACACAGACACATATATGTATATATATATATATTTGGTAACCAATGGAGATATATATATATATATATATATACATATACACTGTTGTTGTAAAAAAGTTTGCTTATACACACACACACACACACACACATATATAAGTATAAATATATATTAAAAAGATATATATATCTCCATTGGTTTACAAACAGAAATGTAACTCCTTTATGCAACATCTAGCAGCACTGACACAAAAATACAATCCATATACGTGAAACGCCATTACTATAAAATCTAAAGGTATAACATTCAATTATCACTTGCTAAATGGTTTCACAGATTAGTTGTATGACACTGATTAATATTAATTAATAAACACGGAAACATTCAGTAGTGATGGAAAAATTATCAACTTCCTAACTCTGACTTTTCCGAGGGACTGCGTGCAAATAAGTAAATTCCATCCTGTGGTACCAAATGGGTCTAACAGTGTCAGGACCAGATTATAAACCCACTGAAGATGGTAAGAGACACCTGTAATTGTAGCGACCTGTTTTCCCTTCTTAAATGCCCCAGTATGCACTGCGGAACTTTGCACTTACTTGGTGCCAGACACTGCCTACTCAAATGTTAGGGACAGAGTCAAAAGAAACGGAGGGAAATGTTTTCAGCATTATCAATTCACGTAACACAAATTCACTCACTCTCATTCTGTCTGTCTCTCTCTCTCACACACACACAAGCACACACACACAGTGAATTTACTCAAGTCTAGGTTTGAGTGCAGGCTCAATCCTTGGGCAAATAAAGGCCACCTGTCCAAACTCCATTTCACAACTGTCCAGGGCTCGCACTGATGGGGCAGGTGAAAAAGGAGACCACAGTCTGGGGTAGTTTGTGAGGACTGAGCGGGAGGCAGGCGGAGTTGGGAGTCCGCCCTGGGAAAGGTGGTGGCAGCTGGTGTCCTCTTGGGGGGAAGCATAGAAGGGGAATATGGGAGCCCAATAACTGCCCGGTTGGTTTGTTGTTGTTATGTGCCGTCGAGTCGGCCCCGACTCATAGCGACCCCTCCTTGGGTTTCCGAGGCAGTATCACTACGGAAGTAGGATTGCCC
>NW_006921679.1:5610513-5624733 GCF_000298275.1 Orycteropus afer afer | reverse complement strand
TCGCCCCGCCCCGCCCCTTTCAGCCCCGCCCCTTTTCTTTCCACGCCCCGCCCTCTCCCTTCGACGCCCTGCCCCTCTCCCTTCCACACCCTGCCCCTCCTGCACTTCTCCATTGTCTTCCCACCCTCCCCTTACCTCAACGCGGTGCACAGGCCTTCCAGCCACTGGGCTGGGGCGGCTCTGAGACCCTCCTCCCCTAGCTCCTATGCCTACTTTCCCGCGGCGCGGTCCATCTCTCTCTTCTAACTTCCCTCACCAGGTTGGGTTTGTAGCGGGGGGTCGTTTCCCTGCGCAATAAAGTCAGCTGTTAAACGGAGTTTTAAGGAGCTAGGGGAACCGTTGCGGGAATGGCTCCGTTTGCGGGGCTCTTGAGTCTTTCACCTAACTTGTCTAACTTGTCTCTCCCTCTTGCTCAGAAGCAGCCGCACTCGTAGACGCTCTTGCCGCTAGGCGTCACCCCTCCAGTTGTGCAGAAACTTGTAAGCGCGCATCTCTGACTCGGGCTTAGACACAGTGAGTGCTGCTCAAGAAGCCGCTTTACTATGGTTTTTCAAGGACTGGAGAGGTTTGCTCAGCTGTCACTATATGACGTAGAGCTTTTATGTTAGCGCCTGGGACTAAATCTTGTGTTTACTTGTTCAGGTGCTCACATACACATGCGTGCTTCCTCCATCCACAAGGGACAAACTTGGTTTTAGCTGCTTGATATCTGGGGAACGGTATGGATATCTGGGGATGTTTGAGAAACACGATGGTTCTTTTGTTTTTGTTTTTTTAATTTTTATTGTGATTTGGGTGGAAGTTAACAAAGCAAATTCATTTTCCATCCAGCAGTTCACATACACTTTGTCTCATGACATTGACTGCAATTTCCCACAATCCAACAGCCCTCTTCCCACTTCCTCCCCATAGTTATCTCTTCCCTGGTAATATAGTGCCTAAGGCAATTGACTGCTAACCAGAAAGCTGGTGGTTCAAACCCACCAGCCACTCCTGGAAAGGAAGGGCAATCTGCCTCCGAAACCGAAAGGAGGGGTCCCTGTGAGTGGGATCTGACTCCACCGCAGTGAGTTTGGTTTGTTTGTTTTTTGTGTTGACTGCTAACCAGAAGGCTGGCAGTTCAAACCCACCAACCACTCCTCAGAAGGCAGACTGGGCAATCTACTTCTATAGAAATACGACCTCGGAAGCCCAAGGAGGGGTCGCTATGAGTCTAATAGACTCTACCGCAGTAGTTTGGTTTGGTTTGTCTGGTGTCTTTCCCTCCCAGGCACTCCTGCCCCCTGAGCTGTTTCCCTGTGTATACACAACCCTTCTGCTCTTCCATGATTGATCTCTCCAAGGAGTAAACACGATGTTTTATCAAACACATTCCTGAAACAATCATAGTAGTGTATTTTATGACTTTTTAAAATGGAAATATGCTACCATATTTGTAAACAGTTGAAACATACAGATGCTGGAGCTTTTAAAAACATGTTTTCATGCAACAAAATGGATAATTGCACTTAAAAAAAAAAAAGCATTTTCAAAGGTGTAAATCAGAAGGATAAAATGAATAGCCTGGCAAAGGCCAGTGGAAATATGCTTTAATTCTTTCCCCCCTCACAGGTAATAGGCAGTGACTTTAACCCTTCCTAAAGAAATTTGCTCCCACAAAAGTTAAATAAGACTTATAGCTGTAGCTCTGGTGGTGTAGTGGTTAAGGCTTTTGGCTGCTAACCAAAAGGTCAGTGGTCGAACTCACCAGCACTCTGGGAGGTGGTCTGTTCCTGTAAAGATTTACAGCCTTAGACCTCAAAGGGGCTCACTGTAAGAATCAACTCAATGGCAGTGAGTTTGTTTGTTTTTATAGCTGTAGCAGTATCCACCAGAGCACCTATATTATTAAATAAAACTGAAACCCAAACTCTCTGGTGCTGAGTCTGTTTGACTCATAGCAACCCCTCCTTGGGTTTCCAAGGTGGTATCTCTACTAAAGTAGATTGCCCAGTCTTCCTTCCAAGGAGTGGCTCATGGGTTTGAACCGCCAGCTTTCTGGTTAGCAGTCACATGCCTTAGGCACTAAGCCACCAGAGCTCCCATATTATTAAATATATATTAAAAATTTTAATATATATCTCACTATTTTATACTGCTCATATGAAAATTACCATGAATTGCTCTTCTGAAGATGTTTATGTTGTTGTTAGGTGCCATGTAGTTGGCTCTAACCCATAGCAACCGCGTGTACAACAGAACTGAAACACTGCTTGGTCCCACGCCATCCTTACAATCCTTGGTATGCTTGAGCCCATTGTTGCAGCCACTGTGTCAATCATCTCATTGAGTATCTTCCTCTTTTTTCACTGACACTCTACTTTGCCAAACCAAGGGAAAAAAAAAAAAAAAACCTCACTGCCATCAAGTCAGATCCAACTCATAGAGACCCCTCCGTGGGTTTCTGAGGCAGTATCACTATGAAAGTAAATTGCCCAGTCTTCCTTCCAAGGAGTGGCTAATGGGTTTGAACTGCCAGCCTTCTGGTTAGCAGTCAAATGCCTTAGGTACTGCACTACCAGGGCTCCTTCTACTTTACCAAGGATGGTAAAGTCCCTTCTCCAGGGACTGGTTCCTTCTGACAACATGACCAAAGTAAGTGAGACAAAGTCTGGCCATTCTTGCTTCTAAGGAGCATTCTGGCTGCACTTCTTCAGAACAGTTTGTTGCTTCTTCTGGCAGTCCATGGTATAGTCTGTCTATACTAACATGGTATAGTCTGTCTATAACATGGTATAGTCTGTCTATACTAACCAGTAAAGGTCAAAAGGTTCCTGATTTATATTTCTGTCAAATAATTTAAAAGCCATTAATGTATTTTAATTGCCAAAAACAACATAATCTCAGAGCCAGAATCTGTATTTTATTGGCTCAGAAAGAAATAACTAGCAGCGATTTCCCCCTGTGGATGGTGAGCGTCCTGGTGATAGGAGTGTTTGTCGTGGCTCCGTGGTAGGAAATCTTAGTATGCCCAAAGAAGTCTCTGGAAAAACCCAGAAGTGCATGCAAGGTTTAAGATTTTCAAACTGTTTTGATTAAGTACCTTTTCAGTAAAAAAATTTTGATCAAACCAATATATGTACATTCATTATTGCAATTGCATTATATGCAATTATGACTGCATTGTGCATTATATGCAGAACACTAATGTATTACTTATATTATAAAACAGACAAAACAAAAATATGAAAAGATAAGACAAAAGACCCAAAACCCAAACCCACTGCCATCCAGTCAATTCCAACTCATAGCAACCCCCATTGGGTTTCCAAGGTGGTAAATCGTTACGGAAGTAGATTGCCCAGTCTTCCGTCTGTGGAGTGGCTGGTGGGTTTAAACTACCAACCTTTTGGTTAGCAGTCAAATAGCTTATGCACTGCGCCACCAGAGCTCCTTAAGACAGAAGTATGTATGTATAAATAAGAAAAGCAGCAAAAGAGTGGAGTGGGTATTTCCTCGGCTCCTCACCCCAGTGAAACAACCAAAAACCCACTGCCGTTGAGTTGATTCCAACTCAGAGCAACCCTCGTTGGGTTTCCATAAATCTTTATGCAAGTAAATTGCTTCATTGGGATTCCATAAATCTTTATGCAAGTAAATTGCCTCATCTTCCTCCCTCAAAACAACCAAAGCTGGTGAAAATTATTAAAAGATAACCATGTAAAATCTCTGGAAATTGTCATAAGGGAATACAGGAAATGAAGAAATGCTTATTCGCAAAACTCTACTAAATCTTGGTAAGAATAGTGTGATAGTTGGAGCTGTGTGCCAACTTGGCTAGACCACAGTCGTTTGTGGTTTAAGCAGTTGTGATGTGGTTATTCCCATGATGGGATCAGAGGTATATGTTTTGAGCAGCCAATCTGTTGAAAGGGAGTTTTCCTAGGTGTGTGGCCTGCTTCCAGTGTATTTATGGACATCCTGGGGAAAAAAGACACTCTTATGTGGATCAGGATTCTGTTGTGCTGCCTACAACTGTCTGTGAGTGAACAATCCACCATTTGCCCTGGAGGTCTTCGATTCATCATTCGTTGGAGTCAACAGCCAGTATACTGTCTGCCAACATTGAGTTCGTCAGCCCCTGCAGCTGCGTGAGTAGGGAAAAGCCTCCAGCTTGATGTTTGATCCAAGAACTTGGGACTTGTCAGCTTCTGTAAGTGTGTGAGGCATTTTCCTAAGATAAATTTCTCTTTCTCTCTATATATAAGCTTTACTGGTTTTGCTTCTCTAGGGAACCCAGTCTAACACAAATAGTAACAGTCTTTGGCCTTCGAACAACAACCCATTCCCTTCTGCAGTTCTGAGTGATGGAAGTTCTACTCTAAGTGTGTGTGGCCAAGCAGATGGGCCTCTTTCTCTCCCCAGTTCTCAGTCTAGGGCTATGGTTTCTCCTTGGGATTCTCACCCCAACATTCTCATTCCCACCCACGCAAGTTGCATGCAGGAAGCTCTATTCCAGGAAAGGAGGCTGAGAGGTCTGGGAGTCCCTTCCACCCTCCAGCCACTACATGAAGGATGAAAGCTCTACCCAAGATAATGCAGGCCAAGAGTACTGGGCTCCTGCAGGGGACATCAAACTCAACTGCTATAACATACTACACAAAAACTTTTTTCTACACCCTACTGTGGTGAGTAATGACTGGGGTTTTAAAAATTACAAGGAGCCATCTAGATGCACTGATGGATCTCTCCTTGTCCAGAGGATAGAAGAATGAAGAAAACCAAAAACGCATGGACACAATTAGTCCAAGAGATCTTGGACCATGTGATCCTCAGCCTATATGACCATGAGAACCAAAGAAATAGGTGGTGCCTGGCTACCACTGTCAACCACTGGGAAAGGCATCAGTGCAGGAGATCCTGGATAGAGTGGGAGAACAGTGTGGAAGAAAACTCAAAATCACAAAAAAAATACCAGGTTTACTGGTCTGATAAAGCCCTGTGAGACCTGCAAGACTATGGCCCCTAGTTACCATTCAGGTCTGGAACTGAACTCATTCCTGTGGCTTCCAACCAAATGACAGACAGGTATATGAGGTGAACATTTACATCAGGTAGATACACTCCTTATAGCAATCAATTGTGGGAGAACAGAGGGCAGTATTTGCACAGGGAGATAGCTCGGGGAGTAGGAATGCATAGGAAAGATGGACACAGGGAAAAGGTAACTACAGGAAGGAAGTGGGAAGAGAGCTATTACATTATGAGGAATTGCAGTTAATGTCACGAAACAAAATGTGTATGAATTGCTGTATGGAAAATCAATTTGCTTTGTAAACTTTCACCCAAATCACAATTAAAAAAAAAAAAAAAAGGTAACAACAACAAAAAAAACCCTCTTACACCTTAAGGAGCTCTGGTGATTCAGTGCCTAATGCATGTGATTACTAACCAGAAGGTTGGTGGTACAAACCCACCAATATCTCTGTGCAAGGAAGGTGGGGCAATCTACTTCTATAGATTTACAGCCTTGGAAACCCAATGGGGATCACTATGAGATGCTATGAGACTATGAGCCAGACTTGGAATTTTTTTTTAAAGTTCCAGAAACACTTTATCTTAAAATGAAGTTGTAAATGCATAACAAAATAACATAAGTAATAAATGTAATAAAAATAAATAAGGAGAATAATGTATTCATACAAAATAAAAATATAGTAAAAGCCCAAATGTGTATCAATGAACAAAACTGTGTAAATATGTAAACAATAATGTAAGTAGATTCTAGTATTTTCCTAAACAACTCCTTACCTTCTACTTCCATGTGAATATAATCAATACCCAAACATTAAATAAAGAACAATGATGATTATTTTGTTTGACTTTTTAAAAAATGGATTGGGTCTGTTTCCTTCAATGCATTTTTATCTTTCTATTCATGTTCTTTAAATTGTGGGTTTGGGGCAATCTACTTCCATAGAGATACCACCTGGGAAACCCAAGGAGGGGTCGCTATGAGTCGGATCTGACTGGACAGCATTGAGTTTGGTTTTTGTTTTTGGTAGTTTATCTATCCGTAGGGTGGATATTCTGTGTTGGAGAGGCAAGTTGAGAAGACCAAAGTATACCTCCCCAATCAGTGCTGCTTATAGAGCAGGGGTGTCACTCAGAGAGAAGCAGCCTGTGTCCCTGCCCCCAGTGCTGGAGCAGTGAGTGGTGCCAAGCTTCTGCTAGGGTGAAGAGGCAGGCTGTAAAGACAATGAGCTCTATAACTCTCCCGAAGGGAACTGACTTTATTTGAAACAGAGTGTGGGAAAGCTTATGCCTAAGGGCTCCATAAAAAACAATGGAAAGCTTGGTTATAAGCAATTATGAGAAGACTAACAGCTCCAGGATAGCAAAAAGCAAAACAGTAGCCCAGCTGGAAGGTTAACAAAAAAAAAAAAACAGAGAAAAAGACAATGGAGAAGATTCCTCCCAGAGTCTCAGGAAGCCTTAAAGAGTGGCCTCCGAGACCATCCCTGCAAAGAGGCTGAACTATAATTGGACCAAACTGTGGAATGGTTTATGCCAGAGGTGTCCTCAAAAACAATAGAGCCATCAGCTAGCAACTAGTGGAAGTTAAAAACTGTGAGTTGATACTGTTAGAGGCTGACCAGCCAGAAGCTTAACAGAGAGGTCAGGGAGAGGAAGAGTCAAACAGAGAACAGCTAACACCAGAGTCACTTTTGGGATGGGGGATGGGACAGTGGTCAGGGAGATTGTTCCCTGACCCAAAATGGAGCCTTCTAAGGAATGACATCACAGGCTGCTCATGGGTGTGAGGGGCGAGGGGTCGAGGGTGGAAGGTGGGTGGGTGAGAACACATCTCTGAAATAGTCCAGCCAACCCATTAAACAAATCAACAACAAGAACTGGAGGAAAATGGTAGTTTGGTGGGTGGGCAGGGTCAGAATTCAGCATTGTCACAGTATATTTCACAAAATGACTAGTTTAAAAATAAACATGAAACGGGCAAAACAAGAAAATCAGCAGAGTGGGATCCATACTTAGGAGAGAAAGCAGACAATAGATAATGCTTTTAAGTTGTTGGACTTATCGAAGATTTCAGAACAGCCATTGAAAACATGTTCAGAGAACTAAAGAATTAAAGGAATGTATGACAATGTCACATGCTATGGATAATTTGATAGTTATAAATTATGAAAAAGAACCAAATGGAAATGCTGGAATTAAAAAATACAGTAGCTCAAAGGGAAAATTGACTGGAAGGGCTCAAGAATATAATTAAACTGGTGGATAGAAGATTGATTGTTAACGGGAGGATCCAAGATGGTGGAGTAGGCATGTCAACAATCCCCACCCTCTACAACTGGAGAAATCAAGTAAGACAGGTAGGAATGCCAATCCTGGACCCCAAAGCTTCAAGGGAAAGGATCAAGAAGTAGATAGAATACCGACTGGAGGAAGAGACTGAATGAAAAGTGACTAGTAGGTATACGGAGTGGTGAACTGCCAGCCAGCACAGTGTGATCGTCTCGAATTATTACAAGCAGTAATCTGACCAAGGCAAGAACCAGATAAGTGGATCTGCTCACTCAGGACTGCACCAGCACCCACGTCGGTGATCAGTGACCAGAGAGGTGTGATCTCCCCACTTACCCTGCACAGCCAGGGATGAGAGCAGGGCTCTCCCCATCCCCATCTACTCTGCGCCTGGTCAACCCCCCACCTCCCACTCACATACCGCTAGTGCAATGCTTCTTTCTTTTCTTTTCCTTTCTGTTTTCTTTATCATTCATTTTAGTTTTTCCCTTTCTCCCTCTTTTGTTTTCTCCTTTTCCTTCTTCCTCTTCCTTCCCCCTGTTTATGATTACTTACTTTGTTCCCATGGAGAAGGTGACACACCCCCGCCACCTCTGCAGTGAGCAGTGACAAGCCCTGTCCCTCCCTGGTCAGTGATGCATGGCCCTGCAGAGTGTGCACCGTGTCCTGCCACAGCCGTGTTTGGCAAGTGCTTTTGCCAGTATCGTGCTGCTTTTTTATTTTATTTTTTTCTTTTTAGCTCTTTCCCTTTCCATTCTCCTTTTCTTTTTTCTTCCTCTTCCACCCCTCCTTTTATAAAATCCTGGAGATCAGGTGCCCACCTCCCCCACTGACTGTAGTTAGCAGTGATGGCCCTGCCCCTCCGTGGACTGTGGTGCACACTCTGCAGAGTGAGCTCTCCGTGCCCACTGCAGCTGTTTTTGGTGGGCACCAGTACTGTGCTGCTTTTTTTTTTCTTTCTCTCTTTTTCTTCCTTCTTCATTCTTCCCTTCTCCTCCCATTTTGTTTTTTCTCCTTTTTTTCTTCCTCTTCCCCCCACTTTCCCTTCCTCCCTCCCTCTTTTCCTTTTTTCCTTCTTCTGGAGTGGGTGCTTGCACCCTGTTCCTTCCATGATCAATAGCACCTGCCAGAGGGCCCCCATGGAGCAAGCTCCCACCACAGCCATGTTTGATGGCTAGCACTCATGCCAGTCCAATGCCACTTTTTTCCTCCTCTTTTATCTTTTTCAGTTTTTCTTTCTTCTTATGTCTCCCCTCTCCCTTTTTCTTTCCTTCCTCTTCTCTCCCCCTTTCTTTCTTTCTTTTTCTTTTTTTCCCAGCAGTTGGCCCACACACTGGACAAGTGCCACCACCTGCTCCAGCACCACTGAATTGACAGCATATGGCAGCCAACCCCCACCCAGCCTGCTATCAGCTGCTTTACATGAACAGCATTTAAAGACTCATGCCCACAATCCCACCTGCTCAAAAATCCATCCAGAGACAGGTTGTGAGTGCGCCAATGCTACCAAACTAGCAACTAGGGTAGCCTGCCCACTATGATACCTGGATATATTAAAACAAAACAATACAAAAAAAACTGGATAAAGCCAACCAACATACAATCAACAAATAAAGTAACACTACAATGTCTTGGAGACTGCAGACAACTTTGAATCATGCAAAAGAACAAGACAAGATGGTTGAAGCAAGTGATCAAAATACAAGAAGAGAAAAATATTCTGGGGAGAAGTACTGTTGGAACAGCCTGATAAGGAATTAAAAAGAATTATAGTTGGGTACCTTCAACAGTTTGAGAAAAATTCCAGAGAAACCACAGACAAAAGAAAGAAAACACAGACAAAGCTATAGAATAATTCAAAAAACATTATATCAAATTGACAAAATAACTGGAAAATTAGAAACCATACAAAAACAGCAAATAGAAATCCAGAAGATTAATACAAAAATTTCAGAAACAGATAACACATTGGAAAAGCAAAGAGTAGAATTAAATCAGTGGAAGAGAGAATTAATACGATTGAAGACAAATGTCTTAATACTAATCTGTCAGAGGAACAATCACAAAATAACAAAAAAAAAAAACTGAAGATAATCAAGGAATTATGTAGGACATAATGGGGAAAAAAAAATAACCTAGAAAATTGTCAATTATTTGTTGGAAGAAAATGTCCCTAATATCACAAAAGATGAGAAGATATGCATTCAAGAAGCCCAGCACATCCTGAATAAGATAGACCCTAAATAAACAAAAAAATCACTAAGACAGATCATAACAAAACTTTCCAAAACTGAAGACAAAGAAAGAATCCTGAAAGCAGCTTGAGAAAAAGGAAAAGTTACCTACAAAGGAAAACTAGTAAGACTAAGCTCTGGTTTCTTGGCAGAAACCACGAAAGTGAGAAAGTGATGGGATGACATATATAAAAACCCTGAAAGGGGGGAAAAATGCCAACCAAGAATTATATATTCAGCAAAATTGTCCCTCAAATATGAAATTAGGACCTATCCAGAGAAACTGAAATTAAGGGAATTTCTAAAAACCAAATCAACTTTTTAAGAGATGCTCACAGAAGTCTTTTGGACAGAGAACCAACAATGGCAGACAACAACCTGTGATTAAGAAGCACAACAACATCACTGGGAAATCAAGCTTAATATAAAAAATGAAATAAACCTACAAGACAGAAAATAGGGAACCAAAGACATCAATTTGTAAATGATGACAAATACAAATGAAAAAGCAAGACTGAGTGGTGTAGTTACAGAACTTCCAAATGGAGAGGAAGTCAGGATGCTATCAAGATAGAAAGAACTGTTTCAAACTTGGAAAGATAATAATAAATTGCACGGTAACTTCAAAAAAATAATAAATTTTCTGACCAAAATGAAAAAGAACATCATACAGACTCCACAAACACTACAACAACAGCAACGAAGGAAATGATAAAGTCTGTAAATAGAATGAACTCAGCACAGAAAAATTTATGGAGCAAAGAAAGTACTGATACCACACATACACAGAAAAAGAAAACACAACAAAATGACAGCAGTAAATTCATACCTATCAATAATTACACTGAATGGAAATGGATTAAATGCACCAGTCAAGTGGCAGAGAGTAGCAGAATGGGTAAGAAAATATGACCCATAAATATATTGTCTACAAGAGACATATACACAGACAAAAATTAACTGTAAACCAAAGTATGGGAAGATATATATCAAGCGAATGGCAACCAGAAAAGAGTAGGAGTGGCAATGTTAATTTCTGATACAATAGACTTTAAGGTGAAAAACAACAAATAGACAAGGAAGGATATTATATACTTATTAAAGACTGACTCCAACAGGAGATCATAACCATGATAAATATCTATGCACTCAATGAAAGAGCTCCAAAATATATATTTTGGTTATTTTGTGCTGCTCTAACAGAAAATACCACAAATGGGATGGCTTTAACAAACAGCAGTTTATTCTCCTATAGTTTTAGAGTCTAGAAGTCCAATTTCAAAGTACAAGGCTCTGGAGACTTGGTGAAAGCCCCTCAACACTGGGCTTCAGCTTCTTGCTCCCAGGCCACTGAAACTGGAGGCTGTCTTCACTCAGGCAGATGCTGGCTGCTGAGGGTGACAAACCCAAGGTCACAAATAAGAAGGCACAGTCCCAATATTGGTAATATCAGGTCCCAAGATTGTCCTGGAGGAAATGCAGCCAGAATGCTCCTTGGAAGTGAGCATGGGCAGACTTTGTCTCACCTACTTTGGTCATGTTGTCAGAAGGGATCATTCCATGGAGAAGGATGTCATGCTCGGTAAGGTGGAGGGTCAATGAAAGAAGGGAAAGAGGGGAATGTCCTCAATGAGATGGATTGACACAGTGGCTGTGGCGATGGGCTCAAGTATAGCAGGGATTGTGGAGGTGGCATGGGACTGGGCGGTGTTTCGTTCTGTGGTACATAGGGTTGCTATGAGTCAGAGATGACTCAATAGCACCTAACAACAATGACAAAGATTGGCAGACAACATGGCAGGCTTCTGAACAATGACTTGGCTACATTCAGGGTTCAAGCATGCCCAAAGCTTGAGACCTTCCTCAAAGCTGCTCCTTATATACTGGAAGCAGACCACATCCCTAAGGCAGCTACTCAGCTGCTCCAGTAGATTCCACCATGGAGTTGATTACCAATCTCATCCAGTTGCCCAACCGCTCAAAACCAGACCCAGTCAAGTTGACACATAACCTTAACTGCTACAATACATAAATCAAACTTTCATAGAATTGAAAAGAAAAAGAGATAACTGAATAAGTGTACTACTCCATGCCCAGGCCCACTTCCATTGAGTTGATTCCTACTCATAGAGAGACCCATAGGGTTTCAAAGGCTGTAAATCTTTACAGAAGGTGATTCCCTCATCTTCCTCCTGAGAAGCAGCTGGTGGTGATCTTTAACACACCACTTTCAATGAAGGGCTGAACAACTAGAAGAAACTCAGTAAAGATATAGAATATCTAAACAACCATAACCAACCAATCAGACCTAATAGATGTATACAGAACAGTCCACTCAACAACAGCACACTATAAATTCACTTCTAATACATATGGAAAATTCTCCAGAAAAGAACATACATTATGCCAAAAAGCAAGCCTTAATAAATTTAAAAATATGGAAATGCAACAAAGCATCTTCTCAGATAACAATGGGAAAATCAATAGAAAAAAATTAAACACCTGGAAACTGAATAACACCCTATGTAAGAAGTGGATAGTAGAAAACATAAAAAATGAAGTAAAAATTTCCTTGAATGAAAACACAACACTTCGAAATCTCTGTGACACAATAAAAGCTGTGTGTAGAGGACAATTTATGCAATAAATGCACACGTCAAAAAAGAAGAACTAAAATCAACATCTTAGCTCAACATCTCCAACAATTAGAAAAAGAACAGCCTACAGTCACCAGAAGAAAGGCAACAAAGGTTCCAGCAGAAATAAATGAAATAGAAAATAGAAAAACAATACAAAGAATCAACAAAGCTAGCAGTTGGTTCTTTGAAAGGATTAATAAAATTGACAAATTTAACAATGGAAAAGGAGAAGATGTGAACATGACAAATAAATGAAAAAGGCACACAGAACTGACTGAAATAAAAAGGATAATAACAGAATACTATGAGGAACTGTACTCCAACAAATTTGAAAACCAGAGAAATATAAAAATTTCTACAAACTATCTACCCAAACTAACACAATCTGAGCTAGAAAATTTGAAGAGATCATCACAAAAGAAGAAATGAAGACAAGACACACAAAAACAATCCCCTCCAAAAAATGTCTTGGCCCAGATGGCTTCACTGGTGAATTCTACCAAACATTCAGAGAAGAGCTGACACCAATTCCACTCAAATTATTTCAGGACAGAGAGAAGGATGGAAAACTCCTTAATCCATTTTATAAACCAAGCACCTGATACCAACACCAGGCAAAAATACCACTAAAAAGAGAAAATTATAGACCAATATCTGTCATGAACATAGACACAAAAGTTCTCAACAAAATCATAGCCAATAGAATCCAACAACATATCAAAACAAAAAACATTGTGATGAAGTTGGATTCATACTAATTATGTAAAGATGGTTCAAAATTAGAAAAACAATCAATGTAGTCCACCACATTAAAAAAAAAAACAGGAATAATACTGCATGATCATATCAATTGATGCAGAAAAGGTATTTGACACAATACCACACTATTCTTGAAAAAGCACTTAGCAAAATAGGAATAGAAGGGGAGTTCCTCAACATAATTAAGGGTATTCACACAAAACCAATGGCCTACATTATTCTCAAAGGAGAGAGATTGAAAAGATTCATCTTGTGAATAAGAACCTCACAAGGATCCCTCTGGTAGCATAGTGGCTAAGGCACTTGACTGCTAATCAGAAAGCTCATGGTTCACACCCACCAGCCACTCCTCAGAAGGAAGATGGAGCAATCTACTTCCATAGTGATACTGCCTCGGAAGCCCAAGGAGGGGTCGCTATGAGTTGGGTCCAACTCGATGACACACAACAACAACAACACATTCAATATTGTATAGATAGTCCTAACCAGAGCAATAAGTCAAGAAAGAGAAGTAAAAAACATCCAAATTGACAAAGAAATAAAACTATATTTATTTGCAGATGAATTCTACAGATAGAAATCCAGAAAATTAATTCTAAATTTTCAGAAATAACACATTGAAAGGGCAAAGGAGTACAACTGAATCAATGGAAGACAGAACTAATGAGATTGAAGACAAATACCTGACTATTTCTTTGGAAATGGATCAATCAGAAAAAATATCAAAACAAAATGAAGAAAGCCTAAGATTCATGTGAGATACCATCAAAAGGAATAACATATGTGTTACTGGAATTCCAGAACAGGAAGAGAAAATGAAACCACTGAGAAATTGCCCAAGATTTGTTGGAAGAGAACTTTCCTGATATGATGAAAGGTGAGAATATATCCATTCAGGAAGCCCAACAAATCCCAAACAGGATAGACCCCGAAAGAAAATCACCAAGACATATCATCATCAAATTCACCAAAATCAAAGACAAAGAAAGAATCCTGAAAGCAGCATGAGAAAAATGAAAAGTTACCTACAAAGGACAGCCAGTAAGAATAAGCTTTGATTTCTCAGCAGAAAACATGCAAGCGAGAAGGCAATGGGATGGTATACATAAAATCCTAAAAGAGAAAAATTTTCAACCAAGAATTATATACCCGGCAAAATTGTCCCTCAAATATGATGGTGAAATTAGGATATTTCCAGATAAGCAGAAACTAAGGGAATTTGTTAAAACCAGATCAACCTTACAAGAGATGCTAAAGGGAGTCCTTTGAACAGAGAACCAAAA
>NW_006921679.1:5609484-5609939 GCF_000298275.1 Orycteropus afer afer | reverse complement strand
GGTACAGACAACAAATATGAACCCTTTTGCACATACAGTACTGCGTTGTCATTGAAGGCAAGCATGGGTATATGGGTGGATAGATGGGTGGACAGGATAAATGATTAGGTATGTCTATGAAATGAGGAAGATATCCAAGAACATATATAGGGTTGGTAGACAATGGTCCTATAAGTTTATGTGACGTTGATTGTTTTTCTAATGTTGAACCATCCCTGGTATGAACCCCACTTGGTCATGATGAATGATTTTCTTGATATGTTGTTGCAGTCTATTGGCTAGGATTTTGTCGAAGATTTTTGCATCTATGTTCATGAGGGATATTGGTCTGTAGTTTTCCTTTTCAGTGATGTTTTTTTCCTGGTTTTGGAATTAAGATTATGCTTGCTTCATAAAATGAATCAGGGAGAATTCCATCTTTTTCTATGTTTTGGAATACTTTGAGTAGGATTGGT
>NW_006921679.1:5597845-5603730 GCF_000298275.1 Orycteropus afer afer | reverse complement strand
GAGCCACTGAGACTATGGCCCCTAGCTGCCCTTCAGGTCTGGAATTGAACCCACACCTGTGGTTTCCAGCCAAACAAAGTACAGTCATATGAGTTAAACATTTACCTCAAGTAGATACACTCCTTGGAGAGAACAATCATGGGAGAAAGAAGGGCTGCTTATGCACAAGGAGACACCTCAGGGGGCAGGAGTGTATGGAGGGATGGACGCTGGGAAGAGGTAACTATGGGGAGGAAGTGGGAGGGGAGCTGTTGCATTGTGGTAAAGTGTAGTTAATGACATGAGACAAAGTATATGTGAACTGCTG
This sequence comes from Orycteropus afer afer, assembly GCF_000298275.1. Lineage (NCBI taxonomy): Eukaryota > Metazoa > Chordata > Mammalia > Tubulidentata > Orycteropodidae > Orycteropus > Orycteropus afer. The sequence continues at coordinate 5,603,423 of NW_006921679.1, read as the reverse complement.
TATGGAAAGTGAATTTGCTCTGTAAATCTTCATCCAAGTCACAATTAAAAAAAAAAATACTAAGCAAAGCTCTTTATACTGAAAACATCTAATTCATTCAAATTTGACTGTGTGAATCACAACAAATTATGGCTAACATTGCAAAGAGTAGGAATTCAAGAATGCTTAATTGTGCCCATGAGAAACCTTTACACAGACCAAGAGGCTGTCGTTTGAGCAGAAGAAGGGGATACCACATGTTTTAAAACCAGGAATGGTGTGTGTCAGGGCTGTATTCTTTCACCGTAGTTATTCAATCTGTATGCTGAGCAAAGAATCTGAAAAGCTAGACTATATGAAAAAGAACATGGCATCAGTATTCGAGGAAGACTCCGAAACAACCTGTGATATGCAGGTGACATAACCTTGCTTTCTGAAAGCAAAGATGACTTGAAGCACTTACTGATGAAGATAAAAGACTATAGTCTTCAGTATGGATTACATCTCAGCATAAAGAAAATAAAAATCCTCACAACTGGACCAATAAGCAACAGTATGATAAATGGAGAAAAGATTGAAATTGACAGAGATTTCATTTTACTTGGATCCACAATCAATGCCCATGGAAGCAGCAGTCAAAAAATCAAATGAAGCATTGCATTGGGCATATCTGCTGCAAAAGACCTCTTTACAGTATTAAAGAGAAAGCATGCAACTTTGAAGACTTAAGGTGCATCTGACTTAAACCATGGTTACAGTAAACACAGGGGATAGAAACACAGTGGGAAAGAGTGCTGTTACATTGTAGGGATTGCAGTCAATGTGACAAAATAAAATGTGTATGAAATGTTGAATGGAAAATCAATCTGCTCTGTGAACTTGCACCCAAATCACAATAAAAAGTTATATATAGAATGATTGATTGGTAGAATTATGGAATTTGAATAACAGAAGAAAGAGAATAAATAAAGGATCAGAACCTCTGAGAGATGTAGGACACCATTAATCAGATCATCATTTGCATACTGGAGGTATATGGAGGAGGGGAGAGAGAAAAAAAGGACCAGAAAAAGTTTTCATAAAATTAATGGCCAAAGATTCTCAAAATTGAGTAAAGAAACATTCATTTTTATATATAAGAAGCTCAAAGAACTCTAAATAGGATAAAAACAAAGAGATCCACATCCAAGCACAATATAGTTGAAACATATATATGGAAAATTCTTACAGCAAGAGAAAAAATGGCTTGTCATGTGCAAGGGAATGTCAATGAGATTAATAGCTGACTTCTTAGGAGAATCAGTGGATTCCAGAAGGCAATAGGATAATATAATCAGAGTATTGTCCACCAAGAATCTTTTTTTCCATTAAAACTAACTTTCACAAAGAAAGACATTCCCAGATAAATAAAAACTAGCCCAAGTTCTTTATAAGCAATACTAAATGAAGCTCTTTATACTGAAAGCATCGAATTCAAATTCATACAGAAAAATAAAGTAGTACTGTTAAATTAATTATAGGTTATTATAACAAGTAGTATAAAAGTATTTCTTCTCCTTTCTTTCTCTTAACTGAGATACCAAGCACTTGCTAAAAACAATATGTATATAATTGTATTATTGGGCCTATAACATAAAGAAATATATTTGACAGCACAAAAGGAGTAGGTAGGAGATGAATATCTTGTAATAAATATAAACAGAACATAACAAAGCATATGGATGCAGCTAAAGCATGTAAAGTTGGAAAGATTAGTTGTGAATGCCTACATTAAAAAGAAAAATAAATCTCAAATCAATAACCTAAATTTCCACCATAAGAAATTTGAAAAGGAAATACAAACTAACTCTAAAGCAAGCAGAAGGAAGAAAACAGTAAGGTTCAGAGAGGAAATTAATGAAATAGAGACTAGAAATACAATAGAGAAAATCCATGGAAAAAGTTGTTTTTTTGAGAAGTCTAACAATATTGGCAAAAATGAGATATATTGAGCAAGAAAAAAAAAAAAAAAGACTCAAATTACCAACATCATGAGTGAAAGAGGGATTATAAGTACCAACATTACATACATCAAAGGATTATAAGAGGACATGCAGCGCCTAATGTATTTGGCTGCTAACCTGAAGGTTGGCAGTTCAAACTCATCAGCTGCTCCATGGGAGGCAGATGAGGCAATCTACTTCTGTAAAGATTTATAGCCTTGGAAACCCAATGGGGGTCACTGTGAGTTGGAATCAACACAATGGCAGGGGATTTTGTTTGGTTTTATTAACAACAGCATGCCAACAAATTAGATAAATCAACAAGAGTCCTAGAAGGACACTAACACTGAAATTTATCAGAATGAAATGAAAAATCTGAGTAAACTTAATATAAGAGATTGAATTAGTAATTAAAGGACATCCCAGAAAGAAAAGCCCATGCCCAGATGGCTTCACTAGTGAATTCTACCAAACATGTAAAGAAGAATTAATATCAGTCTTTCTCAGACTCTCCAAAAACATCTATGAAAAGCATCTATGAAAATTCACAGATAACATCGCACTTGATGGTGAAATTCTGAATGCATTCCTCCTATCTTAGTTAGTGACACCATAAGAAAAATACCACATATTTGTGACTTTAAGAACAGAAATTTAGTTTTTCACAGTTTTGGAAGCTGAAAGTTTAAAATAGGATTTCGGTCATGACCATGTCTTCTGTGAGCCTCTTTCTTAGTTTCTGGTATATGATGGTTATCCTTGGCATTCCTTTGCTTATAGAGAGGTCCCCACATGGTGCCTGTGTTCCCCATGTGTGAGCCTATGTCTATTTTATTGCTTTCAAAAGACATCATTTAGAAGTGATTAAGAGTAGTATCCACTCTGTTCTATTATAACCTCATTAGCATAAATATAACAAAGAAACTTTCTATTCCAAACAGAGTTACATTTACAGATAGGGTGGTTAGGACCGCCACATTTCTTTTTTGGTTACACAATTCAATCCATAACACCCAGTAATATTAGGAAAAAGGCAAGGATATTCATTCTCACCACTTCTATTCAATATTGTACTGGAAATTCCTGGAATTAGACAGGAAAAAGAAAGAGAAACCATCCAGTTGGAAAAGAGGAAGTAAAACTATGTCTGTTGGTATATGATCTTGTATGTAGACAATTCTAAGGATTCCACTCATAAATTATTAGAACTAATAAATGAGTTCAGCAAGGTTTCATAATATAAGATCAATATACAAAAATCAATTTTATTTCTATTTGTTGTTTTTGTTGTGCGCCATCGAGTCAGACCCGACTCATAACGACCCCTCCTTGGGTTTCCAGGCAGTATCACTATGGAAGTAGATTGCCCCATCTTCCTTCCGAGGAGTGGCTGGTGGGTTTGAACTGCCAGACTTACACTTTGGAAAAAAAACCAAAAATGAAATTAAGGCAACAATTCCATTTACAATAGCATAAAAAATACTAAGGAATAAATTTGTATAATGAAAACTACCAAGCATTGAAAGAAGTTTAAAAAGGCCTAAACAAATGGAGAAAAAGGAGCTCTGGTGGCACAGTGGATAAGGCTGTTAACCAGAAGGTCGGTGGTTCAAACCCACCAGCTGCTCCATGGAAGCAAGATGAGGCAACTACTTCTTTAAAGATTTACAGGCTTGGAAACCCAATGGAGATCTCTATGAGTTGGGATCAACTCAATAGCAGTGAGTTTGATTTGTTTTAAGCAAATGGAAAGGATTCCCTGTTCATGGATCAGAAGACAGTATTGTTAAGATAGCAATATTCTCCAAATTGATCTACAGATTTAACACACTGTCTTTCAAAATACCAATAGCAGTTTTTTGTTTTTGCAGAAATCAATACAGTGATCCAAAAACTCACATAGTAATAATGCAAGAGACCCAGAATAATCAAGTGACCTTGAAAAAGAAGAAGAAAGTTGGAGAGTTCATGCTTTAAAATTTATTACAAAGCTATAGTGTGGTACTAGCATCAAGACAGACATATAGATCAATAGAACAGAGTCAAGAACCCAGAAGGAAATGCTTAAATTTATGATCAATTAATTTTGTTTTCACAGAGGTAGCAACAGAATTCAATAATGGGAAGTTTGTCTTTTCCACAAGTGGTTTTGGAAAAACTGGATAACCATATGTGAAAGATTAAAGTTGAACTTTCCTCATACCCTGAACAAATATAAACTTAAAATAGACTATAGTCCTAATGGTAGGAATTAAAATAATAAAATTCTTAAAAAACATAACAGAACAGAACATAAGAGAGAATCTTAGTGAACTTGGATTAGGGAAAATTTCTTACATACATGACTATCACAAGCAACAACAGAAAAAAAATGACAGGTTAGGTTGCATGAAAATGAAAATGATTTATGTTGCCAGTCATACTATCAAAACAGTGAAAGGACAACACAAAGAACAGGGGAAAGTATTAGCAAATTGAATCTTAAATGGTTTTTACATCTTATAAAAGCAGTGGAAAGGACAGAAAAAGGCCAGGGGGACCAGGACAGAGTGAGGGTCAGCCACAGAAATCCAGGTGAGGGGAAGGAAACCAGGCCATGCCCCACAAGTGGCAAGGCAGGAAAGTGGGGGAAAGGACAGAAAAAGGCCAGGGGGACTGGGACAGAGTGAGGAGGCAGCAGTAGGGATCCAGGTAATGGAGGTTGGAGAGGTTTAGACAGCTAAGGGAGACAAACTTGCCTGTCAGTTTGTCCTACTGTGGTGACACATTGCTGTGAGTCTTGAGGCTGTGCCACTGGTGTTTCAAACCCAAAGGGGAACACATGGTGCACAGGTATCAGCATGGCTTGCAGATTGAGACAGATTAGGAAGAAGGAAGAGGCCATCTACTTCTCAAAGGATTGGCCCGGGAAAACCTTATGAATAGTAGAGAAACACTGTCTGATACATTACTGTGCAACTTTATGAATAGTCCGGAAACATTGTCCAATACAGAGGAGAAGGATGAGTCCCTTAGGTTAGAAGGCTCTCAAAATAGGACTGGGAAAGAGCTGCATCATCAGAGTAAAACCAAACTTACTCATATGGATAAGATAAAGCTTTCTGGACCTCCATTTGATGACGTGGCACAACTCTAATTGAGGAGAAACAGCTGCAAACATCCATTAATAACTGGAACATGGAATGTACGAATTATGAATGTAGGAAAACTGGAAGTTGTCAAAAATGAAGTGGAATGCATAAAGTTTGATACCTTAGACATTAGTGAGTTGAAATGGACTGATTTTGGCCATTTTGAATCAGACAACCATATGATCTACTATGTCAGGGATGACAAATTGAAGAGAAATGTCATGGCATTCATCATCACAAAGGATGTTTCAAGATCTGTCCTGAAGTACAAGGGTGTCAGTAATAGGATAATATCTATACATCTACAAGGAAGACCCATTAATACGACTATTATTCAAATTTATGCACCAACCACCAAAGCCAAACATGAGGAAACTGAAGATTTTTATCAACTTCTGCGGTCTGAAATTGACCAAACATGCAATCAGGATGTGTTAATTATCACTGGTGACTGGAATGCAAAAGTTAGAAACAAAGAAAAATCAC
>NW_006921679.1:5588401-5597115 GCF_000298275.1 Orycteropus afer afer | reverse complement strand
AGCTCGAGCAGACAAAGCCAATTACTATAATGAAATGTGCAAAGACCTGGAGTTTGAAAACCAAAAGGGAAGAACACGCTTGGCATTTCCCAAGCTGAAAGAACTGAGGAAAAAAATTAAGCCTCGAGTTGCAATATTGAAAGATTCTATGGGCAAAATATTGAATGATGCGGAAAACACCAAAAGAATATGGAAATAATGCACAGAATCACTGTACCAAAAGGAACTGGTTGATCTTCATCCATTTCAGGAGGTGGCATATAATCCAGAACCAATGGTACTGAAGGAGGAAGTCGAAGCTGCAATGAAGGAATTAGCTAAGACCAAGGCTCCAGGAATTGACAGAATACCAATTAAGATTAAGATATTTCAACAAACAGATGCCCCACTGGAGGCACTCACTTGGTTATGCTAAGAGATTTGGAAGATAGCTACCTGGGCAACTGACTGGAAGAGATCCATACTTGTATCCATTCCAAAGAAAGGTGATCCCACAGAATGTAGAAATTATCGAACAATATCATTAATATCCCATACTAATAAGATCTCACTGAAGATAATTCAGAAACGGTTGCAGCAGTATATTGACAGAGAACTTCCAGAGGTGCAAGCTGGATTCAGAAGAGGATGCGGAACAAGGGATATCATAGCTGCTGTCAGATGGATCTTGGCTCAAGGCAAAGAATACCAGAAAGATGTTTACTTGTGTTTTATTGACTATGCAAAGGCATTTGATTGTGTGGATCATGACAAATTATGGATAACATTGAGAAGAATGGGAATTCCTGAACACTTGATTGTACTCATGAGGAACCTGTACATTGATCAGGAGGCTTTCATTCAAACAGGACAAGGGGACACTGCATGGTTTAAAATCAAGAAGGCAGTTCATCAGGATTATATCCTTTCCCCATCCTTGTTAAATCTATATGCTGAGCAAATAATCTGAGAAGCTGGACTATATGAAGAAAACTGTGGCATCAGGATTGGAGGAGGAATCATTAACAATCTACGATACACAGATGTTACAACTTTGCTTGCTGAAAGTGAGGATGACTTGAGGCACTTACTGATGAAAGTTGAAGAATACAGTCAGCACTATGGATTACATCTCAATATAAATAAATAAATAAATAAAAATCCTCACAACTGGACCAATAAGCAGCATCATGATAAATGGAGAAAAGATTGAGGTTGTCAAAGAATTAACATTGCTTGGTTCTACAATCAACGCCAATGGAAGCAGGAGTAAGGACAGTAGAAGATATATAGCACTGGGCAAGTAGGCTGCAAAGGACCTCTTTCAAGGGCTGAGGAGCAAGGATGTCTCTTTGAGGACTAAGATGCACCTGACACAAGCCATGGTATTTTCAATTGCCTTGTATGCATGTGAGAGCTGGACAATGAATAAGAAAGACAGAAGAAGAGTTTATGCTTTTGAGTTGTGGTGTTGGTGAAGAATGCTGAAGGTACCATGGACTGCTAAAAGAACTAATAGGTCTGTCCTGGAGGAAGTACAGCCAGAATGCTCCTTGGAGGTGAGAATGGCCAGACTTCATCTCACATACTTTGGTCATGTTGTCAGAAGGAGAAGGATGTCATGCTTGGTAAGGTGGAGGGTCGTTGAAAGGAGGCAAGGCCTTCAACAAGATGGATTGACATGGTGGCTTGGATGATGGGCTCAAGTATAGCGAGGATCATGGAGCTGGCCTGGGATCGGGCGGTGTTTCATTCTGCCGTGCATAGGGTCACTATGAGTCAGAAATGATTCAACAGCACCTAATAACAACAACAACAACATCTTAAAAGGATCCAGAATACATAAAGAATTCTTACAGCTCAATAATAAAATGATAAAGAACCCAATTAAAAATGGACTAAGGATCTGAATAGCCATTTAGGTGAAGAAGATAAACAGATGGCAAATAAGTACATAGAAAGATTGTCAGTATTATTACTCATGAAGGAAATGCAAATGAAAACCATGGTGAGATGCCATTTCACATTTACTAGAAATCTGGTAATTAAACATGATAGATAATAACAAGTGTTACTGAGGATAACAAGTGTTGTTGAGGGTGTGCAGAAAAGGAGCTTTCCTATAAGACTGGAGGGAATGTAAGATGATTCTACCACTTTGGAAAACAGTATGGCAGTGCCTCAAACTGTCAATGATAGGTATGTCATATGATCCAGAAATTCTTCTCCTAGTTACATACCCAAGATAAATAAACATGTTTCCATAAATGCTTGAACACCGATGTACAAAGTGGCATTATGCATATAGCTGAAATGTGGAAATAACCCAACTGTCCATCAACTGATGATGAATGGATCGGTAAAATATTGTATATACATACAGTGGAATGTTACTCAGCAACAGAAAAGAATGAAGTATGGAAACATGTTACAATATGGAGGTCATTATGTAAAGTGAAAGAAGCCAGTCAAAAAGACCACAATGTATGAATATATTTATATGCAATGCCATAATAGGCAAATCTAGAAAACAAAAGTACATCAGTGGTTGCCTAGGGCTGAGAGAATAGCTGAAGATTGTGTTGTTGTTGTTATGTGCCACCGAGTCAGACCCAATGCTCCTTGGGTTTCCAAGGTGGTATCACTCTGGAAGTAGATTGCCCAACCTTCCTTCTGAGGAGAGGCTGGTGGGTTTGAACCACCAGCCTTCTGGTTAGCAGTCAAGTGCTTTAGGCACTACACTACCAGAGCTCCTAGCTGAAGATTAATGGGGAGTAATTGCTAATGGGTGAGGAGTTTTTTAGAGGATGGCAAACATACATTTACACAACTATGAATATACTAAAAACCTTTTAACTGAATACGTTAAATGACTTAATTGTATGGTATGCAAATTCTATCTCAATAAAATTTTCAAACTATGTGCATGTGAATACAAATAGTATAATTTTTCCTCTTGTGCTGCAATGCTCTGTTTTATGCAGAAGTCAAAAAAGAGGCCATTTGCTACTTTCACCTGGGTCCAAAATTAAGACTAAATGAGAGTAAGTTTTCAGGTTGCATCCATAAAATCCATGCCTTTTCTGATATGTTTCCTTTTGTGATGATGCTTGTGGTGGTTAAAGTCATGTGTCAACTTGGCTGGGCCTGGTTTTGAGTGGCCGGGTAGCAGGATATAGTATTCCCCATGATGAGACTAGCAATCAACTCCATGATGGAATCTGCTGCGAGCAGCTAAGTAGCTGCCTTACAGATGTGGTCTACTTACAGTATTTACGGAGAAGCTTTGGCAATGATCTGAAGCTTTTGTCATGCTTGACTCCGGCAGGTAGCTGTCATTATTCCACAGGCTGCCATGCCGTCTGCTGATCTTGGGACTCTCAAAGAACTTGAATCAGTGGCCTGCTATGTGGTTTGGCAATATCAAGACTGTGCCTTTTTACTTGTCGACCTCAGCAGCCAGCAGCTGCCTGAGTGAAGACAGCCTCCAGCTTCAGTGGGCTGGGAGCAAGAGGCAGAGCTGAAGCCCAAGGTTGAGGGGCTTTCACCCAGCCCATAGAGCCTGCCACTTTGAATTCAGACTTCCAGCCTCCAAAACTGTAAGAGAATAAAATTCCTGTTTGTTGAAGCCATTGCATTTGTGGTATTTTCTGTTAGAGCAGCATGAAGTAACCAAAGTAACGTCCAAGATTCCTTTTGTGTTCTATGCACTGTATTCCATATGATTGTGTGTAAGCCAAAGGTTCTTCTTAGGTTGTGTTTATGTGTAAATTGGCATAGTTAACATGTCAAAACTATCTAAAAACATGTGACTTTATAATTCAGTTCACCACCAAGATACAATGAAGAAACACTGAATTTGGAGCTAGAGTTTTAGTTTTGGTGCAAATTCTTTTCTACACCCACCTATCTTTTCTATGGGAACCCTAGTAGCATAGCACTTGACTACTAACCAGAAGGCTGGTGGTTCAAACCCACCAGCCACTCCTCGGAGGGAAGGTTGGACAATCTACTTCTGTAGTGACACTGCCTCGGAAAACCAATGAGGGGTCACTATGAGTTGGGGCCAGCTCAACGGCACATAACAACAACAAACATTTTTTCTATGGTGAGAAATGTCTTTATGGGCCCAAGACTTTTCATCAGTGAGTGACATCGCTGGACAAAACAATCCCTAATATTTCTTTTTTTTAAAAATGAATATTTTAAATTGCCTCTCTCTATTTTTTTCTCTTTACCTTTTAATATGCATATGTGTACCTCAAGAAAGGCTGGAGGTTTGTTGAGAGTAAATACTGTATCAGAGCCCAAATTCTGAGCCACTTTGTTTGGAAGGGTTGTAGCCTACAGGTGGAACCCTAGCTCCATCTTTAGTCTCGACATCACTTTAGACTCATTTTAAGTTCTTTACTTCCCTAATGCTTGCCAACCTTTAAACAAAATTAATCATGCAGCTAAAGAGATGTTTTTCTTTGTGGTCAGGCACAGATGTGGAAAGAATGTACCCCTGAAGAGGGTCTTGATGTAAGACCCTTACTAGGAATTTCCTGTGCAGGTGGATGCCAGGAACATGTGTGCGTAAAAACTATCTTAACATCTTGTTACTTGGTAAAGATCTCTTGAGACATCCTGATACCAAAAAAACCATACTCACTACTGTTGAGTTGATTCAACTCATAGTGACCCCTCCTTGGAAGTAGACTGCCCAATCTTCCTTCCAAGGAGCAGCTGGTGGGTTTGAACCACCAGCCTTCTGGTTAGCAGTCAAATGCCTTAGGCACTATGCCACCAGAGATAACCACCCTAAAATCCCCTCAAGAACAGGTACTTTTGTGATTGTGTACTCTCTCCAATCCCTACAACCCACGTGCATTCTATAAACCAATCCTAGGAAAAGCTTCACTTAAGGATGTTCTCCAATCAAAATATTTTGAGCTCAAGTTCTTGATTTGACCCTATAAGAAAGTGTTCGTAGCTGCCCTGCCATGGATTCCTTGGTTTCACTTCTTGTTTTCCACACAGCTCCCCAGTTCAAACCACGTCAACCCTTAATTAAACTTCTTAATTTTAAATTTTTATTATTATTTAATTTTTAATAAACTTTAATAAAATAAAAAGTTATTTTACTTTAAACAGAGTATGAGCTTTTCCTTGTAAGCAATACTCTTGGATGCTGACCAAAAGATTGGACATTGAAGTCCACTCTGGTAGCGTAGTGCCTAAGGCACTTGACTGCTAACCAGAAGGCTGGCAGTTCAAATCCACCAACCACTCCTCAGAAGGAAGGTTGGACAATCTACTTCCGTAGTGATACTGCCTCAGAAACCCAAGGAGGGGTTGATGTGAGTTGGATACAACTCGACGGCACATAACAACAACAACAACAACTGAGAAATGGGCCCTTGAAAACTCTATGAGCACAGTTCTGCTCTTTGACACCTGGCATCTCCTTGAGTTGGAGTCAGTTATGTGGGAATACTTTTCTTCTTCTTTTTAATAGTACTGTTGTATGCCCTAAGGAGCTTTGGTGGTGTCATGGTTAAAGTATTTGGCAGCTAACCAAAAGGTAAGTGGTTTGAACCCACCAGCCACTGCTCTTGGGAAAGATGAGGCAGTCTGCTTCTGTAAAGATTTATAGTGTTAGAAACCCTATGTGGCAGTTCTACTCTGTCCTATAGGGTCACTATAAGTTGGAATACACTTGATGGCAGTGGTAAGTGGGTTTTATGCCATGGTGGTGCTGAGGTTAAGCACTCAGCTGCTAATTGATCCCAGTCATTTGAACCCACCAGCCACTCTATGGGAGAAAGATGTGGCAGTCACCTTCTGTAAAGTTTCTATGAATTGGAGTTGACTCAAAGGCAATGGATTTGGGTTCAGTGTGGATAGCTCCTTGTTGTATAGGCCAAAATCTGAGATGTGTCTGATAGTGAAATTTCAATAAAAGAATATAAGAATGCACATAGGATTACTTTTTTTCTTTTTGTCAAAGAGCCATTAAAACAACAAGTTTTAATTTTCACTGTATCGAACATTTCATTAAAATGATGTTTCAATATCCAAAGTATATTAAAATAATAAGTTCATAAGAAAATCTATTTCTTTGATTTAATATGTTCAAATTTATTAGAAAAAAAAATTTTTTCCCTCCCTTCTTTTATTCCAGGAGCTTTGGTGGCATAGTGACTAAGACATTTGACTGCTAACCAGAAGGCTGGTGGTTCAAACCCACCAGCCACACTCCTCAGAAGGAAAACTGGGCAATCTACTTCTGTAGTGATACTGGCTTGGAAACCCAAGGAGGGGTTGATATGAGTTGAATCCGACTCGACGGCAGTGAGTTTAGTTTGGTTTTCTTTTACACCCTCATTTTTTATCATGTTAACCCAAACCAAGCTCACTGCCATCCAAATGGTTCCAACTCATAGCAACCTCCATTGGGTTTCCAAGGCAGGTAAATCTTTACAGATGCAGACTGCCTCATCTTTCTTACCTGGAGCAGCTGATGAGTTCAAACGAGCAACCTTTTGGTTAGCAGCCAAATGCCTTAACCACTACACCACCAGACCTCCTTGTTTTATTGTGTAGTGTCAAAAAATTCAAAGGAACAAACTGATGGAACTATTCAATGAGGACTTTTAGACTCAAGGAGACCTGCTTCAGGGGGTAGGTAATTAAGTGACACAACAAGGAACAGCCTTTGCCACCCTGCAGGACACCCATCACTCTTCTGGAACCCTGAGGATCACAGGCATTGGGAGGATCAGAAATAGATCCCCTGGCTGACAGGGCTAAATGCACGTGGGAAAAACAGCGCAGGTGCAGAGCAGTGGGACAGCTGACTGGCTGTGTTAGACACACAAAGGTGACATCTTTTAGGGAGTCCAGAAAACAGCTGTTGATACTTGAGGTGTGGGACTTATATTTTGTTATGACTCCAAGTTATTGGTAATCCTATTTGGGCTATGTAATTTTGGTGCTGGGCATTTATAATTCATGTTTCTGATAGATTTTTTAAAATGTATTCTTTAAATCTCAAAAGCATACTCTATAAAAAATGGATGTTCCCATTTTTGTCTTTTCTTCCAGGACATGAGGCATGGTGTGGTGTGAAGTGGTTGGTGAGAGGATAGAGGGTACCACCTGGAAATATTAGTGATGGGTGGTGATAGCTGGCTTGCTTTTTTGAACAGCAGTGACTTAAACATTTGTTTTTATCTCATCTTTGGTGTCAGTCATGGCAGTTTGGTAGCTTCTGCTGTTGCAAATGTTTTCTCGTTACAAGATCCAAGTTAAAGGAATCAGTTATTCTTATTTGGGACAAGCTGTTTTTTTATTAATGGGAAAGAGCAAGAGAGCTGGGGGATATGACAATGGATCTTAAAGCTTCTGTTCTAATACAGTCCAAGTCAAGCCCAACCATGCTCCTGTACCAAAGCAAAGTCATCTGCCCTGCCTAACATACATGGAGGCTGGATGTTGGTGCTTTTTCTTTGTAAGACACTGTGAGTCACTTGGCCACAAGTAGGCTTGTATAATGCTCTGAGTTCCTGTATTTTTACAAACAAAATGCAGGCATTATACTTTTTTTTTTTTTTTTTTGCAAACTGTGCAACATCCTTGCCTGTTACTTTCCTATGCATGTTGTTGTTGTTGTTATGTGTCGTAGACTCTGACTTGACTCATAGCGACCCCTCCTTGGGTTTCCCAGGCAGTATCACTACTGAAGTAGATTGCCCCATCTTCCTTCCAAGGAGTGGCTGGTGCGTTTGAACCACCAACCTTCTGGTTAGCAGTCAAGTGCCTTAGGCACTATGCTACCAGAGCTCCTTTCCTAAGCATAGTATGCGCATTATAGGAGTGGGTGCATTATTTGTGGAAAATACAGTACTAAGAGTCTGAATGGAAGACGGGAATGAGGAGTTCAGAAATTTCATGCAATCTTTCACACAGGTCATTATGCCATGTTGGGTTCTTGGCCTTTCATTGTTTTCACTGATTTATGGTCTGTGATCTAATTGAGAAATGTCATGTACTATTTCACGTAGTATCACACGTTTAGCATTACAATTCCTTTACTTCACTAAGACACAGGGCTGTTAAGGTGTGACATGTCTCCCTGAATTTATGGGTCACTTGGGACTGACTCAGAAAAGCAGTGCCTTCATTGATTCATGACCATTTATGTGTATCTTCTGTATGAATTCCTTTTTAATTATTCATCTTTCATCTTTGATAAATACAGGAATATTTTTGAAGCATCTTTCTCGTTTATTGTTGGGTATATATTTATTGCACTAATAAAATACTGTAGAAGTGGAACTTAACTTGAAAGACAGTTCTAGCCCTGTGAATCATGATTTATAATGATTTTTAATTATGCATATCATTATAAATCATGATTCACAGAGGTAGAACTGTCTTTCAAGTTAAGTTCTACTTCCATAGTATTTATTAGTGCAATAAATATATACTCAACAATACATGAGAAGGATGCTTCAAAATATTTCTATACTTATCAAAGATGAAAGATATTCTAGATGATTTTCACATACTCTTAATATTTTCAGTTAAACTGGAATTATTTCAAAGCATTTATTTTTGTAATTGTAAAGCTGAGTTACCCAGACACCAAGACACGGAGTTGTTTTAGAGCAGCAGTTTATTGGCGCTCCTGGGCGAGGTTCTCATGCCCTAACAGGAGGGCTAGAGAAGTCGCACCCCCGGGCAGGGGG
>NW_006921679.1:5564725-5581996 GCF_000298275.1 Orycteropus afer afer | reverse complement strand
TTATCGGGTTGTCTCATCAGGGCCTGACATCTAGAGGAAGCTGCTAACTGACATTTTGGGGCCTGGGTTTTGCTTCAGCCTAACAGTAATCATTAATAACGTTAATGAGAAATGCAATGGAAATTTATTTCAAAGTTCCAGTAAAAACAAACAAACATGCAGCCCTCACCCTTGCAAGCTCTCAAGGGTGGGGGCTACATGGAGAGGACGTGCTTGTCCAAGGACTAAGCTTTGATGCCTTTTTCCCCACATGGACATGAGGGAATTGTTTTCAATGTTTAGGGTAGGAACCAGGTTTGGTTTGATCCAAAAAGGAAGCAGCTATGTCCTCCTCAAATCTTATTACCCTATGAAGCTGGCTTTTTACTACCAGAGCCGGGACCTGATTTCTGATCATTTGTATGTTGCCTATCATGTCCATCTGATTCTGCCCAAAGAATTCTATGTGCTCAAGTGAAAAAAAAAAGAAATCCAGGGGTTAAAACTTGATTGTATATATATTTTTTTGGGACACTATTCAACTCATCACACTCTCTTGCTTTTTTTTTTTTTTCATAGCACATATTATTTTCTTTTAAATTTTATAATTTACCTATTTATTAGATTTGTTATTTGTCTCCACTTAATACAATGTAAACTTCATAAGTCAAGAATGTTTTAAGTTTCTAGAATACAGTGTTTATTCCTAACAAACAAACAAACCAAACACACTGCCATTGAGTAATTTCTGACTCACAGAGACCCCCGTTAGGTTTCCTAGGTTGTAAATCTTTACAAAAGTAAATTGCCCCATCTTCCTTCCATGAAGTGGCTGGTATGTTTGAACTGCTGACCTGGTTGGCAGCCAAATGCCTTATCCTCTATGCCACCAGAGCTCCTTAGAATTCCAATAGGCCACCGTTAATAGCCAGTGCAGTTGTGAAATGACTGTGGACAATTCCTGTTTTTTCTTTTGTTTGACTCAGTATTTTGTGTAATTAACTTTTCTCATTTCTCTTTGAAATTCATTCCTTAGCCATAGTAATCTTTCCTTTTACATGCTGTTGTTGTTAGGTGCCATCGAGTCAGCTCCAACTCATAGCGACTGTTATGTACAACAGAACAAAACACTACCTGGTCCTGCGGCAGGCTCACAATCCTTGCTATACCTGAGCCCATCATTTTACACAATGTTTCCAAAAATTTTATATCTACTTTTACATTCTAATCTCATAATATGTATTTGAGATGTTCTATTAACTTTGTTATAGAGCCATGGACTGAAGTTTAGTTGAAATATGTACAACTGTCTCTAGATCTCTTACATTTCCATTCATTATATTTAATTCATTCTGATTATGCGATGATAAAAGCTAGTGGTCCAGATTTTTCCAGTGCATAGACATCTTGAAACAGTCAGACATATTCAGAAGCAGAATATATTCTTTACTTCCCTAATATCACACATGTATTACTCTCTCAGTACATTAAGTTCACCTTAATGTTGAAAAAGAATTACTGCAACTTAACAAAATACCTTATGTCATTGAATTGTGTTCCCTCAAAATATGTGTCTACTTGGCTGGACCATGTTTCTCAGTGGTTTGGTGGTTATGTAATTACGTAATCTGGCAGTGATATAATGATGTAATCATCCCCCATGATGTGATCCGATGTGATCAGCCAATCTGTTGTAATGGGATTAGGGTGGAATGCAATACCCTTACTCAACTCAAAGCCCTGATAAGAAGTAGGGGTGTGTGAACTGTATCACTTTCTATCTTATAAGAGATAGAAAGAAAGAGAATTGAACAGAGAGAGGGACTTCATTATCACCAAGAAAGAAGAACCAGGAACAGAGAGCATCCTTTGGACCCAGGGTCCCTGTACCGAGAACCTCCTAGACCCAGGAGAAGCTTGATGCTGAGACCCATGGAGATGATCAAGGAAAGCTGGTCCTACAGAGGTGGAAAGGAAATAAAGCACTCTCCCTAGAGGTGACAAAGAAAGAACATCTTCTCCTAGAGCTGGTGCCCTGAATTCAGACTTCTAGCCTCTTAAACACAAATAAATTTATGTTTGTTACAGTCATCCACTTGTGGTGTTTCTATTATAGCAGCACTAGTGGCATAGTGCCTAAGGCACTTGACTGCTAGCCAGAAGGCTGGTGGTTCAAACCCACCAGACACTCCTCAGAAAGAAGGTTGGGCAATCTACTTCTGTAGTGATACTGCCTCAGAAACCCAGGGAGGGGTCACTATGAGTTGGGCCAACTCCATGGCATGTAACAACAACAACAAGAGATAACCAAGGCACCTTATTTCTAAACAATTAGCTATCCTAGAGAATATTATCATCTTGTTGGCTTTTTGCATTTCTAACATACATTTAGGAGCTCTGGTCACATAGTGTCTAAGGCATTTGACTGCTAACCAGAAGGCTGGCAGGTCAAACCCACCAGCGACCCCTTGGAAGGAAGACTGGGCAATCTACTTCCGTAGAGATACTGCCTCGGAAACCCAAGGAGGGGTCACTATGAGTCAGATCCAACTCCACTCCAGTGAGTTTGGTAACATTTATTTGCTCAGTATTTTCATTGACTTTTTCGCAGGAGAAACCCCTATCCAATTCTCATACCCATGCCCAATAACTTTAATTTAGAATAGTTAAAATGATTGTCATTGGTCTTATGAGACTCTAAAATTTTAAATTTTCAATCAGTCAATTTTAATAGACTTTAAGAATGGTTTTTAGCAAAGTGAATTTACTAAAGGCTACACTTTGTTCATTTACATTCTTTCTCAAGTCTTTTCTCCTCCCCACTTATGCTTCTCATGTTAAAACCAAAAACCAAATTCATTGCCCTCGGGTTGGATCTGACTCATAGCGACCCCTCCTTGGGTTTTCGAGGCGCTATCACTATGGGAGTAGATTGCCCAACCTTCCTTCCAAGGAGTGGCTAGTGGGTTTGAACCTCCAGCCTTCTGGTTAGCAGTCAAATGCCTTAGGCACTGAGCTCATGTTAAGGGATATTTTTATTTCAGCCTTCCTTCATGTCTTTCTCTCCCTTTCCAACTTGCCTGATTTGTATAATTCTTTTCCTTTCTTTTCACTTTCTCTTTCTTTCTCCCTTGCAACTTTTCTTCCCATT
The DNA here is from genome assembly GCF_000298275.1 of Orycteropus afer afer. Taxonomy (NCBI): domain Eukaryota; kingdom Metazoa; phylum Chordata; class Mammalia; order Tubulidentata; family Orycteropodidae; genus Orycteropus; species Orycteropus afer. Next base: position 5,578,866 of record NW_006921679.1, on the reverse strand, counting down.
TATCATCCATTTACCATTCCCCTTTAATCATCTAATTTTCATGGCTTGTTCTCCATTTGTTGCTTTCACTTTTATAATTATATCCTTCTTCTCTCTCTCTCTCTCTTTTTTTTTTTTTTTTTTGTCTTTTAATTAATTGCTAGAAAAACTCATTAAAATCTCTGTTGGTTTCATCTAGTAGGAGGGTTGCTTTGAGAACTACTGGGTCTCAATTATGTGTAACTGAATGGAATGAAAATTTAACAGATCTGAAGAGAGACCTAAAGTTTCTGAGTATGTTAGTAGGAGTCTAGATTTTGCCAGCTTTTTAGATAAAAAGAAAAAAAGAAATCTAGGTGTGGTAGATGAGATTGTGTGTCAAGTTCACTGGGCTGTGGTTTTGAGTGCTTGGCAGTTGGATATAATTATTCCCTGTGATGAGAATGTAATCACCACTATGGTGACATCTGGTGTTAATAGTTTCCAGTTAATAGTTAAAGAGTTTCCAGTACAAATGGAGAAGCTCTGAGAAAGATCTCTAGATTTTTGGGCACATTTTGGATCCTGCATTTGGCCAAGTTTTCATCTCCAGTTCCTGGACTTGAACCAGTGGCCTGCTATGTTTCCTGCTAATCTTGGGATTGTGCAATTTTACCTATCAACCTTGTTCATTGGCCTCAGCAGCCAGTAACTGTGTGAATTAGAAGAAGCCTCCAGCTCCAGTGGGCCTGGAATAAGACACAGAACTGAAGCCCAGTGTTGAGGGGCCTTCAGAGTGCCCTTAGAGCTGGCACTTTGAAATTGGACTTCTAGCCTCTTAAAAAGTGTGAGAGAATAAATGTCTGTTTGTCAAAGCCACCCACTTGTGGCTTTTCTGCTATAGCAGCACTAGAGGACCAAGACACTAGGTATGACTGAAAAGGATAATTTTTCTCATAACATGAAGTTAAAGGAAAGGAGGTAGCAATCAGGTGAGAAAAAGAAAAACTATTTAGAGGATAGATTCAGAAGATACAGTAAGTAGATAGTAGGAGTTCCAGAAAGAGAAAGAGAAAAGAGACCTGAGGAGGAGATAGAGAAGGAGAGAAAATTAGTACAATTCCTTGGGGGGTGGGGTGGGGAGACATGAATATTTACTTTAAAAGTGTCATCATTTTTAAAGCAGAATTAAAGAAACCATAGTTGAAAAAAGTAATTTAAAAAATATAGAGAAATTCCTAACAATATACAGAAAGGAAAATAAATGGTAATTAGTAAGGAAATAGAATCAGATTAGTTTAGACTTTTTTTTTTTTTTTAGTATGACTAACATATACAACAACAACAACATATACAGGCTTATGGTATAGCATGATATATACTGATGAATGTCATACACTATATATAGCCTTCAGTATGGATTACACCTGAATGGGAAGAAAACAAAAATCCTTACAACTGGGCCAATAAACAACATGATGATAAATGGAGAAGAAATTGAAGTTGTCAAAAATTTCCACCTACTTAGATCAACAATCAATGTCCATGTAAACATCAGTCAAGAAATTAAATGATGTATTGCTCTGGGCAAATCTGCTGCAAAAGACCTCTTAGAAGTTCTAGAAAGTAAAGATGTCACTTCAATCACTTTGGTGTCTCTAGCCAAAGTCATGATCTTTTTAATTGACTCACATGTATGGGAAAGCTGGACAATGATTAAGGAAGACAGAAGAATTGTTGTTGACAAAGAATACTGAATAAACTATGGACTTCAAGAAGAAAAAGTGCATTAGTCTTAGAGGAAATGCAATCAGAATGCTCCATTGATACGAGGATGGCAAGGTTTTGTCTCTCTTCCTTTGGACAGGCATCAGGAAAGAATCAATCACTAGAATAGAATAGAATAGAACAAAACATCCTGGTTGCTAAAGTGGAGTGTCAGCAAAAATGAGGGAAACTCTCAGTGAGATGGATTGACACAACTGCCACAATGGACTCCAACATGCCAATGTTCAGGAAGATGACTCAGGACCTAGCTACATTTTTTTCTGTTGCACATAGGGCTTCCATGAGTCTCAGTTGACTTGGAGGCAACCAACAACAAGAACAACAGAATATTATATGTATCAGAAGGCAAAAGAAGGATTTTCAAATGTGTGGGGACTAAAAAATTGTATGTCTCATGGATTATCTGTAGAAATATTCTCAAATATTTAAGAAAGAATATTAGACATTGGGAAGGAGTAATGAAGGGAAGAATGATATTGTAAAGCTGTATCTTTCTCATGAGGACTGTTAAGAGACTGCTCTTTTTTCATGAACATTGATGAAAAAAAAAAAATTTATAATGAATAAAATTAGATAACTTCCAAAATCCTAAATTGCCAAAAATAAAAAAAAGAACAAACAAAAATTGTTACAAAATTAAAATTTTTAAACAATTAAATCATGAAATAGAGTTTTTTTTTTTTTTTTTTAAAGAAAACCCAAACTCATCACAAACAGAATAAGTTATAGAGGTAATATGTTGGACTGCGTGGGTTGTTGTTGTTATTGTTATGTGCTGTTGAGTTTTCTCCGACTCATAGCGACCGCTCCTTGGGTTTCTAAGGCAGTGTCACTACAGAAGTAGATTCCCAATCTTCCTTTCAAGGAGTGGCTGGTGGGTTTGAATCGCCAACCTTCTGGTTAGCAGTCAAGTGCCTTAGGCACTACGCTACCAGAGCTAGTTATCTTAATTGTTTTTTCCTTCTTCTCTCATGGAAAGGGTAGAAAGCCTTTCTTCTTAGTTGATCTTAGTCTGGAAGCACACTGAAATCTTTTCAACATCAGTAGCAACACTCCAGCCTTCACTGGCAGAGGGGTGTTGGCCATGAGGTCCATTGGCCAGCAATCAACCCAGGTTTCCTGCATGGAAGGAGACAATTCTACCACTGAACCACCATGCCCCAACTTTATAGTACTTTTGAAATTGGGAAGTGTGAGTCTTCCCACCTTGTTCTTTTTCAAGATAGTTTTGGTTATTTGCAATTTCATTTGAATGTGAGGAACAGCTTTTGCATTTCTGTAAAGAAGGCTGTTGAAATATTGATAGGGATCACTTTAAATCTATTGATAACTTGGGATAGTGTTAACATCCTAATGATACTAAGTCTTCCAATCTGTGAACATAGAATGTCTATCTATTTGTTAAGGACTTCTTTCATTTTTCAGCAGTGTCTTATAGTTTTCAATGTACAAGTTTTTCACTTTCCTGGTTAAATTGGTGTTAATTCTTGTATAAATATTTGATGGAATTCCCCAGTGAAGCATTTGATCTGAGGCTTTTCTTTGTTAGGAGGTTTCTGATACCCAATTCAATTGTTATTAAACTGTTTTTGAACTTTAAATAAATGAAATCCCATAACAAATAGATATGTAGATATATGGATGATAGGTGGATGATAGATTGCTTGATTGATACAGGTAGAAGGTGGATGAATTTGTGTCTAGCTTCTTCTGCACAATATTATGTTCAAGAACTTTATTTGCATTGTTACCTATAGCTGTTGTTTGCTTTTGTGGTTTTGTACTGCATTGGGCAGATAGAACACAGTCCATTCATTGGTTCTACTGTTGATGGACATTTTTATCATTTCAATTTTCAGCTAAGTGAATAATCCTGTATATGTCCTTTGGTTCACCTTTGTAAGCATTTGTGTTGTATACATACCTAGGAGTGTTCTTGTTTGGTTTCACACGGGATGATGCCAGTTTCAGGATATCAATGCCTGTAGAGTACTAACAACATGATAACTAAATACAATTTAAGATTCTTTAGCAGATTATTTTCTTTCTACTAATTATGCACAAAAGTTTTTAAATCCCAATGTCAAGTCCGTAAGTCATAGTGTATTTAGAAATGTCTAGCTTCTATACCTGTGCCCTTTACTGTGTTCCCTTTCTCCCCTGAAGCCCTGTACTCCAGAAATAGCAGGCACAAGTACCTTAGCCATGTTTATATTCATTCAATATGTTAGCATAATAGATTCTATGAAGGGATTTCTATTGATGAAAATTGTGGCTTTTTAATAAGCAAAATTGATTTTATAAATCATTTAGACTGGTGAAATTCATGATGTTCAAGATATATGGGTAAGTTAGAACATTGTAGAGGCACTTTCATAATTGCATGAAAGTACCAGGAGAATACTGAGTCAAAGTCAAGGAATGGAACTTTGGATTGGATGTCTAAATTGTCCCATGCTCAGCCATAGATTTGGAAGATACTTGGTGTCTGACTCTGACAATTTGTTTGGCAAAATTCTGCAATTATAATGTCATCACACTTGCCTTGAGGGAGGCTTTTATAAAGGGTGCTCTGGAGCACTGAATAGGACAGCAAGCTGGACTTTATATAGTTTACACAAGAAGGTAATGGTTGTTTATAAATGTTAGTAAATGTTTATATGTGTGGCAAATTTTATCTGAAAATTGCTTTTAGGTGAAGCATAGAACACTCACCTGTTCTTATTTTCAAAAACAAACAAACAACAACAAAAACAACAAACTTACTACCATCCAGTCGATTCCAACTCCTAGTGACCCCATTGGATTTCTAAGACTGTAAATCTTTATGGAAGCAGATAGCCTCATCTTTCTTCCATGCAATGGCTGGTAGGTTCAAATCACCAACCTTTTGGTTAGCAGCCAAATGCCTTAATCTCTATACCACCAGAGCACCTTATTTTAGGTTACCAATATTTGCCTAAAAGAATCTTGCTGCTACCACTGCTGAGAATGTTTTTCACTACTCTCTTTGATCTGGGAAAATCCTAGTTATTCTTCAAGCCCCTCAATAAATATCATATAAATGGAGACTTAGAACAGAACAAAAGAACTGTAATGAATGGTTTCTAATGAAGATATTTGTGATAATGTCAGTGAAGATTACATAGTAAAATTTGAAAATTACATGCAGAAATAATCTAATCTAATTTATTCTAATACTAATCAGCTTTATGGAAATATTAATGGAAAAGGTATAATAAATTGATGTTTATAAAATCTTAAACTTGATAATGCAATGCAGTGCACTGCCATTGAGTTGGATCCGACTCATAGCGATCCCTCCTTGGGTTTCTGAGGCAGTATCACTACAGAAGTAGATTGCCCTATCTTCCTTCTGAGGAGTGGCTGGTGGGTTTGAACTGCCAGCCTTCTGGTTAGCAGTCAAGTGCCTTAGGCACTCCGCCACCAGACCCACTATCATCTTATAGATAGTGGGTATTGTTTTCTGTAAATAAAAAAAGAAGAGCAATATTACATGAATCACTATGTTGATTATCCTCTATTTCATTCTCTGAAAATGAGTTATCATATCATTGTTCTCTCTAGAGGTTTCATGTAAATTTCAGGGCCCATCAGACTTCTTGGTGACAGTGACAACCCAAGATGCAGCTGTAGGGCAAGAAGGGGCTCTGCATTGGGTTTTGATAGAATTATTCAAAGATTAGAAATCAATAAACCTCCAATATGTCCTCCTGACAGCTGATGGACAGGGTGAACAGACATTAGTCACAGAGGTATGGATGGGGTCTTATAAAGAGGAACATAGCAGATGTGCTCAAAGGACACCAATCCTGGGAAGGAACAATGGTGTGAATTGAGTGGTCAAAATTTGGATTTTTGAAACCGAGTAAAGTCAAAACTATTTCCCCCACCCTGGTTAAAACAGATAATTAGAACAGATAGGACTCTGGATGGGAATAGATAAGTAAATTTAATTACCCTCAACTATTGCCCCTCCCCAGTTGGAGACAGATGAGTAAACACAATAAGCTCAGTTCCTTAGAAACTGAATGGAACAAAAAATATTCTTTCCTGCTATTTCCTTAGGTACAGGTGATAAGCACATTAATGTGTCTTAGAAAACAACTTGAAAATTAACTCCGGCTGGTGCACATGGCAGTGGGACAGAGAGGAACAAAGTTACTGGGAACTAACACTCTCCCCTCAGCCTAAGCCCCAATCAGCAGATGACAGGAAGCCAGTGTGACTCATCTGGTATGCAAGCACACTGGATCAAAATGCTACTGTCCCTTTAAATTGAGGCAAAGGAAATTTCAGCCAATTAAGAACCATCTCATGCCCAAATTCCTGAAATTTTTATGAATATGCATAACCCTCTCTTCTGAAACCTACAAAACTGTAATTCAATGGAATTTGGGGGAGTCAGATGTGGGTACAGACCCCTGCCTCCTTGCATTGTCGCTTTGAAATAAATAATTTTCTCTCCTCTTAATCACTTGGTGTGCAAACTGTTTTGGCCTGACTGCGCACGGGGCAGGGACCCGCGTTTGGTCCTATTTCAGTTTCAAAGTTGTTGTTGTTGCTGTTATGTGCTGTTGAGTGGGCCCCGACTTGTAGCGACCCCTCCTTGGGTTTCCGAGGCAGTATCACTACGGAAGTATATTGCCCAACCTTCCTTCCAAGGAATGGCTGGTGGGTTTGAACTGCCATTCTTTTGGTTAGCAGTCAAGTGTTTTAGGCACTATTTTATTTCATAATCAGAGCTTAGTGTAAACAGATAGCCTCAAGTTAGGAAATGTTTTAAATCAAGCTCAAGCATTACTTCAGTTTTCCTATATCATGCTTTGGTAACAAAAACAAACAAACAAACAAACAGAATGTCAGTTACCACTGGGTTGATTCCAGCTCTTGACGACCCCTCTCTCAAATTCCCCTTCTACCCAGAGCTCCAAATAGAACTTTTCCCATATGTTCAGAGTAGAACTGCTCTATACACAGAGTTTTTAAGGCTGTGGCCTTTCAGAAGCAGATCATCACACTTTCTTTCAAAATATCTCTGGGTGGCTTTGAACCCCCAACCTTTCTGTTAGTACTTAACTGATTGCACCACTCAAGGCTTCCATCTTTGGTAATATGAATTGAGCTTTTCTGCCCCAAACTTGATTGTCCATTTAAAAAGTTAGCAAGAAAATATCAATTTCTACCTTTTGGGTGAACTTGTCCATAACAGTATTTTGTTTTTAATATTAAAATCTTTAATTATGTGTATTAGAGCCAATAATGTACTTGTCAAGTCAGTCCAATTTTTGAATAAAATTGTGTTCTCGTTGCAATTGTTATCTTAGTCTTTCATGGTTTAATTAACTAAGCCCGTTTTCATGAAATAGATTTTAGTCTATCATTTCTAAATATTAACTTTCATGATGTTTTAAGAATTAAATAATTACTGTCAAGTGGCTACAAAATTAATCATTACCATTTTAATATAATAACTACACAAAAGAGGAAAACTTTCTGAGTTTTAAAGTGCTTCTTGAAAATTTCAGTTATGAGATCCATCAATGTTGACATCTTAATTTTGTCCTGCTCTGCAACCGGTGCATTTATTTTTATGTAATTATGAGCTGTCAAAGGTCCCTTTCCTAACAACAGATTTTATTTGCGTCACTGAACTTAATGAAATCCGTGTGCATGAGTGAACTTCACAGATATATTTAAATTCAGTACCTGAAATCCTTCTTTCTAATCGTGCATATTTTAAAGCCTGAAGGGTGATGGGAGAAAATAAATTATAGAATCATAAAAAAATCATAGGTTAAAAGATACCTAAAGAAGATACTAAGTAGATTTGGATAGCTTCAGCCAGTTTTATGCCTAAATTATTTCAATCTTTTTGATAACTAATTTAGTCTTAAAACTTTCAGGGCAGATTCTGTAATCTTCTTTGGAAAGATTTTATATTCCCAGAAAAGGTTTTCTTGTAGCCTACAGCTTTCTTTTGCCCCCTACATTATCTTAAGGAAAAATTCTGCAACTTCTATGGTTTTCATAAAGTAACCATTCACATCAAACACTCTATGAGCTTTCCAGACAAGTCGAAATTTGGAGATGTGGGGAAGAGATGACTTCACGAAGCATCATCCTTCTGTCAACTCCCTGGTGCCACACGACTTGCCATCTCTGTCCTTCCCTGTCTGAAATTCCCCTCTACTCAGAGCCCCAAATACGTTTTTCTCTGTGTGCAGAAAGCTATTTTCTTCTGAAAACTTGGCTTCATCCTCTGAACAAATGTTTTTATCTTAATTTGATCTATCTTATTGAGAGTTAAAACAAAGTCAACATTAGTTCCTTTTATATCCACTTTAGTGACAGCCTTTTATACCTCCTTCGTATTTATTTAATCGTATAGACTAAGCGGTGTTAACATTAGCAGAAAGATCCCTTTTAGTCTAATATGTATTTTTGTATTTCAGGGCACATCTTCTGTTCTCTTGTATTCTTTTACTCTTCTCTCCCCTCTCCTCCCCTCCCCTCCCCTTCCCTCCTCTCCCTTTTTATTTCCTCTCCTTCCTCTTCCCCTCCCCTTCATACTCCTTTCCTCTCCTCTCTCCTCCCCTCTCCTCTCCTTCCATACCTTTCCTTCTCCTTTCTCCATCTTCCTCTCTTTCTCCTTCTGGTTAGCAGTCAAATGCCTTAGGCTCTACACCACCAGAGCTCCATTAAAATGCTCAGTATGGTAATTAAGGTTGTGTGTCAACTTGGCTGGGCTGTGGTTTTTGAGTGGCTAGGCAGTGGATGTGGTTATTCCCCATGACTGTACTCACCTCCATGGTGGAATCTACTGTGAGCAGCTAACTAGTTGCCTTCAGAGTGTGGCCTACTTCCAGTATATAAGGACAAGCTGTGAGAAAAGTCTCTAGCTTTTTGGCACACCTGGATCCTGTATTTGGCTGAGTTTTCATCTCCAATTACTAGACTTGAACCAGATGTCTACTGTGTTACCTGCCAATCTTGGGGTTGTGCATTTTATTTATCGACCTTGGGTTCATCAGCCTCAGCAGCCAGTAGCTGTCTGAGTTAGGATATACCTTTAGCTGCAGTGGGCCTGGAACAAGAGGCAGAGCTGAAACCAAAGGTCAAAGGGCCTTCATCCAACCCCTAGAGCTGGCACTCTGAATTTGGATTTCCAGCCTCCTAAACTGTAAGAGAATAAATTCCATCCACTTGTAGTATTTCTGTTCTCACTGGAGAACCAAGAGAAGCTCTGATGGAGTAGTGGATGAGGAATTTGGCACCTAATGAGAAGGTCAGCAGTTCAAACCCACCAGAAAGAAGATGAGACAATCTACTTCCGTAAAAATTTACAGCTTTGGAAACTCAATGAGAGTCGCTATGAGTCAGGATGGACTTGATGGCAGTGAATTTGGTTTATGAGAGAACCAAGAGACTCAGCTGCTAACCCACAGTTGAAGGCTAAAGTTCACCCAGAGTTGCCTTTGGAAGAAAGGCTGAAAACTCCCTGGAAACCCTATGGAGCACAGTTCTATTCTGACACACATGGGTCGTCATGAGATAAACTCAACAGCAACGGGTTTAAACTGGATTATACTATTGTTTTTATCCTGTTGAAAGTTCACCCTCCATCTAATAGTCACTTGGAATTGTAATATGTGTTTCATGTTTCTGTTCATCTCTTTCAAGTTTGAGTACAGCTCAGGAAAAAAAAAGAAAAAACATTGAGTGTAGACTTAGGCTTGGGATTTTGTCCAGCTCTGCCTCTACAGTATCTGGGATTTGGTTCCCAGTAAGAGGGTTAAACTAGGGTAAGAATTCTTATTCTGGGTACTAAGGATTGGACTTCAGTACTCTTTGATGTTCCTAAAATTTTAAACAAAATTTTGTGATGTGTGCATGTGTCTGGACAGGGTCCTTACCTTTCATAAGAGTCTCAGAAGAGATGCCTTGATTTAAGGCACTTCATAGACACTGTGTCTGGTTTTCTGTCAGCTGGTCCTGTGTTCTGACATAACCCTCCCCAAAATGCATTAGTCTTTGCAGGCTCTGGACTGTGCTAGGGATTTAGGAGGTCAGATGGCTTGGCACATCAGTACACATGTATAAGAGACTCAAATGTTTTGTGAAAGTATAAAAACTTTATGCTCTCACTTAGAAGCAGCCACTAACCTTTGTTGAAAACAAGAGTCATTCTTGTTACCACTGTCTTTGTAGATAAAAATGTCTATTATGTACTTATATGTCCATAAATCCATAACATAAAAGGTCTTGAACTAGAAATCACAATTATGTTGACTATAGAATTTCCAGCTATGACTTCCTGTGTTATGAAATGTGTAAAGTTAGTGAACCTAAAACATCTTCACCATGAATAGTCACAGGTAGTGTTCAAACACAATACCATAACTTCCTATGGAAACAACAGTCTAAAATATTCATTAACTTTAATGATGATGTCAACTCTGAATTTCCTCACATGCTTTATTTATGTTTTTAAAGTTTTACCTTGTACTATTTGTAGCTCTGGTAGCATAGTGCCTAATGTACTTGGCTGCTAACCAGAAGGCTAGCGGTTCAAACCCACCAGCCACTCCTCAGAAGGAAGGTTGGGCAATCTACTTCCATAGTGATACTGCTTCGGAAACCCAAGGAGGGGTCGCTATGAGTTGGGTCCGACTTGATGGGGCATAAGAACAACAGCTTTGTTGATTTTAAAGAAAAATAATTTCAAATGCCTTGGATATTCTGTAATGGAAGCATTGAGACTTTCTAGATGGAAGAAAATCAGTTGATATAATTTTCCCTCTCACTGCATTGGCTTCAACTTTAGCCGAAGATTTAGAAAAGTTCCTTCATATACTTTTATTAGCATTTTAACCTTGATTTTATATGTTCAATTAAATACAACTAATCAAGTAGTCAAATAGTACCTGTTAAATGTGTCAAAAAAGGTGATAGCCAGTAGAGGAAAAAGAGAATGACCTTTTTCACAGGGAATTTCTGAAAGTTAAGTTGAATAGTTTGCTTTGGAGCACAAGGAAATGAGAAATAGTATCAGATTTGCTGTGAGGAATTTATTAAAGAGTATTGGGAGCTCTGGTGGCATAGTGCCTAAGGCATTTGACTGCTAACCAGAAGGAAGGAAGGAAGATTAGGCAATCTACTTCCGTAGTGATACCACCTCAGAAACCCAAGGAGGGGTCGCTATGAGTCAGATCCAACTCCATGGCAGTGACTTTTTTTTTATTGTTAGAATTTCATACATTGTCTGAAAAGTAAGAAACATATTAAGCATAATTAGAATTAGTTATTGAATCAGTTAAGCTTGAAGAGTACAGTGAATTGGAGATGGTGCTGGTGTGGTTGTTGAGACATGGTCCCGATGAAAAAGTTTTGGTATTACTCAACTTAGTCTCATTCGTTAGGTAAGATAAAACAATTTGTAATCATGATGGTTTAAGACCTGACTGCACTCCATGACTTTCCTCTTACTGAAAATAACTAATCATGGCACAGCTATCAACTCACAGCCCTAGAGGGTCATCATGACAACACCCAGTACTGGTGACATCTGTCCTGTGGCATATCACTCAAAACCTGGCGTGTAGTAGCTTGTTCCACTTCCTTCTTGATTTTTGCCCATTACATGTAACAAACTGCGTTTGTATTACATTTTAAAGTGCCTAATGTGGAATTCTCTATTTAAGTGAACCATGAGGTTGACAAGAAGGATGAAATTAGAAAATCTTTCATTTGTTTACCTAACATGGAAGTTACCTGGATCATGAGCTCTTTCTTTGGTCATAGTCAAATGGAGATAGGCCCAATTACAAACAAGCAAATGTAATAATCTGTAACAAGTTTAAGAATCAGGATAGAACCTAAGAAGGAGTACCTAACTCTAAGAAGTTATGTATGAATAGAGGATTTGCCTTTTGAAATGGATCTTGGAGAGTGAACTGGAATTGATCAGGGAAAGGAGAAAGAAACAAGTGTTACGTGAAAATCCATTAGAGGCCAATCTGAAATTAGTAATAATTTACTAAACACCTCAGCTCCTTCTGGTCAAACTTTGACTCCTTGACCAATTAATGGTCATAATTTTGTGAGTAAGGTTAAGAAATGGTGTGTAAGAAAGTATTCTTTCCACCTAGTGCACCTTCTGCTCAGGTTAAACATTAAAGAATTAAATGGAGCCATGTATAAGGAATTCCAAAGAAGAGATAATGCCTTTGAATTGTGGTGTTGGTTAAGAATACTGAAAATATCATGGACTGCCAGAAGAATGAATGAATCTGTCTTGGAAGAAGTGCAGCTGGAATGCCCCTTGGAAGTGAGAATGGCCAGACTTTGTCTCACTTCTTTGGTCATGTAGTAAGAAAGGACCTTACTTGATTTCCTTGAGAAGGATATCATGCTTGGCAAAGTAGAGGATCAGTAAAAAAGGAGAAGACCCTCAACAAGATGGATTGACGCAGTGGCTGCCATGCTGGGCTCAAGCATGGCAAGGATTATGAGGATGATGTGGGACTGAGCAGTGTTTCATTCTGTTGTACATAGGGTCACTATGAGTTGGAGCCGATTCAATGGCACCTAATAACAGCAACAATATGTTGTCACTGAATTCTTTCTGTTTTCCTTGAGTTTACCCTATTTTTCTCTGTTCTAATTTCTTGAGTTTTTCAGTTCACTCATTAGTTTTAAATTTTTCCTTTTAAAAGCATGTGTACTTAAGTCCATTACACTTTACTACCATTGTCTAAGATTTGATATGTATGGCTTACTTACTTATTTTGATTTTGGTCATTCAGGTCCTAATAATTTTCCATTACAATCATAATTTATTCAAAGATTCATTAATTATTTGGAAGTATACTATTAATTATATGGAATAGTACCATAATTTCCTATACTTATGATATTTTTAGGAGCACTGGTAGCATAGTGCCTAAGGCACTTGACTGCTAACCAGAAGGCTGGCAGTTCAAATCCACCAGCCACTCCTTGGAAGGAAGATGGGACAATCTACTTCCGCAGTGATACTGCCTGGGAAACCCAAGGAGGGGTCACTGTGAGTCGGGTCTGACTCAACAGCACATAACAACAACAATAATGATATTTTTTTGAGCTTTTAGTCATTGGGATTTTAATTTTGTTGCATCTGGGTCAGATACAGTGGTCTGCATAATAAAGTCTGTAGTATTTGTAGTGACTTCTTCTGTGTCGTAATTCTTGATTCACTTTTGGAAATGTTCCTCGTTTGCTTGAAAATGTTGAGGTCAGGGCTCTCTTTATACTGTGTTAAAATTGTAACTCCATTATTGAAATCTATATCCTTATTAGTATCATTTCTGTTTGTTAAATCCATTTCCAAGTGCTAAAAGGGCAAGGAGGCAGCATCCTCTGACCTCCTCTTAACTTCACGAGGGAGAGACAGAATCACCATCACCAGCTCAAGGATAATTCCTATGGGGAATTATGTTGCCACCCTCCAACCTTTTTACCAATTCTGCCGTGAACCATCCCTCCCACGGCACTCACTACTTCTCTGCTGGGTTCTATGGGGCAGTTCTACTCTGTCCTACAGGGTCACTAGGAGTAGGAATTGACTCCATGGCAATGGGTTTGGATTTATCTATCTATCTACCATCTGTCTGTCTATCCATCCATCTATCCATCCATCCATCCATCCATCCATCTATCCATCCATTCATCTATCCATCTATCTATCATCTAATCTATCTACCATCTTTCTATCTACCTACCTGTCTATCAAACTATTCAATATCTCTACCTTCCTTTGGAACAAAATAGGAATCTTAAAGAGTTTTAAGTTAAGATCACTTGTGCTAACATCTAATTCTCTATTATTCTACTTCCTTTTTTTCCAAAAAAAAATATCGAGAAGCTCTAGTAGTGTAGTGCTTAAGGCACTTGACTGCTAATCAGAAAGCTGGCAGTTCAAACCCACCAGCCACTCCTCTGAAGGAGGGTTGGGCAATCAGAAGGTAGGGCAACTACTTCTGTAGTGATACCACCTTGGAAACCCAAGGAGGGGTTGCTATGAGTTGGGTCTGACTTGACGGCACATAACAACAACAAAAGTTGCTGTTCCTAATGTTGTTGTTGTTAAGTGCCATTGAGTTGGTTTTGACTGGTAGTGACCCCATGTACAATGGAATGATAAACTGCCCTGTCATGTACCATCCTCACAGTTGTTTCTATGTTTGAACCCATCGTGGTAGCCACGGTGTCAATCCATCTCATTGAGGGTCTTCCCTTTTTTCACTGACCGTTACTTTACCAAGTGTGATATTCTTCTCTAGGGAATGATCCCTCCTGATAACATGACCAAAGTACAAAAAAAAAAAAAAAAA
>NW_006921679.1:5536480-5563662 GCF_000298275.1 Orycteropus afer afer | reverse complement strand
GTAGGATTGCCCAACCTTCCTTCCGAGGAGTGGCTGGTGGGTGTGAACTGCCAGCCTTCTGGTTAGCAGTCAAGTGCCTTAGCCACTATGCTACCAGAGTCTCTTGTGACCTCACTTGAATGACAATATTTTCTGTCCAACAAAATCCTATTTGGTTCCATTTCAATTTTTCCTAGTCTTTGAATAGAGTTTTCTGTGTGAATTATAGTCTATATTTTTACCCAGTTAAATCCTGTTCATGTCTTTGATATTCTCTTTTAGAATAGGCATTTGACTGCTAACCAGAAAGCTGGTGGTTCAAACCCACCAGCCAGTCCTCAGAAGGAAGATTGGGCAATCTACTTCCATAGAGATACCATTGGAAACCCAAGGAGGGGTTGCTATGAGTGGAAATCGACTCCATGGCAGTGAGGTTTTTTTGATATCTTAAGTTGATACTACTGGTTTTGGTTCTCTAGTGCTGCTCTAAAAGAAAATAACACAAATGGATGAATTTAACAAACAGAGATTTATTCTCTTACAGGTTAGGACGCTAGAAGTCCGAGTTCAAAGTGCCAGCTCTAGGGGCTGGGTGAAGGCCTCACGACCTTGGGCTTCAGCTCTGCCCCTTGCTCCCAGCCCACTGAAGTTGGAGGCAACTTTTAACTCAAGTAGTTGCTGAGGTTGACAAACCAAAGGTCGGCAAGTAAAATGGTACAGTCCCCAAATTATCAAGCAGCATGGTAGGCCACCAGTTCAAGTCCAGGAATAGTCTTAAGATTGGCAGAGAACATGACAGGCAACTGAGATGGACACTCAGTCAAATGCAGGATCCAGATGTGCCAAGAAGCTCAAGACCTTCCTCAAAGTATCTACTTATGTCCTGGGAGCAGATCACAACCCTAAGGCGCTACTTACCTGCTCATAGCAGATTTCACCATGGAGTTGGTTACCAGTCTTTTTATGGGGAATCACTACATCCAGCTGCCCAGTCACTCAAAACTGGGCCCAGCCAAGTTGACACATAACCTTAACTACCCCACTACTGTTACTTTTTTTTTTTTTTTTTACCACCAATTGTACCATCACAGTGACTTATTTTCTCCTGAGACTTGTAATTTTTGTCCTTTAATCATTTAAGAGAAAAATTTTAATTTTTATAAAACTTACAAATCTAAATCTGCAGATACTTAGTTCTTCTTTCTACTTTCCTTGGAAAATTGCCACAAAAAAACATTTTTAATGCTATTTTTCTTGGATGGTCTGTCTTTCTGAATATTTAATTTAAAAAATGATACGGTAAACCAAACTTTATTTAAGAATATTCTTAAAATTTGTGTGTGTGTGGAAAAATACTGTTTGTTTTTTTGTTGTTAAGCTGTAGGAATTTTTTTGTTGTTAAGCTGTAGGAATTCTTTTTTTGTTGTTGTTGTTAAGCTGTAGGAATTCTTTATATATATATATATATTCACTTATCTGATATATGATTCCCCAAATTTTTCTCCCAGGTGGTAGGTTGTCACTTCACTTTGCTGCACAAAGTCCTTTAATGTCAGAAGTTTTAAATTTTGATGAGATGCATTTTTTTTTTCCTCTTTATTGCTCCTCCTTTCAGTGTTATATTTAAGAATTTGTTATTGAAGACTGGGTCCTAAAGCATTATCCTCATGTTTCTTCTAAAAATTTTAGGATTTTAAGTCATACATTTAGGTCTTTGATCCATTTTGAGTTATTTCTTTATATATGGGTGAGATATAACTCTAACTCCATTCTTTTCCATATAGAATTCCAGTTATTCCAGCACCATTCATTAAAGAGACTATTTTTTCCCTGTTGAGTAGATTTAGTACCCTTGTTTCAAGATTAATTGACCATAAGTATGTGTACTTATCTCTGGACTCTCAATTCTTGTCCATTGATCCATGTGTCTATCTTTATACACATATCAGACTATTCTGATCAGTGTAGCTTTATAATATAATATTCTGAAACTACAAAGTGTGAATCCTACTCTGATCTTTTTCTCTAGGTTGCTTTAGCTACTGGAGACCCTTTGCAATTCCATATAAATTTGAGGATTAGATTTTCCATTTCTGCAAAGAAGGCTGTTGGAACTTTGATGGGTATTGAGTTAAATCTGTAGAATGTTTTATTAACAATATTAAGTCTTTTGATCGATGACTACAGAACGTCCTTCCATTTATTTAGATCATCTTTCATTTTTTTCCAATAATGTTTTATAGTTTTCAGTGTATAAGTCTTTTACTTCTGTGGACAAATTAATTCCTAGGTATTTTAATTTTTTTAGATGCTTTTGTAAATGGAATTGGTTCCTTAATATCCTTTTCAGATTGCTCATCAAAGATGTATAAAATCTCTGCTGATTTTTGTATGTTGACTTTGTATCTTGTCACTTTGCTGAATTTATTAATTAGCTATAGTTGCCTTTTAGTGTATTCTTGGGGTCTTCTATATACAGAACCTTGTCATCTGCAAAAGGGATAGTTTTCCCATCAGTATATTGGGTTACATCTTTTTAAAATTAATTTTTGGGATATCTATATATACTCTGTTCTGTATATGATCCCTTTGACAGATATATATGTTTTGCAAATATTTTCTGCTTTTCAGCCTCTTAATAATGAAATTTGATGAACAAAAGTTCCAAATCTTAAGGAGCTAAATTTCTTTTATGATAAACATATTTTTGTGCTATTTAAGAAAACTTGGCCTGCTGCAGAGTTACAATGATAATCCTATCATGTCTCCTAGATATTTATTGTTTAACTTTCATATGTTCCATTTGTGATTGATTTTTATGTATGGTTTGAAGTATGTGTAATGAATAAGTAAGTATAATTATAAGTAGGAGCTCTGGTAGTATAGTGCTTAAGGCACTTGATTGCTAACCAGAAGGCTGGCGGATCAAATCCACCAGCCACTTCTTGGAAGGAAGATTGGGCAATTTACTCCTGTAGTGATACTACCATGGACTGCTGAAAGAACTAACAGATCTGTCCTGGAGGAAGTGCAGCCAGAATGCTCCTTGGAAGCAAGAATGGCCAGACTTCGTCTCACCTATTTTGGTCATCCTTTTTAATTTGTCATTCTTGACATAGTAGACCATACAACTGTCTGATTCAAAATGGGCAATACTGGTCCACTTCAATGCACTGATGCCTAGGATATCAATCTTTATGCATTCCATTTCATTTTTGACAACTTCCAATTTTCCTAGACTCATACTTCATACATTCCACGTTCTGATTATTAATGAATATTTGCAGCTATTCCTCCCATTTTGAGTAGTGCTCCATTAGCACATGAAGGTCTCGAAAGCTTTACTCCATCCATGTCATTAAGGTTGACACTACTTTGAGGAGGCAGTTCTTCCCTAGTTGTGTTTTGAGTGCCTTATGACCTGAGGTGCTCATCTTCCTGTACTATATCAGACAATACTTCAGGGCTATTCATAAAGTTTTCCAGTAATAGATAATGTTTCACTGCTGTTCACAAGGCTTTAACTGGCCTTTTTTTTTTTTTCAGAAGTGGATGGCCTCATCCTTCTTTCCAGTCTGTCTTATTCTTAATCTAGAAGCTCTGCTGAAACCTATCCACCTTGAATGACCCTGCTGATATTAGACATACCAGTGGCAGGGGCCATCTAGATGCATGATGAGTCTCTCCTCATCCAGAGCAAGGAAGAGTGAAGAAAACCAAAAATTCATGAAAACAATTAGTCCAAGCGACTGATACACAATGTGATCCTTAGCCTATACAACTATGAGACCAGAAGAACTAGATGGTGCCCAGCTACCACTGTCAACCACTCAGAGGGGATTTATGTAGGAGATACTGGGTAGAGTGAGTGCATTGTGGTAAATTGTAGACAATGTCATGAGACAAAGTGTATATGAGCTGCTCTATGGAAAGTGAATTTGGTCTGTAAACTTTCACCCAAATCATAATCAAAAAAAAGAAAGAAAAAGAAAATAACTTACAGGAAAAAATAAATAAATAAATAAAGTAATACCAGAGGCATAGCCTTCAGCCTCACAGCAATACACAAGGCACCACAGTATTATCAACTGGCAGATAAGTTGTGGGATTTCTATCTAGGTATATGATATAACTTCCCTTAATACCATCCCCTTTGTAAACACACAAAAATACTATATAAAGGTCCATGGGTTATCAGTTCTGGGAAAAGACCCTGGCAGCCGGGGCAGGGGTATCAATTCCTTCATGGGAATGAATTGCAGTGTTGCCCTCCACCAAATTGGAGCTGAACTTGAGTCCATGGTAAAAGCAGAAGCTTCAAAGGATTATTTCAGCTGTGAAACAAAGGCAGAAAGAAAAATAGATGACATCAGCGTGTACTAATACTCATAAGAAATGCTCATATTCATCACTGATATCCCCACTTTTGAATAAGCATAATGAATTTTGGTGAAGTTGGTACATTGCCCCACATCCCACAATTAGGAGGATGCAGAGTCCAGATCTGTTTCTTTTCAAAGCTGTGATCTTCCCATCTGCGTGGACACGTTGAGGTCTTACACAGCTCCCTGCATTGATGTTTCCCTTGTTGTTTGTTGTTAGGTGCTGTGTCATCCTTACAATCCTTACTATGCTTGAGCCCATCATTGCAGCCACTGTGTCAATCCATCTTGTTGAGGGCCTTCCCCCTTTTTGCTGACCTTCCACTTTACCAAGCATGAAATGTTCCTTCTGACAAGACCAAAGTAGATGAGACGAAGTCTGGCCATTCTCGCTTCTAAGAAGCATTCTGTCTGCACTTCTTCCAGGACAGATTTGTAACCTCTAACAGTTCACAGTACTTTTAGTATTCTTTGCCAAGACCACAGCTCAAAAGCATCAACTCTTCTTTGGTCTTTGGGGAGATTTCCCCAACAAGAGAAACATCAGGCTCAGGAAGGTGATTTTCCTAGGGAAAGTGGAGCCATTTCTCTCTCTATCCATTTGTTACTTTGAAATAGTGGACAATGGTTTGGTCTGAAGTGTTAAACCATTCCATAAGTTGCAGCAAGTGCAGTCCATGGTACAGTCCATGGTTTCAGTATTCTTTACCGACAGCATCAAATCTTCTTTAGTCTTTCATATTCATTGTTCAGCTTTCACATGCATATGAGGTGATTGAAAATACCATGGCTTGGGTTAGGAGCACCTTATTAGCATAAGAATGGACAAATAGATAAATGGAACATATTAAAGGGCCCAGAAATATGCCTATTTGTATTTGATTTTTTTAAGTCACTAAAGCACTCCAATAAAGAAGAAAATTTTTTCAACAAGTAGTGTTAGAACAACTAAATATACGTATGAGAAAGAATGAATAGTGATTCCTATCTCAAACCAACTCAAAAATGAATTATAGATCTAACCATAAAGCATCTAGAAGAAAACATAACAGAATGACCTCATCAGTTAGAGATAAGTAAAAGTTTATTAGATAAGACACAAATCAAAAACCATACAAGAGAAAAGAAAAAGTAGATAAGACTTTATCAACATTAAATTCTCTTCTCAACATAAATATCATTCAATAAATGAATATGAAAGACACAGACTGGGAGGAAATATTTGCAAACAATTTTCTCCCAAATGCTAACATCCTGAACATATAAAGATCTCCTTTAACTCAATAATAAAAAGATGTGCAAAAGAAAAATTATGTCCCAAAAGTTTTAATAGACTCTTCACAAAGTATAATATATCAATAGCCAATAAGCACATAAGAAAATGTTCAGCATTCTTATTCATCAGAAAAAGGTACATAAAACCCAAATGAGAGATAGCTACACAACCATCAGAATGCCTGAAATTTTAAAAGTCAGACAACACAATGTTGGTGAAAGCATAGAAAATCCTCCTCTATAGTGTTGCCCACCCAATGTCTGCTGCCATCAAGTGAGTTCCAACTCACAGCACACCTAGAGACATAGTAGAACTACACTGTAGTGTTTCCAAGGCTGTCCATCTTCATGGAATCAAAGCCTAAAACAAACCTACTGCGGTGGAGTGGATTCCAACTCACAGCATCCCTAGAGGACAGAGTAGAACTGCTCCGTAGGGTTTT
The DNA here is from genome assembly GCF_000298275.1 of Orycteropus afer afer. Classification (NCBI taxonomy): domain Eukaryota; kingdom Metazoa; phylum Chordata; class Mammalia; order Tubulidentata; family Orycteropodidae; genus Orycteropus; species Orycteropus afer. Next base: position 5,557,583 of record NW_006921679.1, on the reverse strand, counting down.
CATGGCTGTCAATCTTTACAGAAGCAGTCTGCCTCACCTTTCTTCCACAGAGTTTTGGTGAGTTCGAACCGCTGACCTTTTGGTTATCGGCTGAATGCTTTAACCACGTTACCACTAGACCTCCTCTACACTGTTAGTAGGAATATAAAAAGGCAAACCTCTTCAGAATGAGATAGGGCAGTCTCATACAAAACTAAACACATACCAACCCTATAGCTCAACAGGTCTATTCTTAGATCCTTACCCAAGAGAAATGAAAATGTCCATAATGCTTTATTCATAGGAGCTCTGGTGGTGTAGTGCCTGAGGCATTTGACTGCTAGCCAGAAGCCTGGTGGTTCAAACCCACCAGCCACTCCTCAAGGAAGATTGGGCAATCTACTTCTGTAGTGAGACTGCCTTGGAAACCCAAGCAGGAGTTGCTATGAATCGGATCCGACTCAACGGCAGTGAGTTTGATTTGTTTGTATGTTTGTGCTTTATTCATAATGACCAGACATGGAAATAGCAAAATAGGAGAGTGGAAAAACAAATTGTGGAATATATGTACAATGAAACACTATTCAGTAATAACAAGAACAAACTACTAATGCACATAGCAACATGAATGAACCTCAGAAACATTTGGCAGAACGAAAATGTACTATGGGCTGCCAGAAGAACTAACAAATCTGTCCTGGAAGAAGTGCAACCAAAATGCTCCTTGGAAGTGAGAATGACCAGACTTGGTCTCACCTACTTTGATCTTGTCAGGAGGGACCATTCCCTGGAGAAGGATATCACACTTGGTAAAGTGGAGGGTTGGTGAAAAAGGGGAGGGCCCTCAATGAGATGGATTGACACAGTGCCTGCAACAATGGATTCAAGCATATCAAGTATTGTGGGGATGGTACACGACTGGGCAGTGTTTTGTTCTGTTGTACACAGAGTCGTTATGATTCAGAGCAGACTCCATTGCACCTAACAACAATAACACCATGCCAATACCACATGATCCTGATAACTATAGATTTTTAAATAAGTCTGAAATCAAATAGTGTCATTCAATTTTATTCTTTTTAAAGACTGCATTGAAGACTGCTTTTACATGTACTAGATTTCTATAAATAAATCATTTCATACTAATTTTAGAATTAGTCAATTTTTAAAAAATAAGTTCACAACACCTCTATGAGTGCTATTATTATCATGACCCTCATTTCAGAGAAAAGGTAAGTATTTTTTCCCAAAATGTACGACTAATGAATGGAAGAGTTGGGATTGAACTTGTCTGCAGGAGCACTTGTGGCACAGTGGTTAAGCACTTGGCTGCTAACTGAAAGGTCAGCAGTTTGAACCCACCAGCTTCTCTGCAGGAGAAAGGTGAGGCAGTCTGCTTCTATCAAGACTTACAACCCTAGGAACCCTAAGAGACAGTTCTACTCTGTCTTATAGGGTCACTATGTCTATAGGGTCACTATTCACTCATGTGAATCCAGGCAATCTGCCTCCATAGTCAATACTCTTAATAGCTCTTTGTGATACTACACTATAATGAATTATGGAGAATAGTGGTGGACCTCTAATGAAACCATAGGAGCACACCATTTGCAAACTTCTACCTCAGAGATTGCTAGGTGACCATAAATGCCTGTTCACCTGTTCTTACTTCCTGTGCTTCTACGTATAAAGAGCCTCTGAGATCAAGGTTGTTTTCAGTGTAGATGTGTGAGATAAAGCAGAAGCATGTACAGATGGGAGAATAAATGTTTAATAGAAAGATAAACTTCTTGTTATAGAAAACTCTTAAGGGCTGTAAGTTAAGTTTATGCATTCAAAAGAAGAAGAGGGACTTATTTTATTTTTTTTTTGTTTTGAATTGAAGGGATAATATAGGCTCTTGTGTGTATGAGGAGACAATCAAATTTAATTTTGATAGCACTAATAATGTATAGGCTTGATGTAAAGATTCAGTGCAATTATGTATTTATAGAGTATTTCATGCTTGTTAGGAACTCAGTAACTGCTCTCTTCTTGAATCTAGAATTTCTTACTGTTTTTAGGTCTGATGGCATAGTGGATAAGACTGCTGACTAGAAGGTTAGTGGTTAAAACCTACCAGCTTCTATGCAGAAGGAAGATGGGGCAATCTACTGCAATAGAGATTTACAGCCTTGGAGACCCAAAGGGGGTCACTATGAATCAAAATTGACTCTATGGCAGTGAGGTTTTTTTTTTTTTTTTTTTTTGTCAGTAATATTGTTTATGTTAACACTTCAATAAACCATGAGCTTTGATAGGAAAGCCCTTGAGGTCTGAATTTATGAATTCATATGTGCTGATTCCAGCATATTCTAAGTATACAAGAAAAGGAACAGGACATAATAATGGATTTTGAGTAGCTGTGTAAAGTCAGCAGCCACAAGGATGTCCAAGAACTGGTAAAAGTTTATTAGTAAGTGGGAGAAAGTGGAAGTCACTTGTTGGCCAACCCCAAATAAATTGTACAGAGAGTTAATAATCCCTATCAGCAGTAGCCTCTTGAGAACAGTCATGACTTTCTGTCACCTTGAGAGTAGAATATTTGTTATTATTCTAGATGATGGAGGATAGCATTGAACCAAACTAAAACCTCAGCCACCTTGAAGCTTAGAGACAGACAATAAACAGATAAGTATGTAAAATATCTATTGTGTCAACACTGGGACAGATGGTGATTGTATGTTGGAGAAAAACAAAGCAGAAAAGGGGAAAGAGTGCAGATGCCTGCAGGAGTTGTGACTGTAAATTAGGCAGGAAGGTCTCCCTGGGAAGTGGCATCTGAGAAAGACCTAAACAATGTATGTGTGAGGGAGAAAGAGCATTCTGAGGTGGGAGTAAGAGATGACTGTCCCGTTCTAGGAGTAGCAACAAGGCCAGCTTGCTTGAGCACAGTAGCTAAGGAGAGAGTAAAGAGGAGAGTGGTCACATCATGAATGGTCCCCAGGCCACTGGAAACATATTGGCTTTTTCCTAAGTGAAATGGGAAACCACTGAATCATCTTTGATACCTGAATATACGATCTAGCTTAACTTAAAAAGACTGCTATAAGGTTGATGGAGAATAGGTTGAGAACAAGGTGAGAGAAGTTCATGGCAATAGTCAATAGGTGGGAGGTGGCAGTAGCTTGGACAACAGAGTAAGTCAATGTGGAGGAGGCAGCAATTGAGGATGTATTTCATCCAGGGTCACCACCATGTGCTGGTGAATTGGGCATGAGGTAAGAGAAAAAGAGCAGAGTTAAGGTTAATGCACTTGGTTGCAAACCAAAAGTTTGGAGGTTTGTGTCCATGCAGAGGCACATCAGAAGAAAGGTATGACAATCTACTTCTGAAAAATCCACCACTGGAAACATTACAGAGCACAGTTCTACTCTGACACACATGGGATCACCATGAGATGTAGTCAACTTGACAGCACTGGTTTTTAAGGAGAACTGCAATGTTTTCCTAAGACAACTTTGGGAATGGTAGTACCATGGACTTAAATTGAGAAATCTGCTACGAAAGGAAATTTGAAGGGAAGATAAGGGGATTGTTTTGCAGCATGTTAAATTTGAGTCACTTTTAAGATGTCAAAGCTGAAGTGTCATGTAAGCAGTTAGATACAGAGTTAGAAGTTCTGGGGAGAGATCTAGGCTGGAGATACAAAGATGAGAGTAGTATTTATGCCATGAAACTAGCTAAGATCAATAAGTGATGGAGTGTAGTGAGACAGAGAAAGGTTGGGGTTCCGAGTCACTCTAATTTTAGGGTTTGGGGCAGATGAGAAGGAAGAGGCAAATATATTGAGAAAGAGAAGGCAGGGAAATGAAAGGAAAATCAGTAGAGTATGGTGGTGTACTAGAAGCCAGGTGAATGTAGTCTCTCAAGGAGGATGTATGCAACTGTGGAACATTAGTCAGAAGGGTCAGGTGAGATGCTGACCAGGATTTGGCCATTGGATTTCACTTCATGGAAGTTATAATTGATTCAATAGAATGGTGGAGGTCAACACCTCATTGGAATGATTTCAAGAGAAAATGAAAGGACAGGTAGTGAATTTGATCAGGTTTTTGGAGAAATTTGCCATAAAGTGGAGTGGAGAAATGAGGTGTTAGAGAGAGAAGAAAGGAGACTCAAGGATCTTAAGATGAGGGAAATAGATTATTTTAGCAACAGAATTAGAAAATATTATCAGCTAGTGAGAAGTGTCTAAGGAACTCTGGTGGGGTAGTGCCTAAAGCATTTGACTGCTAATTAGAACATTGAAAGTTCAAACCCACCAGCAGTTCCATGGAAGGAAGATGGGGCAATCTACTTCTGTAAAGATTTACCACCTTGGAAACCCAATTGGGGTCGCTATGAGTCAGAATAAACTTAACGGCAGTGAGTGTGGTTTTGGTTTAGTGAAAAGTGTCTTCAAAAGGTAGGAATCTGCCATCAACAGGAGTTAATAGAATAAATGAACACATCCTGGTGAGAGGCTGAGCTCTGGTTATTGATCTTTAGCATAAGGAAAGCCTGGGATTGAGACTCTGCCTCTTTCTAGCTTTAAACAAACTAACTTCTTGGCATCCCATTTTCATCACCTGTTATATGGAGATTATGAATATTAAATGAGGGAATTAATGTATGCCCTTAGCAGGGAGCTTGGCATACGTTGTTGTTGTTAGGTGCTGTTGAATTGACTCTGACTCATAGTGAAATTATGTACAATAGAACGAAACACTGCCTGGGTGTGCACCATCTTCACAATCTTTGCTATACTTGAGCCCATCTTTGCAGCCACTGCATCAATCCATCTCCTTCAGGATCTTCACCTTCTTTGCTGACCCTCTTTGTCAAGCATGATCTCCTTTTCCAGTCTGTTCTGATTACGTGACGAAAGTAGGTGAGACCAAGTCTGGTCATTCTAACTTCCAAAGATCATACTGACTGTGCTTCATCCAGGACAGATTTGTTCATTTTCCTGGCATATGTTGTTGTTATGCACTGTCAAGTCAAACCTGACTCATAGCCACCCCTCCTTGGGTTTCCAAGGCAGTATCACTATGAAAGTAGATTGCCCAACCTTCCCTCCAATCCTGGTGTATAGTAAGTATGAAATAAATGATAATTATTTTAAGAATTTGGCTTTCTAAATGAGATTGAGTAGGAGCTCTGGTAGCATAGTGCTTAAGGCACTTGACTGCTAACCAGAAGGCTGGTGGTTCAAACCCACCAGCCACTCCTCGGAAGGAAGTTTGGGCAATCTACTTTCATAGTGATACCGCCTTGGAAACCCAAGGATGGGTCGTTATGAGTCAGGTCTGACTCGATGGCACACAACAACAACAACAAATGAGATTGATTTATTTTCGGAAGTTCTGCTAAGTCACTAACAGAATATGTGGTTGGTACGAGTGGAAAATCATCAACAAGAGAGAGAAGACTTGAAGGAAGGGGTATCTGGCTTAGCACTTCATCACCACAGGGAACAGAGCCATAGTAGGAACCTGGCAGAAGTCAGTTTGAAAGGGACAATAGTAACTAATGGTCAGAAAGAGAAAGTGGTTGCCAGTTAGGCAGAATTCGTGAGAAGATGGTGGTGCTGTCGTTCCACCAGTGTCACCAAGCATTAGCGACAGAAAAGCACCAACTGCAAAACTAGTTTCATGACAAGTAAGAGGAGAAGTCACTTGATGGTGGATTCAAACGAACCCACTATGGGAGAAAGTGCATCTTGGGCATTTTCCACTTGCTGATTATTGAATGATTTTATTTCTTGTGAGTGAGACCTATGGATCTGAGTGAGAAACAAACATATCTGTGAGTACATTTTTGGGAAAATCAGACTCTGAGGGTGTTCTGGTTACCTAGTGCCAGTCTGACAAGAATGTACCACAAATGGGACAACCTTAACAAACATGAGTTTATTTTCTCACAATTTGGAGGCTTTAAGTCCAGGTTCAAAGTGCCAGGCTGTAGGGGCAGGTGACAGCCCCTCAACCTTGGGGTCCAGCTCTGCCTCCTGCTTCTGGCCCACTGGAGCCTGAGGCACTTCTTCACTCAGACAGCCGCTGGCTGCTGAGGCTGCCAAGCCCCAAGGTTGACAAGTAAAATGGCACAGTCTCGATGTTACCAAACCACACAGCAGGCCATTAACTTAAGTCTATTGTAACTCCCAAGGTTGGCAGAGCATAGCAGGCTGCTGAGCAATGACATGGCTACATGCAGGGTCCAACTGTGCCATAGACTAGAGACCATTCTCAAAACTCCTTATATACAGGAAGCAGACCACATACCCAAAGACTCAGCTGCTCATAGTAGATTCCACCATGGAGTTGATTACCAGTCTCATCATAGGGAATACTATATCCAGCTGCCCAGCCACTCAACCAGGCCTAGCCAAGTTGACATACAAACATAACCATCACAAAGTGTTAAGAATTTAGTTCTTGGAGCAATCCGTATTCATTCATAGGATTTGTGTTCTTCTGCTATATATCGTCATCCAATATTTTATATATCTCTGATCTCTTTCTCTCTCTCTCTCTCTCTATGTATGTACATATATATACACACACACACATATCAGGCTATCTTTCTGATATGCATATATATATATTGTTATGATATGAGTTTATATATATATTTTAGATACACAGCAAGTGTATACTTTGTGGGTCAGGACTGAAAAAGATGTACAGCAGGGTTATATATTTTCACCTCACCTATCCATCTGTATGTTGAACAAATAATATGAGAGGCCAGACTATATGAAGAAGAATGTGGCATCAAGATTGAAGCAAGATTCATTAACAACTTGTGATATGCAGGTGACACAACTTGCTTGTAGAAAATGAAGACAACTTGAAGTGCTTACTGATGAAGGTAAAAGACTACAGCTTTCAGTATGGATTATACCTGAATGTGAAGAAAATGAAAATCCTTACAATGGGACCAATAAACAACACAGCATGATAAATGGTGAAGTAATTGAAGTTGTCAAGGATTTCCTTTCACTAGAATCAATACTCAATCGCCCAAATCACCATTCCTCTTACAAACTCTGCCTAACTGATAACCAATTTCTTTTCCTATTAGTTCCCATTGTCCGTTTCAAGATGACTTGTGCCAGGTTCCTACTGTGGCCCCATTGCCCCCGGTGATGCAGTGCTATGTCAGATACCCCTTTCTTCAAGTACTCTCTTTTACAGATGATTTTCTACTGATATCAAGCATATATTCTACTAGTGACTTAGCAGAAGTTCCAAAAAGAAATGCTATTTCTTGTTCAAACTCATTTGTTGATGTTGTTATGGGCCATCGAGTCAGACCAGACTCATAGCGACCCCTCCTTGGGTTTTGTAGGTGGTATCACTATGGAAGTAGATTGCCCAACCTTCCTTCCAAAGAGTGGTTGGTGGGTTTGAACCGCCAGTCTTCTGAGTAGCAGTCAAATGCCTTAGGCACTATGCAACCAGATCTCCCTCAAACTCATTTAGGAAGCAAAATTCTTAAATTGGGATTTAAATGGAATGAACTGTATTGAAATGGAAGCAACAGTCAAGACATCAGAGGGCATATTGCATTGGGCAAGTTTGTGGTATAAAACCTCTTTAAAGTTCTAAAGAGTAAAGATGTCACTTGGATGACAAAAATGCATCTGACCCAGGCCTTGGTCTTTTCAGTTGCCACATATGCATGTGAAAGCTGGATTGTGAAAAAGGAAGGCAGAAGAATTGATACATTCAAATTGTGCTGTTGGTAAAGATATAAATATACCGTGGATTGCCAGAAGAATTAACAAATCAGTCTTAGAAGAAACACAACCAGAATGCCCCCTTAGAAACAAGGATGGCAAGACTTTGGATCCCTTACTTTGGACATTTCATCAAGAAGGGACAATTGCCAGAGAAGGACGTCATAATTGGTAAAGTGCAGCATCAGCAAAGGCGAGGAAGGCTCCCATGAAATTTACTGACACAATGACCAAACCAATGGACTCATCAGACATAGCCACCATCCTGAGGATGATGCAGGATTGGGTAACATTTTGTTCTGTTATACAGAAGGTCACCATGAGTTGGAGCCATCTTGACAGCAACTAACAACAACTATGTATGTATACACACACACACACACATACACATGTTATAGGTGTCTCTAGAATTCCAATTTTGCATAAAATACCTCTTTCAACTTTTATTCTAATTAGATGGAACTAGACATTTCCATCTAGCATTTGACTAGCAGTCAAATGCCTTGTTCACTACACCACCAAAGGTGTTGACACTGATTAGAGCTTGGCTGCTAATCAAAATGTTGATGGTTTGAAGAACACACCCAGAGGCACCACAAAAGAAAGGCCTGGCCAACTGCTTTTGTGATGATTACAGCCAAGAAAATGCTTTGGAGTGTTCCACTCCATCACACAATGGGTCACCATGAGTGAGAATCAACCCAATGGTAATAGTTTTTTTTTTTTTTCTCCTTTTTTTGGTTAACGCAAGCCTAGTTTAAGGAGCCCTGGTGATGCAATGGTTATGCACTTGGCTGCTAACTGAAAGGCTGGCAGTTTGAACCCACCAACCACTCCATGGGAGAAAGATGTGGCAGTCTGCTTTTATAAATACAGCCTTGGAAACCTCTGGAACAGTTCTACTCTGTCCTATGGGATTGTTATGAGCCAGAACTGACAGAACGGCAATGGGTTTGGTTTAGTTGAGGGTTTGGTGGCACAAAGGGGTAAGCTAACACATGAGGTCACTATGAATCGAAAATGACTTGCTGGTGCCCAAAAACAACAATAGTTTAACTTAAACACTAACAAAAGTTTGTTTTTTTCTTTTCCTATAGGTGTTATTAAGGAGCTTTGGTGTCACAGTGCTTAACCGAAAGGTCATTGGTTCTCACGGGCCACTCCTTGGGAGAAAGGTGAGGCAGTCTGCTTCTGTAAAGATTTACAGCTTTGGTAACACTATGGGGCAGTTCTACTCTGTCCTCTAGGGGCACTGTGAGTCTGAATTGACTATAGCAGTAGATTTGGTTTGGGCTTTGCTTCTGTAAAGATTGACAGCCTTGGAAACCCTATAGGGTAGTTCCACTCTGTCCTCTAGGGGCGCTGTGAATAGGAATAGGAATCAATGTCAGCGAATCTAGTTTTTATGATTTTGGTAGCTGTTATTACCGTCTCCGTGCATGAGTTTTGCAACTTGGAAAGTTTTCTGTCTTAATTCCTGTAGTCATGAGATGGATCCTAATTTTACCTGGAATTTGCATTATTTGTATAGTAAGATTAGCACAGCAGTGCTAAGAGAGTTTACACACTGTGTTCTCCTACCAGATGTGCCTCTATTAAATCACCAGTTCAGCCTAATAAATATGCTGCTGTTGTACGTTCACTTTCATTAAAATCTATCTCTAGGCAATTCATCTTCATTAATTTGTGATTTTTTTTCCCCTTGAAAATGGCCAGATTATTTTGGCCAAGAAATTTTTACTCCCTGCCGACTATATAATTATACATCTGGTAAGTCTTTTGAAAGAAGTCTTCTTTCACTTTGCAATGAAACAGCATGTCTCTTTCTTTGAATTTTTATCATTACTATTTATTGTATTTGTAATCACCATACTATTCACAGGAACTGTAGAAACTTTGAAAACTAAGGTAAAGTATAAATATAAATTAATATATCATAATGTTAATATTATTAGCATTTTAATGAATTTTTTGCACCATCTTTTTTTATGCCTTTAAACTTTGTTTCTATTAAAATCTTCCACTTAGCATCCCATTAGGCAAATGACTCATGTTAAAAATAATTTAGTAATGTCTAATCCACACACACGAGGGGTCGCTATGAGTAGGATCTGACTCAACAGCAGTGGGTTTTTTTTTTTTTTTTAATCCAGACACAATAAAATCCTTTTATTTGTGTTGTGGGTGGAGATATTTCTTTTTCTTTTTTCAACCTGTGATTATCTATCTTATATCTGCTTTAGACTTTTCTAGATTAACATTTTTGGAGTCACATACTAAGAAGAATAACTTCGGAGGTCTGATCTCCGTGATCTATTTGTGTTTTAGAAAATTCAAAACAAGGGTCTTAGTAAAATATTGGCTTTATCTTTGGGCAGGTTACTGTGTCATAAGGGACTCCTTGGCTTTCCCAAGAAAGAAGCTCACCCCACATAGGCTACATTGTCTCTTAAGACAATATGACTTGTTCTATGAGTCTTCATTCAGCTGTCAGCACTAAGTGGGTGCCATTTCCACCCATACTGGCAGAATGCTCCAGCTTTTTTTCTCCATTATTCATAAAATAACATTTAAGAAGGATTGCAAAAATGATGCTTAAAGCCCAGCTTATTTGCTGCTCCTCTTGTTGTTTTGTGCCACTGAGTCAATTCCAACTCATAGCGAACCCATGTGTTACAAAGTAGAACTGCCCCATAGGATATTCTAGGCTGCAATCTTTAGAGAAGCAGTTCACCAGGCCTTTTCTTCTGCAGTGTTTCTGGGTGGTTTGAACCCCAACCTTTCACTAACCAGCCGAGTCCAGATTGTTTATTCCACCCAGGAAAGGTCAGATCATCAGAGATTGTTAACTGTTCTGTATTGACCATTGTATAATTGATTTTATTGATTAATCAGTTCATTGCCATCAGACAATGAGGATTTTTAGAACATATAACCTATGAACTCCCATCAGTGTATCCAATATAATGTTGCTGAGAACATCATTCCTTACATAACCATATTCTCTTCCTGAAGATCTCAGAAATGATTGCATTTCTGAGAAATTGGTTTGCATGTGCCTTGTGATGTTTATAAGGAGCTCTGGTGGTGTAGTGGTTAAAGCACTTGGCTGCTAACCCAAAGGTCAGTGGTTCGAATCCAGCAGCCACTCTGCCAAAGACAGATGAGGTAGTCGGCTTCTGTAAAGATTGACAGCCTTAGAAAGCCAATGGGGGTTGCTATGAGTTGGAATCGACTCAATGGCAGTCAGTTTGGTTTGGTTTTTGGTTCTGTGATTTTCATAACTTGTCTAACTGGGAAGTTTTGCTTTTTTTATGTTGGCTGCTAGAAGTTTCACATAGTATAACTTTAGGGTGTCCCTTGTCTACTTGCGCATTAGAAAAGATGCAAAGCAATTGTGTTAAAAGAATGTTACCTTGCCTTTGCACCTCATTCTTGGCTTCATTTCATATTTTCACTCTTCATTTTCTTTATTTTACTTTATGTCATTTTGTGATATTTCTGTCCCTTATAACTTTTCCTTTAATGCCTTTCTGGAATGAGACTTTTGAGTGAATAAATAAAATAAACTCATGTAAAACCTGATTCAAGGTTAAATTTTCTTTTTTAAAAATAACTTCTATATATTCATGGAATTTGGGTTCGAAATGCTGATTTTTCTGACTTCTTTTTATAAGTGTAATTTTGCAGAAACATAATTGTAGAATGGCTTTCAGTTTCGTAACTCCAATAAATGTAAGTTGAAACATGTACTCTTGGCAGATGTCTCACTCTATGACCACCCACAGACAGTATCATGCTAGAGTTGGAAGGGACTCCTTATATTAACCAAACCAAACTCACTGCCATCTAGTCGGATCTGACTTATACCGACTCCTCCTTGGGTTTCCGAGGCAGTATCACTACGGAAGTAGATTGCCCAACCTTCCTTCCGAGGAGTGGCTGGTGGGTTTGAACCTCCAGCCTTCTGATTAGCAGTCAGTTGCCTTAGGCACTACAACACCAGAGTGCCCACTCCTGTCCAATTGTTATTGTTGCTGTTAGGAGCCATTGAGTTGGCTCTGACTCACAGAGACCATATGTACAACAGAGTAACACTGCCCGGTCCTGGGCCATCCTCACAATCCTTGCTATACTCGAGTCCATCTTTGCAACCACTGTGTCAATCCATCTTGTTCAGGGCCTTCCCCTCTTTTATTGACCCTCCACCTTACTGAGTGTGATCTCCTTCTCCAGGGAATGGTCCCTTCTGACAACATGACCAAAGTAGGTGAGACAAGGTCTGGCCATTCTCACTTCCAAGGACCATTCTGGCCTGTCCAATTAGACTAAGCATTTTTCTGACCACCAACAGTGTTTTTAATTGATTGTTGTAAACATAGGGCCCAGTACTTAGTACTTGAAAAATGCTTTTGAATGAATAAACATAGAATAATATAACATTTCATTTAATCTTCTGCTGCAGCACAGGCATTCAGGAATACCCACGTGGAAAAGTCAGTAGCTTCACGCCAATATGAGCAGTGAGGTACTGTGATGTCAGTGGGGAGAGTGTGAAGTCTGGAGTCAGTCTGACGTGCCATTTACAAGCGACATGACCTTGCTGGGCTTTGGAACTGGTTCAGTGTTCTATGACTTTCCATTAAATGGCACAATTGCAATCTTTCTTTAGAGATAGCCTTCATTTTGTTATGTAATATTTTATATTTTCCCAACAGCCATCCCATGAATAAAAATGGGAGTAGATTTGGGTACTTAAATGGATACCTTGAAAACAACAACAGGACAGCTGCAATTTCTAAAGGGATATAATCATCAAAAATTGTTGACATTGGAGATGAAAATAGAGACAATTTATTTTCAGTATGACATTGAGGGTCCATCAAAACATGTACAAATCCTTGTGAGGAATAGGCAAGACATATTTAGTGCTATGACCATCCGAATTGTTTGAATTGAGTGTAATAAAGAGAATCTGGAAGGAACGCAAGGCAGTTGTCATGAAAAGCTATAATAACAAAGATTTACTGAAACAACTCCCTACACATTCTAGAAACAGCTCTTTACCAAATGTATGAAATAAAGTTGCATTATTCCAAGGAGACTTCTTTCCATAATAAAATGCAATAATGGATATAGAAAGTATAAAATGCTTGCCTTTGAAAGGTAATGTTTGGACCTAGAAGCTTTCATTTCTTATCATATAAGATAGAAACATTTCCAAGTCCATAGTATTTGAAATCCCATTTATATTCATAAAGTCCTATTTTAAAGATTTTAATAGGTACTTTCATTTCTTGAGAGAGGGTTCATATATAAAGACCTCACACACTTGTCAATAGAATTACCCTAGAGTATTTAAAGAAGAGCAAATCCAGGGAATACTTCCTTTTCTTAGTTAATTACTTTGGCATTAATTCTCTTGTCTCTGCATGTGCAATTCTGAGCTGAAACATTGAAATATAAGAGAATCAAAATTCATCTTAGTTTTGTATATAATATGTGCAAAAATAGCATTGTTTAATGACCTTGGCCTGGGACAGTGAGTCAGATTCCTTCCAATGCCTTAATTAATCCCTGATACTAAATTAAGTTCTTCTTTAAATTCACTGGAGTGCAACTACAGCTGATAATACTCCTGCTTCTCTAAGTGCCTCCCAGGGAGTGACATAGGCAAGGCGAGAGTCTATCTTCTGAAACATTATCAGACTTCTACATTATTCTCTAGTTGTTTCATGGCTCACCTCTCATGAAATTTCCAAAGTCTTTGATAAAACATATTTTAGAATATTTTATATTTTAGTTTTATGGTAGAGCTCAGAGTTTTGGTAACTCTACGTTGCCTACAAGAAAATTTCTAAACTCACAGAGGTGTTCACAGCCTGATCTCATACATCTAGCTAATCTTACCAGGTGTTTGAACATCTGTTTTATTTGCTTGGAAAGTCTTTTCTCCCTTGCCCTATGGAAATCCTTTGTGACCCAATTCCAACATTGCCTCCTCTATAACTCCTCAGGGTCTTTCATGTTGGTGTTGCTGTTAGCAGCCGCTGAGTTGACTCTAAATCATGGTGACCCAAAGTATGACAGAATGAAATGCTGCCAGGTCCCGTGTCATTCTCACTATTACTGGAATGTTAGAGTCCACTGTCACAACTTGTGGTAGTTGAGGTTATGTGTTAATTTGGCTGGGTCATGATTTTGTATGGCTTGCTAGTTGTGATGTGGTTATTCCCCATGATGAGATTAGACATGATGTAATCAGCTCCAGGGTGGAATGTGGTGTGAGCAGCTAATCAGCTGAAGAGGAGTTGCTTTTAGGGTGTGGCCTGCTTCCAGTATATATGGAAAAGCTTTGGGGAAAGGTGGGAAAGGTGTCTGGCTTTTTCTCTCATTTGGGAGCCTTCATTTTCCCCTTCATCATCTCTGGTTCCTGGATTGAATCACCTGTCGTGTTGCCTGCCGATCTTGGGATTGTTGCCTTCGCAACCCATGAGCCAGCAATCTGCTGTTTTACCTACCAGTCTTGGGTTGGTCTGCCTCAGCAGCCAGCAGCCTGCTATTCTGCCTGCCAATCTTGAGTTTGCCAGCCCCTGCAGGTGTGAGAGTCAGGAGATGCCTCCAGCTTGATGTTTATCCACAGAGTTGGGGCTTGCCAGCTTCTGCAACTCCATGAGCCATTTGCTTGAGATAAATTTCTCTCTCTCTCTCTTTCTCTCTCTCTAAGCTTCACTGATTTTGTCTTTCTGGAGAATCCAGCCTAAGACACAGTTATTGTGCCAATCACTGTCACCAAGTGTCTCCTTTGCCCTCACTCACTTTCTCCTTCACTAAACATGGTATCTTCCACCTGGTGGAGTGTTCAAAAGAAGCGTGTTTGACAGGGTTCTGCTGTGAGCCAAAATGTTTTCACTGGCTAATTTTTGGAAGTAGATTCCAAGGCCTTTCTCTCCAAGTCTCTCTTGGTCTAAAGCTCTGCTGAACCTGTCCCTCTTCTTTGCTGTCACAGTTGCTGTCAGTCGATTCCAGTTCACAGTGACCCCACATGTGCAGAATAGAACTGTTCAATAGGATTTTCAAAACTAATCTTTCAGAAGCAGATCACCAGATTTGTTTCGCTAGGTGCATTCAAACCAAGTGCATTCAAACCAAACTTTCATTTAGTGGTCAACTGTGCCATCTGAATTGCTTATATTTTTGTATTCCCAATGAAGTTAGAACAGACCTCTATTACAACACCAAATCTGTTAGATTTTAAGTATTGAATTATTTATAATTACCTCACCATTGCTTATTGAGGCCAGAAAATGTATCGTATTAGTGTCCAGTTCTCCAGTGCCTTATACACATTTGATATATCTGTATGATTGATGCTTTTGAATTATGGTGTTGGCTAGGAATACTGAAGGTGCCATGGAGTGCCAGAAGAACTAACAAATCTGTACTAGAAGAAGTGCGGCCAGAATGCTCTTTGGAAGTGAGAATGGCCAGACTTCATCTCACCTACTTTGGTCATGTTGTCAGAAGGGACCATTACCTAGAGAAGGATATCATGCTTGGCAAAATAGAGGGTCAGCAAAAAAGTGGGAGACCCTCAATGAGATGATTGATACAGTGGCTGCAACAATGGGCTCAAGTATAGCAAGAATTGTGAGGCTGGTGAAGGACTGGGCAGGATTTCATTCTGTTGTACATAGGGTCACTATGAGTTGGAGCTGACTCAATGGCACCTAACAACAACAACATGTGATTGATAAAAGTTTCTTTAATTAATTACAATTTCAGATTGATAATGCCCAAGGTTTTACACATTTCAGTGCTAGTATTACTATCACTATGATCACTATGCAACATATGCAAAGAACTTACTATGTTCATCAATATGTGATTTCAAATGTGAATTTTCAAGTCCTATATACCTGCACATATGAAGAACCCATGTATGCCCTACTGTATACATGGATATATAAGCAGCAACTATAAATATGTATGTAGAAATGTCCTCTATCAAACCTATGTATGTTCATGAGTGTAGTGCCACTCACTTTCTCATCCCTGGTCAGCTTGAGTGTCCACTTCTAGATTATAGATTACGTCCACTTCTAGATTATGTTATTGTAGGGCTGTGTTTGTAATAGTATCTTATTGTTCATTTAAAAAGGCATTTGTTCTGACTCTTTAACTGGATCATAGGCTCTTTGTTAGCCCAACTCAGGCTTTAGCCCCCTATAGTATTCTTAGTGCTAAGCCCATCTTCAAACCTCAAAAATGACTTGATCTGTTAAGGGTGATGGTGTAATTTGGGAAGAGGTAAGGATGATGGTTGAACACCATGATGAATATAATTAATGTCACTATAATGTCCATGCAAAGATTGTTGAAATGTCAAATGTTTTGTTACATATATATTTACAGCAATTAAAAGAAAAAGGATCTTAAAAAAAAAAAAAAAAAAAAGGCTAAACTCCTTCTCTTTTCCCAGTAAAAATCTCATAGACTGTTATGGGATGTGGGTTGTGTTATGGATTCAATTGTGTCCCCTAAAAACATATACTGAAGTCTCAACCCTGTATGTGTGAATCTGACCCTGATTGGAGATAGAGCATTTCTTTTATTATGTTAATGAACCATACTGGAGTAGGCTGGGTCTAAACCTAATCTCTTCTGAGTGATGTCTTGTGAAGGAGAGTGGAGACACAGAGAGCAGATACACGAGGAAGCCACTATGTGACCACTGAGACTGGTGCATTTGTGAGCAGCAAAGGAAGGCCAAGGATTGCTGGCAGCCACCATAAAGTAGGACAGAGGCTCACAGAAGGAATCCACAAGAATTAGACTCTAATTTGAACTTTTAGCCTCCAGGACTGTGAAAAAATAAATTTCTATTCTTTAAGGCCCCCTATTTTGTGGCATTTATCCTTATTGTAGCACTAGGAAATTATGACCTATTGCTGTAGAGAAGAATAACAGGGGTTTGAACTGTATTAATCCTGTGAGCTGAGGTTGAGATATGACTGTCACTAACTGATGTGCATCTTAAGTCAATACTTTTCTTCAAGTCTTAGTGGCCTCTGTCTTTATTATGTGAGTGAGTCTCATTGTGTATGTTTGTGTCACTCATACTGTAGATGAGGACAAAACAAAACAAAACAAAAACCTGTTGCCATCGAGCCAATTCCAACTCATGAGGACCCCATGTCATAGAGTAGAATTGCTCCATAGAGTTTCCTTGGCTGTAATCTTTAATGGAAGAAGACTTCCAGGCCTTTCTTCCTTGGCAACACTGGATGATTTCAAACCTTAAGCAATTAGGTAGATGAATACTTGCAGTGTAGTAAATTACTTAGTATGGCTTTTCTACCCATAAGTCATTGTAAACTCAGTGGTGGAATGAGCAACTGAGGAGCTCCTGATTGTAAATGTTATCCACCTGGGTTATTTCTGTTGGGCATGGCACAACGCAATGTTATGGGAGGTTCTCTCTCAGGTGCTTAGAATTCTGTTATGATTGGTTGGTTTGGCCACTCTGCCAAGCTCAAAAGGAGGCCTCCTAGAGGCAGAACTCTCTCTGACTGCTGGTTGAGGAAGATGTGCTACCGAAAGAGACACACGCTCCTGAAAGAGATATGTGCTGCGGGAAAGAGATGCAAGAGACACACATTGCTGAGTAAGACACCGAGGGACATGCACTGCTGGGAGAGAGACTGTGAGAGACTTGGCTGAGAAACAGTGGGCTGGGAGAGAGACTGAGCATTTTTCCTGAACTTGAATTGTAGCCTGGTGCTTCCCTAATAAACTCCATAATCTGTGAGTTCTGTGTGGCCACTGCAGTGAATTATTGAACCCAGGAGAAAGGTGATGGGTGCTTTGGGAGGAACAGTTGGAGAAAGGGCTGGAGGGAGGCAGCATGTCTGGCCTGGCAGGAATAGGTCTTGGGCTATTGATGGTGATTCTGTCTTCCTCTTGTGGGATTAAAGGAGGTCAAAACATGTGGCCTCCTTGCCCTTTTAGCAGTACTTAACTATTTAGACCACCTGGGGACTTGTAGATGATAGCACAGATACATAACAGATATGATATCTACCTTAAGTTAGGTCCTATTCTAGAAATACTCACTGCTGTTGAGTCAGATATGACTCATAGTGAATGACCCCTCCTTGGGTTTCTGAGGCAGTAGCACTATGGAAGTTGATTCTCCCATCTTCCTTCTGAGGAGTGGCTGGTGGGTTTGAACCTCCAGCTTCTGGTTAGCAGTCAAATGCCTTAGGCACTATGTGACCAGAGCTCCCATTCTAGAAATACTATGGTGAATAAGACAGGAAAAGCCCCTACTCTACTGGAGTTATATTCTAGTGCATGGAGACAGGCAAACTACTGAATGAATGATACAAAGATTTCACATAGACCAGTTAATACTACTATTATTCAAATTTACACACAACCACCAAAGCCAAAGATGAGGAAATTGAAGATTTTTACCAACTTCTGCAGTCTGATATTGACTGAACATGCAATCAAGATGTGTTGATTATCAATGGTGACTGGAATGCAAAAGTTGGAAGCAAAGAAGAATCACCAGTGGTTGGAAATATGGCCTTGGTGTTAGAAGTAATGCTGGAAATTGCATGATAGAATTTTGCAGGATCAATGATTTATTCATTGCAAGTACATTTTTTAAACAACACAAATGGTGGCTATACATGTGGACTTCACCAGATGGAGTACACAGGAATCAGATCAACTACATCCATGGACAGAGGCAATGGAGAAGCTTAATATCTTCAGCCAAAACAAGGCCAGGAGCTGACTGTGGAACAGAACATAAACTACTCATATGCAAGTCCAAGTTGAAGTTGAAGACAATTAATTAAAACAAGTCCACGGGGGCCAAAATATGACCTTGAATATATCCCTCCTGAATTTAGAGACCATCTAAAGAATAGATTTGATGCATTGAACACCAATGACTGAAAACTACAGGAATTGTGGCATGACATCAAAAACATCACACATGAAGAAAGCTGTTGTTGTTGTTGTTGTTATGTGCCGTCGAGTCAGCCCTGACTCATAGCGACCCCTCCTTGGGTTTCCGAGGCAGTATCACTACGGAAGTAGGATTGCCCAACCTTCCTTCCGAGGAGTGGCTGGTGGGTTTGAACCGCCAGCCTTCTGGTTAGCAGTCAAGTGCCTTAGCCACTATGCTACCAGAGCTCCTTGAGGTCATTAAAAAGACAGGAATGGAAGAAAAGACCAAAATGGATGTCAGAAGAGACTCTGAAACTCACTCTTGAATGGAGATCAGCTAAAGAAAATGGAAGAAATGACAAGATAAAAGAGCTGAACAGAAGATTTCAAAGAGCAGCTTGAGAAGATAAAGTTAATTATTATAATGAAATGTGCAAAAACCTGAAGTTAGAAAGACTAAAGGGAAGAATATGCTCAGCATTTCTCAAGCTGAAAAAACTGAGGAAAAAATTTAAGCCTCAAGTTGCAATATTGAAAGACTCTATGGGCAAAATATTGAATGATGCAGGAAGCTTCAAAAGAAGATGGAAAGAATACACAGAGTCACTGTACCAAAAACAATTGGTTGATGTTCATCCATTTCAGGAGATGGCACATGATCAAGAACAATGATATTGAAGGAAGAAGTCAAAGCTTCACTGAAGATTAGTGAAGAACCAGCTATTTGCTCTTGAAATTGCTGGAGAATTGCTGGAGCAAGAGCTCCAGGAATTGATGGAACACCCATTGAAATGTGTCAACAAATGGATGCCATGCTGGAGGCACTCACTTGTCTATGCCAAGAAATTTGGAAGATAGCCATGTGGCCAACTAACTAGAAGAGATCCATATTTGTACCCATTCCAAAGAAAGGTGATCCCACAGAATGTGGAAATTATCACACAATATCATTAATATCACATACAAATAAAACCTTGATGAAGATCATTTGGAAACAGTTGTAGCAGTACATTGACAGAGAACTTCCAGAAATGCAAGTTGGATTCAGAAGAGGATGTGGAATGAGAGATATCATTGCTGATGTCAGATGGATGTTCGCTGAAAGCAAAGAATATGAGAAAAATGTTTACTTGTGTTTTATTGACTATGTAAAAATCATTCAATTGTGTGGATCATAATAAATTATGGATAATATTGAAAAGCATGTAAATTCCAGAATACTTAATTGTGCTCATGAGGAACCTGTACATAGACCAGGAGGCTGTCTGTCATTCAAACAGAACAAGGAGATACTGTATGATTTCAAATCAGGAAGGGAGTGCATCAAGGTTGTATCCTTTCACCATACTTATTCAGTGTGTATGCTGAGCAAATAATCTGAGAAGCTGGGCTACATGAAGAAAAGTGTGACATCAGGATTGGAGGAAGGCTCATTAACAACCTGTGACAAACAGATGACACAACTTTGCTTGGTGAAAGTAAGGATAACTTGAAGCACTTACTGATGAAGATTAAGGACTATAGTCTGCAGTATGGATTACATCTCAACATAAAAAAAATGAAAATCCTCACAGCTGGACTAATAGGCAGCATCACGATAAATGAAGTAAAGATTGAAGTTGGCAAAGATTTCATGTTACTTGGTTCCACAAACAATACCTATGGAAGCAGTAGTCAAGACATCAGATGACGTATTGCACTGGGCAAATCTGCTGCAAAAGACCTCTTTCAAGTGCTGAAGAGCAAAGATGTCTCTTTGAAGATTAAGGTGTGCCTAACCCAAGACATGGTGCTTTCAATTGCCTCATATGCATGTGAGAGCTGGACAATGAATAAGGAATACTGAAAATAGTTGATGGCTTTGAGTTATGCTGTTGGCAAAGAATACTGAAAGTACCATGGCCTGCTAAAAGAATGAACAAATCGATCCTGGAAGAAGTGCAGCCAGAATGCTCTTTGGAAGTGAGAATGGCCAGACTTTGTCTCACCTACTTTGGTCCTGTTGTCAGAGGGGCCATTCCCTGAGTAGGATATCATGCTTGGTAAAGTGGAGAATCAATGAATAAGGGGAAGGCCATCAACGAGATGAATTGACAGAGTGGCTGCAATGGTGGACTGAAGCATAGCATGGATTGTGAGGCTAGCACAGGATGAGGCAGTGTTTCATTCTGTTGTGCACAGGATTGCTATGAGTCAAAGCTGACTCAATGGCACCTAACAACAAGAAGAAAAGGATGGTCTCCAGCCAGGAATAACTTACTGATACTTTCATATAGGCGCTCTGGTAGCATAGTGCTTAAGACACTTGACTGCTAACCAGAAGGCTGGCGGTTCAAACCCACCAGTCACTCCTCGGAAGGAAGGTTGGGCAATCCTACTTCCGTAGTGATACTG
>NW_006921679.1:5522366-5535565 GCF_000298275.1 Orycteropus afer afer | reverse complement strand
CTCCTTGGGTTTCCGAGGCAGTATCACTACGGAAGTAGGATTGCCCAACCTTCCTTCCGAGGAGTGGCTGGTGGGTTTGAACTGCCTCTGCAATTAGCAACCTACAATAAGAATAACTTACCCCAAAGAGCCACATTCTTACTTGAAAACTCTCTTGGCCAGAGACTGTGGTGACTTATCATCCATTTACTCAGATGTAAGTTGTTAGCAATAACTGCCATTGGTTGTATTTCTAATTCCAGGCCCTTTATAAATATCACCTCTCATTCTTACATGTTCCATAATCTGAGATTCAGGAAAGTTCAAGAAGTTACCAGTTTACACAGATGGACTGTAACTCAGATCACATTGCAGTGTGGCCATTTCTCCTTTTAACCATAACCAAACTCAAACCAAATCCACAGCCATTGAGTTGTTTCCAACTCATAGCTACCTCCATATGATTTATAAGACTGAAAATCTTTAAGGAAGCAGACTGTTTCATCTTTCTCCCATGGAGTGGCTAGTGGGTTAGAACCACTGACCTATTGGTTAGCAGCCCAATGACTCAATGGTGCAGTGCCTTTTATATCTCAGGTATTTTCACACATTTTTCTTTGTCAAGCTTTCTTCCTTTGTTTCATAAAAGAACATGATAAATTCTAGCTTATTGCTGTGCATAGAGATTGTATCAATAAAAAAAACTATCATTAGTCAACTTTTTAACTTTCTGCTTGGTAAACCACTTGCTAACAATGTTTACATGTTTGACTCAATACTGTTCTCTTTATCAGCATATTTTATAATAAACAAAATTTAGCCATGTAGAGAATAGAAAATGTAGTGTGTTTGAATAATCCATATACTAAGTAGTTAACTTAGGTTGAGTATGAAGAAGAATGCAGCATCAGGATTAGAAGAAGACTCATTAACAATCTGCAATATGCAGATGACACAACCTTGCTTTCTGAAAGTGAAGATGACTTGAAGCACTTACTGATAAAGATTAAAGACTATAGTCTGCAGTATGGATTACATCTCAACATAAAAAAAAAAAAAAAGAAAATCCTCACAACTGGACCAAAAAGCATCATCACAATAAATGGAGGAAAGATTCAAGTTGTTAAAGACTTCATTTTAGTTGTATCCACAATCAATACCCACAGAAGCAGAGGTCAAGAAATCAGTCATCGTATTGCACTGGGTAGATCTGTGGCAAAAGGCCTTTTTAAAGTGTTGATGAATAAAGATGTCACTTTGAAGATTAAGGTGCACCTGATCCAAGCCATGATCTTTTCAATTGCCTCATATGCATGTGAAAGCTGGCCAATGAATAAGGAAGAATGAAAGGAAGGTTGGGCATTCTACTTTCCTAATGATACCACCTCAGAAACCCAAGGAGGGGTCGCTATGAGTTGGATCTGACTCAATGGTAGTGAGTTTGGTTGTTGGTGGTTTGAAGGAGTTAATGCTTTTGAGTTGTGGTGTTGGGGAAGAATACTGAAAGTACCATGGACTGCCATAACTAAGAAATCTGTCCTGGAAGAAGTGCACCTGGAGTGCTCCTTGGAAAGGAGAATGGCCAGACTTCCTCTCACCTACTTTGGTCATGTTGTCAGAAGGGACCATTCCCTGGAGAAGAACATGATGCTTGCTAAGGTGGAGGGTCAGCAAGAAAGGGCAAGACTCTCAACGAGATGGATTGACACAGTGGCTCCAAAGATGGGCTCAGGTACAGCAAGGATTGTGAGGCTGGTTCAGGACCAGGCAGTGTTCTGTTCTGTTGTACATAGAGTCACTGTGAGTTGGAGGTGACTTGACAGTACCTAACAACAACAACCACCACCACCACCTAGGTTGAAGTTGCAGATGTAGCTGGAGTTCGTAGGAAAGAATACTTGTTTAAATATTTCTTCAAACTGGGGTAAAAACTTAGCACATCTAGAATGTAAAACTTAAAACAATACATACTGTGAATATGTGATTCAAAATGAAACATGTCAACACTTCTGTCTGAGTCGAAAATCAAAACACCTTGAGGAAAGATTCTTGAAGAAACAATGCAACAGATTGATAATAACCAAATTGAATTTTATGATTGGCACTTTCCTCCAATTTGCAACACTCCTGTGTTCAAAAGGGCAGAGTCAATTCAAAATAAATTTCCTCCTAGATCTTCTGTCCTCCTGGATTCTCACAGAAAGATGAAGGGAATTTTTTGAAGAGAGAAAATAGAACTGTTGTCAGTCCAGCTGTCTTCATATAAAGTCACCTGTTTCCCTGTTTGGGCTGAGGTGTGGACATACTAATACTGACCCACTCTAAGGTGTTTAGCTGATAGCATCTGCTCTGGGAGAGGACATCGTAGACATTTCACTTAGCTTTATAGAACCTCACTACATTACTTCTTCATAGTGAATGGGAGAGGCTGGGCTATTTCATTTACTTGGATTCTATGGGGAAATAAGTTGGCTTCTTATTCATGGTAATAAATTTCCTTCTCTTGACCAGAAGTGAATTATTTGAAACACTTTCTTACATGTCTGCCTCTTTTGCTAGACTGTGAAGGTTTTATATTCTTTTCTATATCTCTGAAGGCTAGCAAGCAAAATTACACATAATTGTCATGCTATAAGTTTTATCGAATGAATGAGTGAATGAATGGGTGAATGAATGAATAAGACTACACCAAGACATTTATAATTTATTTTTTTCTTTCTCATCTCCATTAGTGGTAACTACTACTCATTCTGCAGACTTCTAAGTGGTGTAAATGGTTAAGAGCTCAGCTGCTGACTGGGAGGTTGGAGGTTTCCCTTTACCCAGAGGTGACTCGGAAAAAAGGCCTGGCAATCTATTCCCAAAAAAATCAGCAACAGGAAGCCCTCTGGAGCATAGATCTACTGTGACACACACATGGTCATCATGACTTGGAATTGACTTCAGGGCAACTGGTCATCATCAGAAGCTCTGGTAGCACAGTTGCCTAAAGCATCTGACTGCTAACTGGCAGGTTGGTGGTTCAAACACAGCAGCCACTTCATGGAAGCAGGACTTGGCAATCTACTTCCATAAAGATTTGCTGTTTTGGAAACCAAATGGGAGTCACTATGAGTTGGAATTGACTCAGTGGCAGTGGGTTTGATTTTTGTTTTCTTGGTCATCCTTCCAGCCACTCAGTCAAAACAACCAAACAAATAGCCACCATCAGTGCCAGCAACACAAACTTGGAGCCATCCTTGCATCTTAATTTTCTCTCATACTCCATATCCAATCTATCAGCAAACCCTATTGATTCTGCCTTCAACATATACTCCAGAAGCCTACCACTTTTCTTTATTTCCTCACTGACCACAAAGGTCTTTGTGGTAGTTAAGGTTATGTGTCACCTTGGTTGGGCCTGGTTTTGAGTGGCTGGGCAGCTGGATGTAGTTATTCCCTATGATGAGACTGGTAATCAACTCCATGCTGGAATCTGCTGTAAGCAGCTGAGTAGCTCCCTTAGGGATGTGGTTTGCTCCTGGTATATAAGAAGAAGCTTTGAGAAATGTGTTGAACTTTTTGGCACACTTGTAGCTAAGTCTTCATTCAGCAGGTTTCCATGTTGCCTGCCATTCTTGGGACTGTTTCTGGACTTGAACTAAACTTCCTGCCATCAAGTCAGATCTGACTCATAGCGACCCCTCCTTGGGCTTCTGAGGTGGCATCACTATGGAAGTAGGTTGCCCAACCTTCCTTCTGAGGAGTGGCTGGTAGGTTTGAACTGCCAGCCTTCTGATTAGCAGTCAAATACCTTAGACAATATGCCACCAGAGCTCCTGGACTTGAACTAGTGGCCTGTGTGTTGCTTAGTAATCTTGGGACTGTGCCTTTGTATTTGTCAACCTTGCATTTGTCAGCCTCAGCAGCCAGCAGCTATCTGAGTTAAGAGAAGCCTCCAGCTTCGGTGGGTCAGGAGCAAGAGGGAAAACTGAAACCCGAAGTCGAGGAGCCTTCACCCAGCCACTAGAGCTGGCACTTTGGACTTGGACTTCTAGCCTCCTAAACTGTAAGAGAATAGAATCCATTTGCAAAAGCCATACATTTGTGCTATGTCTATCACAGCAGCACTAGATAACCAAAACAAGTCATCTTCCTTTTCCTGGATTATTAAAACTGGTTCCAAACTGATCTGTTTCTCTCCTATCTCCTTTTGGTCTGTTCACAACAGACCAGCCTCTGTGATCCTTTAAGGTCTTAAATGAGATTATGTGACTCCTGTACTCAGATCATACCAAAGGCTTCCCATCATATTCATGGTACCAGTTTGCCAGTTGCCATGGAGTTCACTCCAACTCAAGACAACCCCAGGAGTGTCAGAGTAGAACTGTGCTCCAAAGGGTTTTCAATGGCTGTGATCTTTCGGAACTAGATCTCCAGACTTTTCTTCTCAAGAGCTTCTGAGTAGACTGGCACCTTCAGCCTTTCAGTTAGTATCTGAGTTCGTTAACAATTTGCACAATATAGGGACTCCATATTCAGAATAAAATCCAACATTTGTATCTGCCTTAGGAAGTCTGATGTGAATGGGCGCCATGTTACCTCTCTGAGCTCAGGTCCTGCTTTTACTTCCCTGCATTTGCTTGGCTGTAGCCTATTTGCAGTTCCTTGATGTCAACCAGGCTCATTCTTTTTGCTTCTACTATGTTTCTTCTGCTTGGGAAACTCTTGCTCCAACAGTCTCATAATTCATTCCCTCAATTAATTAAGGTCTTTCCTCAAGTGTCACCTTCTCAGTGAGGCTTTCCCTAGCAATACTGTCTAAGATTTCAACACCTCCTCCATCCAGGCTTTTCTGTCCTGTTTCTCAACTAATGCTTCTTCTTTCTCACTTATTACTGTCCAATGTCCTATGTATTTACTTACTTTTATTTTATGTTTCACCAGAACATAAGCTCCATGTGAGCAGTTTTTATTATTTATTTATTTAAAATCTGGTCTTCACTGTTTTGGTTTTATGTGTTGGGAAGAGTGTCTTCTGGGAAGATACAATTCACATCTCCCTAATTTATTGACCCTAGAAAAGAAAAGGGTATTTTTTCCAATTCTTCTGGGAGGAAGTATGGAAACTTACTTTCAGTACAAATAATAGCATGTTCTATGTGACCATTTCAGGGTAAACATAAATATACTGTATTTTTTGTTCTTGCTTCATGATCATCATTGACTGGAGCAAAAATAATCTTGCTGTGGCAGAGTGCCTAAGGCATTTGACTGCTAACTTGAAGGTTGGTGGTTCTAACCCACCAGCCACTATGCAGAAGGAAAATGAGGCAGTGTACTTCTGTAAAAATTTACTATCTTGGAAAAGATATCATAGCAAAGAGGATTTCTATGAGTCAGAGTCAACTTGATGGCAGTGAGTATGGTATTTGGTTTACACACAAGATGTATGGGGACAGGGGAGTGTCAAAGAAAGGCATTGGCATATTGACGTTCTGGACAAGACTAGAATAGCTAGGAACAATGTTTCTTTTAAGAATTTTGATAATAAAGAATTCTCAGTGTCTGATTCAAAAATATTCTGGAGACCTTAATCTATAAATGCAAATCAAAGTGGCTATGAGGATGGAATGCATGAAAAAGTAAAAGCCAATCTAAAGACAAGCAGGAAAGGAGACAGGACTGCTGAGTTTATTCCTTGGAGGTCTTGAGCCGATTGATAAACCTTTTTGCCTTGCTTTTTAAGTTGGTAAAATAAAATGTTCCAGAGACTCCTGGTGGAAAGTATGATTGATACCTTGGCCTAAGTGAGATTTGACTGTTGCTGTTGTTGTAAGGTACCATCGAGTCATGTCTGACTCAAAGCAACCCTATCTATGTACAACAGAATGAAACACTGCCTGGTCCTGTGCCAGGCTCATGATCCTTGCTATACCTGAGCTCATTGTGGCAGCCACTGTGTCAATCCATCTTGTTGAGAGCCTTCCCCTCTTTCATCCACCCTCCACCTTATCAAGCATGATATCCTTCTCCAGGGACTGGTCCCTTCTGACAACATGACCAAAGTAGGTGAGAGGAAGTCTGGCCATTCTCAATTCCAAGGAGTATTCCGGCTGCATTACTTCCAGGACAGATTTGGTAGTACTTTTAGCAGTCCATGGTACTTTCAGCATTCTTTGCCAGCACCACAACTCAAAAGCATCAACTCTTCTTCGGTCTTCCTTATTCATTGTCCAGCTCTCACATGCATATGAGGTGATTGAAAATATCACAGCTTTTGTCAAGCGCACCTTAGTCCTCAAGGAGACATCTTTGCACCTCAGCACTTGAAAAAGGTCCTTTGCAGACAACTTGCCCAGTGCTATACATCATCTGATGTCCTGAGTGCTGCTTCCATTGGGGTCAATTGTAGAAGCAAGCAATGTGGAGTCTTTGACAACTTCAATCTTTTCTCCTTTTATTGTGATGCTGCTTATAGGTCCATTTGTGAGGATTTTTGTTTTCCTTATATTAAGATGTAATCCATACTGCAGACTGTATTCTTCAATCTTCATCAGTAAGTTCTTCAAGTCATCCTCACTTTCAGCAAGGAGAGTGTCGTCAGCATATCACAGGTTGTTAATCATTCTTCCTCCAATCCTGATGCCATGCTCTTCTGTATATAGTCCAGCTTCTCGGATTATTTGCTCACCATATAGATCGAATATGTATAGTGAAAGGATACAACCCTGACACACTCCCTTCTTGAGTTTAAACCATGCACTGTCCCTTTGCTTGGTTTGAATGACAGCCTCAATGTACAGGTTCCTCATGAGTACAATTAAGTGTTCTGGAACTCCCATTCTTCTCAATGTTACCCATAATCTGTTATGATCCACACAATTGAATGCTTTTGCATAGTCAAGAAACACAAATAAACATTTTTCTGGTATTCTTTGTTTGAGCTAAGATCCATCTGACATCAGCAATGATATCCTTTGTTTCACATCCTCTTCTGAATCCAGCTTGCATTTCTGGAAGTTCTCTGTCAATATAGTGCTGCAATCATTTTTGAATTATCTTCAGTAAGATTTTACTTGTGTGTGATATTAATGATATTGTTTGATAATTTCCACATTCTGTGGGATCACCTTTCTTTGGAATGGGTACAAATATGGATCTCTTTCAGAGAGCTAGCTGTCTTCCCAATCTTTTGTCATAACTGAGTGAATGCCTTCAGTGGGGTATCCATTTGTTGAAACATCTCAATGGGTATTCCATCAATTCCTGGAGCCTTGTTCCTTGCCAAATCCTTCAGTGCAGCTTCGACATCTTGCTTCAGTAGCATTGGTTCTTGATCATATGCTACCTCCTGAAATGGATGAAGATCGACCAGTTCTTTTTAGTACAGCAACTCTGTGTATTCCTTCTATCTTCTTTTGATGCTTCCTGCATCATTCAATATATTGCCCATAGAATCTTTTGATTTTGCAACTTGAAACTTTAATTGTTTCCTCAGTTCTTTCAGTTTGAGAAATGCCAAGCATGTTCTTCCCTTCTGGTTTTCTATCTCCAGGTCTTTGCACATTTCATTATAGTAATTGGCTTTGTCTTCTCGAGCTGCTCTTTGAAATTTTCTGTTCAGCTCTTTGATCTGGTCATTTCTTCCATTTGCTTTAGCTACTCTATGGTCAAGGGCAAGTTTCAGAGTTTCTTCTGACATCTATTTTGGTCTTTTCTTTCTTTCTTATTTTTAATGACCTCTTGCTTTCTTCACAGATGATGCTCTTGATGTCATCCCACAATTCTTCTGGTTTTAGGTCATTGGTGTTCAATGCATCAAATCTATCCTTTAGATGGTCTCTAAATTCAGGAGGGATATATTCAAGGTCATATTTTGGCTCTTGTGGATTTGTTTTACTTGTCTTCAACTTCAACCTAAAGTTGTATATGAGCAGTTGATGGTCTGTTCTACAATCAGCTCCTGACCTGGTTATGGCTGAAGATACTGAGCTTTTCCATCTCCTCTTGCCACAGATGTAGTCAATCTTATTCCTGTGCACTCCATCTGGCAAAGTCCATGTGTCTAGCCAACATTTGTGTTGTTGAAAAAAGGTATTTGCAATGACTAAGTTGTTGGTGTTGCAAAATTCTATCATCCAATCTCCAGCATTATTTCTGTCACCAAGGCCAAATATTCCAACTACCGGTGATTCTTCTTTGTTCCCAACTTTTTCATTCCAATCACCAGTGATAAGCAACACGTCTTGATTGTATGTTCGGTCAATTTCAGACTGCAGAAGTTGATAAAAATA
Organism: Orycteropus afer afer; assembly: GCF_000298275.1. NCBI lineage: Eukaryota > Metazoa > Chordata > Mammalia > Tubulidentata > Orycteropodidae > Orycteropus > Orycteropus afer. Next base: position 5,527,310 of record NW_006921679.1, on the reverse strand, counting down.
GTCAATTTCCTCATCTTCGGCTTTGGTGGTTGTTGGGTAAATTTGAATAACAGTAGTGTTAATGGATCTTCCTTGTGGGTATATGGATATTATCCTATCACTGACAGCACTGTACTTCAGGACAGATCTTGAAACATCCTTTGTGATGATGAATGCCTCATCATTCCTCTTCAATTTGTCACTGCTGGCATAGTAGATCATATGGTTGTCTGATTAAAAATGACCAAATCCCATCGATTTCTACTCACTAATGCCAAGGATATCAATCTTTATGCATTCCATTTCATTTTGACAACTTCTGGTTTTCCTAGATTCCTACTTCATACCTTCCATGTTCCAATTATTCATGGACATTTGCAGCTGTTTCTCCTCAATTTGAGTCATACCACGTCAGAACATGGAGGTTCTGAAAGACTTACTTTATCCATATCACTAAGGTTGGTTCTAGTCTGACCAGGCAGCTCTTTCCCAGTCCTATTTTGAGTGCCTTCCGACCCAAGGGACTCATCTTCCTGCACTGTGTCAGACAATGTTTCTGAGCTATTCATAAACTTGCCCAGTAATGTATCAGACAGTTTTTCTCTACTATTGATAAGGTTTTCCCTGGCCAATTTTTGAGAAGTGGATGGCCTCCTCCTTCCTAGTCTGTCTTAGTCTGCAAGCTGTTGAGACCTGTGCACCATGTGCAACTCTGCTGGTGTCTGAAACACCATAGGCACAGCCACAAGCCTCACAGCAACGTGCAAGCCCCACTGGATGACAAACTGAAAGACAAGTTTGTCTCCCTTTGCTGATGGAAACCTCTGCTCCCTCCCCTTACTTAATTCCTACAGGAAACCTGCCACTTTGTGATCCCTGGCCACTCTCTACCTTTCCTGGCTCTAGGGGCCTTGGGGTCTAGCCTTGCCTTCTGCCCCTTTACCTGTATATCCTGCCACTCTGGAGGTCCCGGGCCTCTCCTGCTCCCTCCCTTTCCTGGCTATAGGGGGCTTGGGCCTAGTCTTGCCTCTCACTATTTTTACCTGCATATCCTGCTGCTCCAGAGGTCCCTGGCCTTTCCTGCTCCCTCCCTTTCCTGGCTATAGGGGGCTTGGGCCTAGTTTTGCCTCCTGTCCATTTTACCTGCATATCGTGCTGCTCTGGGGGTCCTCAGCCTCTCCTTCTCCCTCTCTTTCCCTGCTCTAGGGGGCTTGAGGCCTAACCTTGCCTCCCGTCCATTTTTACATGCATATCCTGCTGCTCCAGAGGTCCCTGGCCTCTCCTGCTCACTCCCTTTCCTGCCTCTAGGTGGCTTAGGGCCTAGCCTTGCCTCCCACTCTTTTTTTACCCGGATAACCTGCCACTCCAGATGTCCCCAGCAGTTCCTGGCCTCTCCTGTTCCCTCTCTTTCCTGGCTCAAGGGACCTGGGGCTTAGTTTGCTTCCCACTCCTTTTTACCTGGATATCCAGATGCTGTGGAGGGCCCCAGACTCTCCTGCTCTTTCCCTTTCCTGGCTACAGGGGGCTTGGGGCCTAGAGTTGCCTCCTGCCCCTTTCTACCTGGGTATCCTGCCGCTCTGGAGGTCCCCAGTGGTCGCTGCCCTCTCCTGCTCTCTCCCTTTCCTGGCTCTATGGGACTTGGGACCTAGCCTGGACTCCTGCCCCTTTTTACCTGTACATTCTGCCGCTCCAGAGTTCCCTGCACTCTCCTGCTCCTGCTTTTTCTGGCTTTAGGGGGCTTGGGGTCTAGCCTTGCTTCTTGCCCATTTTTTACCTGGATATCCCGCCACTCTGGAGGTCCGGAGCAGTCCCCAGCCTCTCCTGCTCCCTCCCTTTCTTGGCTTTAGGGGGATTGGGGGTTTATCCTTGCCTCCTACACCTTTTTACCTGCATATCCTGCCACTTGGGAGGTCCTCAGCCTCTCCTTCTCCCTCCCTTTCCTTACTCTAGGGAGGTTGAGGCCTATCCTTGCCTCTCGCCCCTTTTTACCCGGGTATCCTGCCGCCCTAGTGGTCCCCAGCCTCTCCTGCTCCCTCCCTTTCCTGGCTCTAGGGGGCTTGGGGCTTAGCCAGCCTCCCGCCCCTTTTTACCTGGATATCCTGATGCTGTGGAGGTCCCTGGCCTCTCCTGCTCCGTCCCTTTCCTGGCTATAGGGGACTTGGGGCCTAGAGTTGCCTCCTGCCCCTTTTTACCTGGGTATCCTGCCGCTCTGGAGGTCCCCAGTGGTCCCTGCCCTCTCCTGCTCCTCCTTTTCCTGGCTCTAGGGGGCTTGGGTCTAGCCTGGCCTCCCGCCCTTTTTTACCTGCACATTCTCCCACTCCAGAGTTCCCTGGACTCTCCTGCTCCCTCCTTTCCTGCCTTTAAGGAGCTTGGGGCCTAGCCTTGTCTCTTGCCCCTTTTTACCTGCATGTCCTGCTGGTCCAGAGGTCCCCGGCCTCTCCTGCTCCCTCTCTTTTCTGGCTCTAGGGGGCTTGGGGCCTAACCTTGCTTCCCGCCTATTTTTCCCTGGAGATCCTGTCGCTTGGACATCCCCAGCAGTCTATAGCCTCTCCTGCTCCTTCCCTTTCCTGGCTCTAGGGGGCTTGAGGTCTATCCTTCCCTCCCACCCTTTTTTACCTGCATATCCTGCGACTCCCGCTGTCCCTGGCCTCTCCTGCTCCCTCCCTTTCCTTGCTCTAGGGGTTCTGGGGCCTAGCCTTGCCCCCCACCCCTTTTTATACCTGCATATCCTGCTGTTCCAGAGGTTCCTGTCCTCTCCTGCTCCCTCCCTCTCCTGGCTCTAGGGAGCTTGTCACTTTAGTTTTGTGTATTTCACTGTACATGAATTATATTTCTGTAAAATGCATTTGGGAAAAAAAAAAACAAAAAAAAAACAGAGTTACCTCCAAGTGAAAAGCAGCTCCAAGCCCTGCACCCACCTACCTCTCGCCCCTGGCTAAAAATTGAGCCACCCCCAAGTGATAACCAGGTACCGAGCCCTGGGCCTGCCTAAGTCTGGTCCTGGCCTTAAAATAGAGATGCCCCCAAAGAAAAGTAACCCCAAGTACGGGTCAGCCTACCTTGGGTCCTGGCTTTAAAATAGAGTCTCCCCCAAGTGAAAACAAGCTTCTGAGCCCCTGGTCCACCTATCTCCGACCCCAGGCTTAAAATAGAGCTGTCACCAAGTGACTTGGGCCCTTCTACCTCAGCCCCCAGTCTTAAACAGAGCCAGCCCTAGTGAAAAGAAACCAAAAAACCAAAACTCATTGCTGTGGAGTCTGACCTGACTCATAGTGACCCCTCCCTGAGTTTCTGAAGCAGTATCACTACGGAAGTAGATTGCCCAAACTTCCTTCTGAGGACTGGCTGGTAGGTTTGAACTGCCAGCCTTCTGGTTAGCAGTCAAATGCCTTAAGCACTACCCCCAAATCCTGGGCCTGCCTACCTCGCCCCCAGCCTTAATACAGAACCTTTCAACATTGCAAATCAAGTCTTAATTTTTTTCTTCAGTTCTTTCAGCTTGAGAAATGCCAAGCGTCTTCTTCCTTTTGGTTTTCTAACTCCAGGTCTTTGCACATTTCATTGTAATAATTGACTTTGTCTTCTTGAGCTGCTCTTTGAAATCATCTGTTTAGCCCTTTTATCTTGTAATTTCTTCCGTTTGCTTTAGCTACTCTCCATTCAAGGGCAAGATTTAGAGTCTCTTCTGACATTCATTTTGGTCTTTTCTTCCTTTCCTGTCTTCTTAATGACCTTATGCTTTCTTCATGGATGATACTCTTAATGTCATCCAACAGTTCATCTGGTTTTTGGTCATTGGTGTTCAAGGCGTCAAATCTATTCTTTAGATGGTCTCTAAATTCAGGTGGCATATAATCAAGGTCATATTTTTGCTCTCATGGACTTGTTTGAATTGTCTTAACGTCACCTTGAACTTGCATATGAGCAGTTGATGGTATGTTCCACAATCAGCTCCTGGCCTTGTTTTGTCTGAAGATAATGAGCTTCTCCATTGCTTCTTTCCATAGATGTAGTCAATCTGATTCCTGGTGAAGTCCATGTGAATAGCTGTTGTTTGTGTTGTTGAAAAAAGGTATTTGTAATGAATTAATAAGTCACCAGTCTTGCAAAATTCTATCATGCAATCTCCAGTGTTATTTCTATCACCTGGGCCATATTTTCTTACTGGTGATTCTTCTTTGTTTCCAACTTTTGCATTCCAGTCACCAGTGATCATCAAAACGTCTTGATTGTATGTTTGGTAAATTTCAGACATCAGAAGTTGGCAAAAATCTTCACTTTCCTCATCTTTGGCTTTGGTGGTTGGTGCATAAATTTGAGTAATAGTAGTATTAACCAGTCTTCCTCAAAGGTGTATGGATATTATCCTATCGCTGACAGCATTGTATTTCAGGATAGATCTTGATACATTCTTTGTGATGATGAATGCCACGCCATCTTTCTTCAATTTGTCATTCCTGGGATAGCAGATCATATGATCGTCTGATTCAGAATGGCCAAAACCAGTCCATTTCATCTCACCAATGCCTTGGACATTGATTTTTATATGTTCCATTTCATTTTTGACAACTTCCAATTTTCCTAGATTCATACTTTGTACATCCCATGTTCCAATTATTAATGAATGCTTACACCTGTTTCTTTTCATTTTGAGTCAAGTCACATCAACAAATGGAGGCAGATTTGAATAGAGAGTGTATACTGTTCTCTGTCTCCAGATATATATTATATGAGCTATATTATATGAGATACAGTACATTGTTATTATTATTCTTATGTGCCATCAAGTTGTCTCTGACTCAGAGCAACCCCTCCTTGGGTTTCTGAGGCAGTATCACTACGGAAGTAGATCGCCCAGTCTTCCTTCCAAGGAGTGGCTGGTTGGTTTGAATGGCCAACTTCTGGTTAGCAGTCAAGTGCCTTAGGCACTATGCCACCAGAGCTACTGAGACATAGTAGATTTTA
>NW_006921679.1:5503988-5522071 GCF_000298275.1 Orycteropus afer afer | reverse complement strand
ACACACACACACACACACACACACACTTGTCTATCCATCTATTTATCCCTTTTTTGGGGATGGGCTTGATGGGTTTTCATGTGATCATAATTTTCTGATAAGATTGAATGTATCTCACATGTTAAAGTCTCTTTGAGGCAGACACAAGAAATGAGGGTTTCTCATGGCGCACAGGTTCTTGGAAGAGTGGATTCTGGATTGAGGATTTTATTAAAGGCACACAAAGTAGAGAATTGATAAGATAGTTGTTGTTGTTGTTGTTGTTATGTGCCGTCGAGTCGGCCCCGACTCATAGCATATAACTAATTAAAAAAAATGTTGTGACCCAGTGAGAAATGAAGGACTTAACAGAAATACAAATTATGAAATAATACTTAAGATTATCTTATAGGGTCAAAGACTTGATCTGGCGGGTTCCTGCTGCATTAACAAGCTCAGAAGTGTAACCGGAGACTTCCGGGTCTTGCTAGGTGCAGCTATGGAGACTCAGAGTTGGTGAAAGTGAGAAAAGAATCTTTATTTAGTTGGCTGGACTGGTACAGCCGTGATGGATCCCTTAATAAAAGCAGCTCAGGAGTTTTGGTGTTTTTTTTTTTTTTTAAGGAGGACCCATGGTGGTGATTGATGCACCCAAAAAGGCAGTCCCAGGGTGTCCTTTCCTGCGCATGCCCCATGAGATTGCGCATGCTCCGTTTGAGCAGAAAAAAACAGAACTTGGCAAGGGGAGGGGACAAGATGGCAGAATCCCTCCCCCTATTGGTGATAAGTCACCCAGAGTATCAAACTGTTTTCTTCTTGTATTCAGGACTGGTTTCAGCCAGATTACAGGCTCCAGCCTCTTGCTCCTTTTCTATGGCTCAGTGTTCTCTGGTAAGGAGAGACTCAAAAACCGGAAGTTAGCGTTATCCAGGATGGCTGGTTACAGAACGTGAAACCTGCGCTGATGTCTGCAGGGCTAGCCATATTTTCATATCTCTAAGCTCAATATTTCCTAAGAGGAGAGGCTGTGGCTAGGGAAGTCAAAAAGAATGCTAGTGGGGGAAGGGCATGTAGGCTCTTTCTACCTGGAAAGTTTCCACAGTTATTCTGCTAGTCTCAGAAGCAAGGTAAGGTGAGCATGGGGATAGATTGCATTCTAAGGGTAAATGAGTTAATCTTTTTTTTTTAATTGTGCTTTGGGTGCAAATTTTCAAAGGTAATTTGTTTTACATTCAACAGTTAATGGACATTTGATTTCACGCCCCAATTGTAATCTCCAGCAATAAAAAAAACTCTTCCTCTCTCCTCCCTGTGACTCACCCCTCCCTGTGCTCTTCTTATCTATGCATTCCTTTCTATCCAGCTTTCCTTCTATGTGAATGCTACCCTCGACATTTCAAGGTTGATTGATCTAAGGGGTGCATCTCCCTAGGGTAGGTGGGTCATCTCCGTGGGGTAAGTATCCTGCATGTAGTCTTTCTACTGTTGGGCTGAGAGTCAATGCACAGAAGTGAGTCCATTTCTAGGCCCGAAGCATAACCCAGGGCCATAGTTTCAAGGATTTCACCAGTCTCTATCCAACCAGTGTTGTTGTTGTTGTTATGTGCTGTTGAGTCTACCCGACTCATAGTGACCCCTCCTTGGGTTTCTGAGGCAATATCAGTATGGAAGTAGATTGCCCAACCTTCCTTCTGAGGAGTGACTGGGGGGTTTGAACCGCCAGCCTTCTGGTTAGCTGTCAAGTGCCTTAGGCACTACGCTACCAGAGCTCCCATCCAACCGGTATTCTGGTCATTTTTGTGTTTTTGAATTGTGTTTCACTGAATGAGTTAGTCTTGTGTCAAGGGTAAATGAGTAAGTCTTTCTGGTGTGCAAGAGATGTAAAGATTGATTAGTTTAACATCAAGGGTGGAAGGAGAAGTCATTGGGCCCCAGGCTGTTCTAACAGAGAGATGACCATGGAGTTTAGGCATTAGGTTACTGGCAAACAATATATGATACAGAGCTGACAAGGGTATGTGTTTTCCTACAGCCTTTCCTCTCCAGAGAATCAAAGGGCTACTAGCCAATTTCTCATTGTAAAATCCTTGGTATTTGCTCCTTTCCTGGGTCCTTGCCCCTGTGTTTGCCCCAGGTTCTTCCTGAGAGTCCAGCTCTTGTTTGTCTATGAGTTTTTTTGTTCTCAGTCTGTGTTGTTAAAATTCATGCAGTGACTAACTGAAATGGGAGGAAAAAAAAGGCTTCCTCAGTGACATTTTCAACACTTACAGTTATTTCAGTCCTTCCATAAAACCTGCCGACACTTCTTCATTTTGTTGTCAGTTGATAATTTCTGTCTGAATAATCTATATTGTCTTTGTAAAAGGGCTCAGCTTGGCTGAGAGGCACTGGCCCTGGGGTCATGAGTAGATCATTCATTATCCCTTCTGAGGTAGAGTCTGACCATGGAGGTTGTCCTGTGTGCATAATTTGGTTAAGATCTGATCTGCCCTGTGCAAGTCTGAATGTTGTACCAGTCTCTTACTAAATTTCTAAGGTTTTCTGTTACTCAAAAGGCACTTGTAGTTTCATTGATGGTAATATTCAAATGTGTAGATTGAAATCTCTTGATGGTTTAGGTGAGTTGGCTTAACCTGCAGAGGATACCTTATTTTTCTATTTTCTAGGCTTTTTCTGTTTTTATAGATAGTTTCCCTATTACCCTATTACAAAAATCATTGTTTTTGTGTGTGAAATTTCAATTCTTAGGGCAATATTGCATGTACATATCCTAAACAGGTACAGCTTAGTTTTATTCCTCAGTTACATAAATCTTCTTCCAGGAACATGTGAAATGACACCAACATGGGAGATTTTATTTTTATATTCAGGGCAACTAGACATAATTATATCACACACAAGTGAAATTTTGCTGAAGATGTTTCAAAATGGTTGTAGCAGTACATTGACATGGAACTGCCAGAAATTCAAGCCAGAATCAAAAGAGGATATGGGACCAAAGATATCATTGCTGATGTCAGATGGAACGTACTGAAAGCACAGAATACCAGAAAGATGTTTACGTGTCTTTCATTGACTATGCAAAGGAATTTGGCTGTGTGGATCATAACAAATTATGGATAACATTTCAAAGAACAGGAATTCCAGAACACATACTTGTGGTCATATGGAACCTGTACATAGACCAAGAGACAGTCACTCAACCAGAACAAGGGGATACTGCATGGTTTAAAATCAGGAAAGGTGTATGTCAAGGTTGTGTCCTTTCACTATGCTTATTCAATCTGTATGCTGAGCAAATAATCCAAGAAGCTGGACTATATGAAGAAGAATGCAGCATCAGGATTGGAAAAAGATTCATTAACAACCTGCAATAGGCAGATGATACAAATTTGCTTTCTGAAAGCAAAGAGAATTTGAAGCATTTACTGTTGAAGATCAAATACTACAACGTTCAATAGGGATTACATCTCAAACAAATATTCTCACAACTGAGCCAATAAGCAACATCATAATAAATGGAAAAGAGATTGAAGTTGTCAAGGATTTCATTTTACTTGGACCTGTAGTCAACACACATGGAAGCTGCAGTAAAGAAATCAACTGTTGTATTACATGGGCAAATTTGCTGCAAAAGACCTCTTTAAAGTGTTAAAGAGCAAACACGTCACTTTGAGGATGCTAAAGGGGCAGGGAGGCAGCATCTTCTGACCTCCTCTAACTCCACAAGAGGAAGACAGAATCACCATCAGGAGCTCAAGGCCTGCTCCTATGAGATCAGACATAACGCCACCCTCCAGCCCTCTTACCAACTTTGACACCAACTATCCTTCCTGCAGCACCCACCTCCTCTTGCTGGGTTCGATAATTTGCTCCAGTAACCACACAGAACTCACAGATTAGGGGTTTATTCAGGGAGCAGCAGGCTATAAGTCAAGCTCAGGAAAATGCTCAGGATTCATTTCTTTAATCAGGACAGTCTACCCTCTGCTGTGCCCTTAGATATGCCTCTCTTGCCCTTGGCCTCTTGGCTTGGCCTCTGCCTCTGTGGGCCAGGTAAGTCTGCTGCTCTGTCCCATGCCTCTTAGTTCCACTGCTGCTGTCTCTCAGCTGGGTGTCTGTCTTAGCCTTTAGTGAAATTCCTCCTCTGCCTCTAGGAGGGCTTATTTTAAGCCTGGCAGATTGGCAGAACTAACCAATCCCAACACCTGAGTTCTATACACCTGAGAAAGAGCGAACTTTCCCAGGAGATTACTTCATGCTGCTCCAACAGAAATACCCCAGGTGGATGACTTTAATAATCAAGAGTTTAAAAGCAGCTTCTCAGTTGCCCACAACATATTCCACCATGGAGTTAATCACCAGTATCATAAAAGAAAATAACTACTACCAGCTGCCCAGTCAAGTTGATACACATTTGCATGGTCCCACCCAGTAATCCAGTGGGAGTTACAAAGACTATGGCTGGAAAAACCATACCATGCAACTCACTACACTGCAGAGGACTAAGATGTATGTGGCCCAAGCTGTGGTATTTTCAATTGCCTCATATACATGCAAAAGCTGGACAATGAATTAGGAAGATCAAAAAATTTATGCCTTTGACTGTGGTGTTGGTGGAGAACGTTGAATACACCATGGAGTACCAGAAGAATGAATAAATTTGTCTTGGAAGAAGTATAGATAGAATGCTCCTTAGAAGCAAAGATGGCAAAACTTCAACTCATGTACTTTGGTCATGTTATTAGGAGAGACTAGTCCCTGGAGAAGGACATCGTGCTTGGTTAAGTAGAGGGTCATCAAAAAAGATGAAGATTCTCAAAGCTGTAGATAACACAGTGGCTGCAACAATGGCCTCAAGCACAGCAATGATTGTGAGGATGGTGCAGGACCAGGCGGTGTTTTGGTTCTGTTGTACATAGGGTCACTGTGAGTTGGAACCAACATGATGGCATACAATGACAACAACAACAGACATTATAAGGTGGCTTTACCTAGGGACATAAAATCCTCCCTAACCCCACTGTTTATTAAATTCTAGTTGAAGTACAGAGGTCAAGTAAAATAAAGTAAGTCGATATTCCCTGTGTTTGGCTACGTGGAAATTGTCAGGTATCTATCCAAAAGCTGATTCTGAGGATTGACAAGGCTGGTCAGAATGGTTTAAAGAGCAAAAGAGAGGTGAGGAAATTGAAGCATTAAAGGCAGACAACTCTTTTGAAAATGTTACTACATAGGAATGAACAGACATACAGAATGATAATAGCTGGAGTTTTGGCAAGACGGTGGAATAGGCAGACAAGCTACACAGACCCTCTGAAACAAAGCAGTGAGAAACCAGCTGAAACTAATAGGACAGTTGTCCAGAGGACAATCCTGGAATCCTGAGCTTTGAAGGGAAGGATAAAGAAGTGGATTAAATACCAACTAGCAAAAGAACCTGAATGAAAGCAGTGAGTATGCAGATAAATGGAGCTGTGGAGTGCTGGCTGTCCTGAGGACGCAGCAATTGTTTCCTGATAGCAACCTAAGAATGGGCTCTGCTCACCAAGGCTGCATGGCCAAGGACTACATTGGTGCCTGATGACCAGAAGGTAGAACAGTGAAGAAGGGGACAGGCGGACCTGTGGACTGCTGGAGGCTGTCCTGAGGGCACAGCCATTTTGGATATTTGCAAGGGGCTGGGGCAGCTGTTTTGAGTTTGTGTGGGTGGCATTCCTGTTTGAACTGCAACCTGGGAGTGTGTTCCACCCGCCAAGGACAGCACAGGCAACCACACTGGAGACTGAAGACTGGAGAAGTGTGATATATTTCCTGTGTTACTCTTGTGCCTCATGCCCTCTTGTTGAACAGGGGTGTGGCCATTCCCCAGCCTCCACCATCCTTCTTGACCTTCAGGGGCTCCATCCCAGTCTGTGCCCCAGCAGAGCCTGGGTGCTGTGCTCTGTCCCCCAACAGTTTTGTTTTTGTTTGTTTTTTAAATTACTCTTTTTATCTTCATCCTTTCTTCTTCTTTTTGTCTCTTTCCTGTCCCTGGTACTTGTTTTTCTTTTCTTTCTATCTCTTCCTGGTTCCCTTCTTTTTTCTTTCTTTTGGTTCTTCCTATGTCTTGTTTTTCATTTTTTTCACTAATCTTTTGCTCTTTTCTCTCATTCTACCCTCCCCAGATATTGTGGCATTTTTTTTCCTCATTATCTTTCTTTTATCCTTTTTAAATATATTTTGAAAATTTTTCTTCTTATTTATTGGATTTCTCTTTTTTTCTTTTGTGATTATTCCTGTTTATTTATGCTGTTTGAGTTTTTTGTTCTCTTGTTTTATTTTATTTTATTTTTTTGGTGGTTTTAAAATTTTTTTGTCTAACTGAGTGGGAGACAGCAACTAGTCCCACACAACTCACCTATACCTGCACCTCCTACAGTCCCACCCACTGAATGTGGGTCACCTCCTGCTTTTGCATCAACTGACTAACGATAGATAGCAGCAGCCATTACTAGCTCAACTCACCCTCAACTTCTATTTACAAACAGCTAACAGAGATCCATGCACATGCTCTCACTCTTTATCACACCCACTAGGGGACAGGTGGTGTGTACATAAGTGTTAGCAACTAGTGAATAGAGGAGCACAGTACCCTGCTCACACAGACAAAATAAAGAGGAAAAAAATCCTGCTCAAATCACGCCAACATACAACCACATTAAACGTACGTACAATATCACCACAGTGTCTCAGAAACAACAGACCATCACAGCCCACCCCAAAAAACAAGATAAAGTAGTAGAAACAAGGGAACAGGATACAAACCCAGAAAACATCCCCAAGGAAGAAACACCATCGGAACTCCCTGATAAAGAATTTAAAAAATTATATTTGGTACCTTCAACAGATTGAGAGACAGATCAGTGAAAATACTGACAAGAGCAAGGAAAATACTGACAAAATTAAGGAATACACAGACAAAACTCTAGAACAATACAAGATAAACAATATAAGGAAAACAATACAAGAACAAATTGACAAACAGAATGATAACAGCTGGATGGGTTGTGTTGATTCTGACTCATGGAGACCCTGTGTGTGTCAGAGAAGAACTCTTCTCCGTAGTATTTCCAATCAATGATTTTTTGGAAGGAGATCCCCAGGCCTTTCTTTTGAGGCATCTTTAGTTGAACCGAGACTGCCAACTTTGTGTTAGCAGTTGGGAACGTTAACCACTTTCACCATCCATGGACTCCATGGTCTGATAGCTAGAAGGGAATAAAGGATCAAAGAAAGTTTTCTTTGAGGTTGCGAAAGAAGAGGACATATCTGTAGACTAATGGGGAAGATCGAGTAAAAAGGATGCAGGAGCAAGAGGACTTGGTTGCCTGCATGTATTTCTTGAGAAAGAAAAAAGGGATGAGATTCTGAATGGTTTTTCATAGGGTCAAGGAAACTTCTTTCTTTGTATCAGGAGCATGGATAGAACATATGGGTACAGATAAAAGGTGGGAAAAGAGAGAACTTTCTGGTTTTTGTTTCCATTTTCTCAATGCAGAAAAATGGAGGTCATCAGGTGTAAGCGAGTATGCAATTTGCCTATGGATTACTGTGGTAGTTAAGGTTGTGTGTCAACTTGTCTGGGCCTGATTGAGTGGCTTGGAAGCTAGTGGTAGTTATTCCCCATGATGAGACTGGCAATCAACTCCATGGTGGGATCTAGCACAAGCAGCTGGGTAGCTGCCTTTGGGTATGTGGTCTGCTTCTCATATAAAAGGAGCAGCTTTGGGAATGGTCTCTAGCTTATGGCACACTTGAACCCTGCATGTAACTGTGTCATTCAGCAGCCTGCCATGCTCTGCCAACCTTGGGAGTTTCAATGGACTTGAATTAATGGCCTGCCATGTGATTTGGTAACATCGGGCCTGTGCCTTTTTACTTGTCAACCTGCTTGTCAGGCTCAGCAGCCAGTAGCTGTCTGAGTGAAGAAAGCCTCTAGCTTCAGTGGGCAAGGAGTGGAGGCAGAGCTGAAGCCCAAAGTCGAGGAGCTTTCACCCAGCCCCTATAGCCTGGCACTTTGAACTTGTACTTAAAGCCTCCAAACTGTAAGAGAATAAACTCCTGTTTGTTATGGCCATCCCATTCATGGTATTTTCTTGTCAGAGCAGCACTAGGGAACCAGAACACTTGCTCTTTGGAAGCAAGTACTTCTTGAGCCTTAATTTCCTAATCTATGCAATGGGGATGTTATTATTACTAGTTTCAAAAGGTTGCTATGAGGATTGTTCATCTGTGTGAAAAGTTCAGTTCACTTCCCAGCACACAGTCATACTGTTGTAGTCTTTTGTTTGTTTGTTTTATGAATAGATACCCCCACTGTCACCATCACTGAGGAGGAATCAATACAGGCTAGGGCTGAAGAAGAGAGCTGAGCATTGATGTTTACAGTAGAGGGAAACTGGCTTTCATCCTTCCATATGTTGATTTCTATAGAGTGAAATTCACAAAAGGCAGATTTGGTGGAAATTGACTCTGTTGGAAACATATCTGATGTTAAGATTGATAGGGCACTCATCGCAGTTTCAGGGACTCTTGAAATAGGGTGTGAATAAAAAAATATAAACATTAAGTTACAGAAAATAACTGATCAGAGACTTAGAATTTCTTTATTAGTAATTGAAATTTATTCATTTAGACGTATTAAAATTTCACTATCCAATTCGGGCTAATTATGGGTGTGAGTTGGATTTCATTGAGTCTGTATATTAGAAAACAGAGTTCTTATTGGGTTTTGGTAGACTTCTTATAATCTGAGAAAGTTACTCAGTGAAAAGAGAGTGTGTATCATGGGCAAGATTTCATTTAAGTATAGCAAAGATTCATACATTGCTTTTCACCGAGAGGGGCTTTGTTGCTAGTAGCTTGAAATGAACATGTCATAACTGTGGTTGAGATCTCTCGGCATGAGTAAGTTCTCCGTGCCCAGTGATCTGAAAGGCAAGCTTTTTGGAAATATTCTTGTCAAAGTAGCTTTGAATATAGGCTTTCGTGAGAGCAGAAAATAGAAACTATCTTATTCCTTTCATGACTGAATTATTTTAGGTTTGTTAGATTTGGGTGGTAGAAGGGTTTTCAGTAATAGAATGTGTGCTGAATCACTGAGTCATGTTAAAATTTTGTGAGGCAAGGTGGATTTTGATAAATGCTATGTAGAACACGTATGTCCCACTGGACTCTGGACACAGGATAGGTGGGATGAAGCATGATAAAAATAATTTGTTGTAAGCAACTCTATTTTATTTGAAACTTTTGGACACATAGGATTATACATAAAAGCCTCCTGCAATGGCTGTACATAACTGTTGTTCGAGTGTCTTTCTTCTTAATACTGCATTCTCTGCATTGTCTTCTAGATCCTGTGTTCTAGAAGGCAAATGTTTTCTAACATGTTGGAGGATCGTGTGCCATTTGGCACTACACTTATTCCTGAATTATTCTTCATAAGAAAGGAAAGTCTTCCTATTCTTTTGATTGCCCAACTCACAATAAGCTGCCTAATGAGACCGAGTCAAGGAAAACTGGTCACATCTGCCCTTGTTACAGTTCCACATTGTGAAACTATTCACAATGCCAATGCCAATAAGGAAATACTACAGCAATCAATGCAACCATCTGAAAGAACACCTTGTGATTGGATGCATTTCACCCCTCTGACCCACTCCTCCTGTAATTGCGTTGTATTCTGCAACTGCTCTTGGGCAAGGGATTTCTGAGGCAGAACCGTCTTTGTTCTTTCATTTGACACTAGTGAAGTCCTTTGGGTGTGGAACGTAGACAAAACTTGCTGGTTTATTGTCCTACCACTTTACTGCCAACACACATCCCTTCATATGAAACAGAAATTGATCTTTCTTCTTCATGCCAGAATACTCCTTAGCAGTGAGGATGGCGAGACTTCATCTCTCATACTTTTGGTCGTATTATCAGGAGAGACAAGGCCTTGGAGAAGGACGTCATGCTTGGTAAAGCAGAGGGTCAGTGAAAAAGTGGAAGATCCTCATTGTGATGGATGGACACAGTGGCTGCAGTGATGGGCTCAAACATAGCATCAGTTGTGAAGATGTCACAGGATTGGGCATAAACACACCCTGCTTTCGTAGTTCTGTTGTACAGGGTCGTGATGAGGCAGAACCAACTCTATGGCCTAACAACAACAACAGCTTCATCATTTCTGGTGGGACCTTTCAAGTTTCTCACACTGTGCCTACAGCATCATGTCATTCATGGCAGTCATCAAGCAACAGGAAGAAAAGAAACTGTGCATGGAGCCTATGAGAATGGTTGCAGGAATGACATAGTCCAAGGACAACACTTGCACCAAGAGAGAGAGATGAGTCATTGCCTATGTCTTTTTTTGTTTTTCCTGTAATAGTTATCAAACTGACTTACAAAGCCAATACATGATCAACCACGCACCACACTTCCTACCTGAGCTGTATGGGCTTCATTGGCATGAATTGTTTTATTGATGAATGGTCCTTGAATGGCACTGTGCTTTCCTCAGTGGCTGTGACACTTGATGGCACATACACACATGGCTATTTGAGAGCAGTGATAATTGGGTGCAACTTGGGAAGCCACTTGTAGTCAGGCTCTCCTTTGTGTGTGGCTTTTGAATTGTTATTGCTGTGTATTTTCTTGGTCAGTTTCTTGAATCTTGTTTTAGTGGTAAATTCTGCAATGGAAGTAAGAACCAAGAGGAGGTCATTGGACCAATAATGTGTGAGTTCTGGAGAGACATGCATATCCATCAGTATATACATAGCAATGGATGTCTCCATTTCCTCTATGGCTGTAGGCTGCTGGGTTTTAAATGGCATTCTAATCTCCTGCCCTCTATATTGTGTTTTGTGCTGTTGGTTCACATAAAGATTCATTTGGTCCTTTATAATTTCCAAAATCACAGACAAAAATAATCTACTTCTGTATGTTCAATGGAAGGAAGACTGAGCGATCTACTTCCGTAAAGATTTACTGCCTCAGAAACCCAAAGGGGGTCGCTATGAGTCAGAATTAACTCAATGGCAGTAACTTTGTTTTTGTTTTGGGTTTGGTGTGTACTCATGGGCCATGTCCAGTTAAACTTTGGTATATCGCTGAATTGAGTTTGATATATTTTCAAAGTAGGAGACATCTTTGCACCATTCATCTTCATGTTCTTCAATTCCATCATGGACTTTATCATCTGGTTCAACACTTCCTTCTTCACATTGACTACTTCATTATCCTCTAATACCATGTAAGAGTCCTTGCTGTTACCCCAAAATGAGCTGTAGATTCCACAAAGATAGGTAAGCTCATCTGCAGCATCTTTATTACTCTCCTCCTCAGATTCATCCTCATTCTTGGGCAGAGAAAAGAAATAATCTGGAATTTCTTTGTCCTCCAGAGTCTATTTCTAAAAAAGATTTTAATTTTCTTTTTATTGTGATTTGGGTGAAAGTTTACAGAGCAAATTCATTTTCCATACAGCAGCTCACATACACTTTGTCTCATGACATTGACTGCAATTTCCCTGTTCACAATGCAACAGCTTCCCTTCCACTTCCTCCCCATAGTTATGTCTTCCCAGTGTCCTTCCCTCCCATGCACTCTTGCCCCCTGAGCTGTCTCCCTGTGCATACACAGCCCTTCTATTCACCCATGATTGATCTCTCTAAGGAGTGTATCTACCTAACGTAAACGTTCAGCTCATATGCCTGTCTTTTGTTTGGCTGGAAGCCACAGGAGTGGGTTCAATTCCAGACTTGAAGGGCAGCTAGGGGCCATAGTCTAAGTGGTTCCACCAGGCTCTATCAGACCATCAAACCGGGTCCTTTTTTTTTCTATTTTATGATTCTGAGTTTTGTTCCACATAGTTCTCCTACTCTATCCAGGATCTCCTACATAGATCCCTCTCCCAGTGGTTGACAATGGTAGCTGGGCACCATCTAGTTCTGGTCTCAGTGGTATAGGCTGAGGATCACATGGTATACCAGATGCTTGGACTAATTGTTTTCATGTGTCTTTGGTTTTCTTCATTCTTCTTTGCAAATAGAGGAATTTTTCAGAAAACAAATAAGTCTATGTCCTGCAAAACCAGGATGGTACCAATACCATACTTCCAAACCAAGATGAAGGTACACAAGGGGGGGAATTGTGTACTTTCAGCCCCTTGTACACATGCAAACAATGAAAGGATTTGGTATTGTGGAAAAATTACTACTACAATGAATTAATTTGTATCACAAAACAACTATTTACAGCTCATAAGCCAGAAGAAAAGTCCTCAACGGTTGCAAAGAATGTGCAGAGTCATCAAGTATGCTATGACATGTGTATTCCTCTTAAAGAAAGGTTATTCACTTGAAAATAAAATCATCACAAAAATACAACTTCCAAATAACATACAAGGAACCACAAATGTATTTACAAGGCTCATCTAGTTGTACAAAAGCAAAAGAGACAAAGGTTCACATAAGCATATCTTCAGTATGCACCACCTTGTATAACCTAAACACAGTGACTGGGTGCTACTGGATTTTTCCCCACTTTTCACCTGTTATAAATGTCCAAGGAATTACCTGTTATAAAAATGGGACAGCAGCATCCCAAGAAACCAGAGAAACAAAAATTAAGTGGGACTTATATGTCCCAGTGATCATGGTTAATGCATCAATCAGTACACTGTTCATCATTAAACTAAGCTGCTTGTGACATAAAAAAATATTTTTAAAATACACTTATTCTTTGAAAAATGTTATTTTTCAATTTTCACATAGGTGTCAATAGTTACGAATACCAAAATGAAACATATCAAAATATTCTGATTCCCCTCAGTGCTTACTTTTACAAGGAACACTTTTTACTGTTCAATTTCTCTCTCTCTCTCTTTCTGTGTATGTGTGTGTTTACAAGCAGATTTTCACATTCTTTTATCAGAGGCATAATCTTGAACATAGGGGATCAGACTGCAGGATATAGCAATTGAAATACTATTTATTTTTTAAGATCCAAGTTAATAAAAATAAAAAGGTCACCAAAAATAATTCATGAATGGGATCAATAATCTGACCAGGTTATATAAGATATGTACAGAATTTGAAGTAACTTACTAACTTTACACTGACATTTTCAAACTATATTACTATCAACAAAATATTAAATTAAAATATTAAGTGATTTAAATAGCACCTTTTACTGCCTACTCATTTCTACCCTTTCTGTTCTTTGCAATGGACAAAGCCTTGACCAATTCTGTTCCACATATTCCAGTGTTAATTTCAGAATACTTCATTTGAAATTCAAATTAATATTTGAACTACTGATCAGTAGTGAGCATTGCCCAAATCCTGTGGACTTCATGGGGAAGATGAAGGGTAGGCTTGGGGATTATCTCAGCCTTTTGCCCATTTCATCCCCTGCCCTTCTCCAGGTGAAGGGACTTCCCTCAGCATCAGTGGGAGAAATGTCTTCTCTCTGTCCTGTCTAAGTGCCCCAGCTCCTGTTAGAGATTGTACTGATGGCAAAACAATGAGGCTCTTAACACCTGTCACCAGTAAAGCCAGTAGAGCCAATCTATCACAACAGGCTGAAGTGGAAAAGCAAAACATTCATTAAGTCTCGACACCCAAGGAAACAGAATCGTTTCTCTAAAAAGTCTGTCTCCTTGAGCAGAAAAAAGGTTAGGATTTTTAAAGGGGATTGGGTTAAGGGGTGAGGGGGTTTGACGAATGCTGATAAGGTCTTCTTCTTGTTACCAGGATGAGTCATCTCTTCCTTGTGAACCAAAAAACCAAACTCATTGCCATTGAGTGGGATCCAACTCATAGTGACCTCTCCTTGAAACCCAGAGGCAGTATCTCTAAGGAAGTAGATTGCCCAGTCTTCCGAGGAGTGGCTGGTGGGTTTGAACCACCAGCCTTCTGGTTAGCAGTCACATGCCTTAGGCACTACACCATCAGAGCTCCTTGTGAACTTTCTGTTATTCTGGTCAGTGATGTAAAACTGGCCTTGGTCAGAATTGTTCCGTAAACTCTTTATACTTGTCTGGAAAGATTAATTCTCGAAGGGGGGGGGGGGAATGTGGGAGGTGTACACTCAGGCTTCCTGGGCTGCTAAGAATGTATCCATTTCCTGTTTATCTTGGTTGCTCCAAACTCCATGTCTTTCTTCTCTGGGTTGCCTGGGCCCATAAACCATAGCCATCAGCTGAAATAGGCTGTGGGGGAAGCCATATGCTCAAAGGAAAATGTAGGGAGAAAGAGCAGTCCTATAGGAATTATTGTCCATGAAAGGGTCAGCTATTCTATTTACATAGAGGGAAGGAGAGGGAAAAGGAAAAAAAAATAGAAAATTAATGTTTGTAATTAACTTCCGCTTTAGTCATGGCTGTTAGTTTGTTATACTTCGACAGTTTCTCAGCAAATGGGTTCTCCGGTCCTTCAACGGTGCCACTGCCTGTGTTTGTCTTCTCCCTCTTTACAGCCTTTGTCACTTTAGTATTAAAATATTTTCAAGAATCTTCAACATCTGCCACTTTCCTTCTGATGTAGTTTCTTTTTGCTTTCAACCTAGTTTTCTCCTGAAAGGCTATTCTTTCCTCTGTACTTTCCATTTTCTTCCAAATCCATGGATATCTATTATTGCCCTCAGTAATCCACTGAATTTATCCCCGTTAGTGCTACTTTCAAAAGGTTTCAAAAGGTTTCTCAATCTTTATCTGAAGCTGATGGGAATTAGAAGTCACCGTTCATAAACACTGTCTTAAAGTTGACAATATGTTATGTATGAGATCAAGGAGAAAACATTTCTAATAAAGTTCACTGTCTTCTTCTGAGAAACAATCATTTGAAAAAACTTGTACAGATTTGGTGACCTCTTTTCTTCATCAAGGAGCTCTGGGTGGTGTAGTGGATTATCCTTAGGCACCTGGCTGCTAACCAAAAGGTCAGTGGTTCAAACCCACTAGGTGCTCTGTGGAAGGAACATGGGGCGATCTATTTCCATAAGGATTTACTGCCTTGGAAACCCAGTGTGGGGTGCTGTGAGTCAGAATTGATTTGATGGCAGTGAGGTTTGTTTTTTTTCCTTCATCCCTGGGCTAAGACTACTGGTTAAACATATAATAGGATCTGTTTCTCTTTCTAGATACATATTTTTTCCTTCTCGAATGAACTACTGGAAATTAGATCTATATAACCCATCTCTCTCCTCTGCTCATGAAGCGTCATCTGTGTTGCTATCCTAACTATATGCAACAACTTGGTCATGTTAGAGCAGGAAAATAGTACTTTTTTTTTTTTTTTTTCAAGAATTACCGATGGACCTGTCCCATTTGTAGTTGGAGCAGCTTTTAGAATTCTTATTATTATCTGAAAATCATCAGAATACCCAAGTAGCACTGGGTGAGGCGGTAGAGGAAAGGGTAAAAATCAGATTATGCGTTCTGAAATCATACTACCTGGGTAGATGGCCTACTCCTGCTACTTCTTAAAGGGGTATTGTTGTTGTTAGGTGCCATAGAGTTGGCTCCGACTCACAGTGACCCTCTGTACAACACAACGACACACTGCCCGGTCCTGCACCAGCCTTACAATTCTTGATGTGCTTTGAGCCCATTGTTGCAGTCACTGTGTCAATCCATCTTGTTGAGTCTTCTCCTGTTTTGCTAACCTTCTAGTTTACTAAACGTGATATGCTTCTCCAGGGACTGGTCCCTTCTGACAACATGATCAAAATATGTGAGACAAAATCTGGCCACTCTAGCTTCAAAGGAGCATTCTGGCTGTACTTCTTTTGAGACAGATTTGTTCATTCTTCTGGCAGTCCATAGTATTTTCAGTATTCTTGGCCAGTACCCCAATTCAAATGCATCAGTTTTTCTTTGGTCTTCCTTATTCATTGTCCAACTTTCATATGCATATGAGGTGATAGAAAATACCATGGTTTGGGTCAGGCCCACATTAGTTTTCAGAGTGATGTCTTTGCTCTTTATGACTTTAAAGAGATCTTTTGCA
The DNA here is from genome assembly GCF_000298275.1 of Orycteropus afer afer. Lineage (NCBI taxonomy): Eukaryota > Metazoa > Chordata > Mammalia > Tubulidentata > Orycteropodidae > Orycteropus > Orycteropus afer. The sequence continues at coordinate 5,506,052 of NW_006921679.1, read as the reverse complement.
GATGACAATACGTCATCTGATTTCTTGACTGCTGCTTCTATGGGCATTGATTGTGGATCCAAGTAAAATGAAATCCCTGACAACTTGAATCTTTTCTCCGTTTTTCATGATGTGGGTTATTGGTTCATTTTTGAGGACTTTGTTTTTCTTACCTTGAAGTGTAATCCATACTGAAGGCTGTAGTCTTTTATCTTCATCAGTAACTGCTTCAAGTCTTCTTCACTTTCAGCAAGCAAAGTTGTGTCATCTGCATATTGCAGGTTGTTAATGAGTCTTCCTCCAGTCCTTATGCTGCATTCTTCTTCATGTAGTCCAGCTTCCAACATTACTTTCTCAGTATACAGATTGAACAAGTAAGACGAAAGGTTAAAACCCTGATGCACACTTTTCCTGATTTTAAACCTTGCAATATTCCCATGTTCTATTAGAATGACTGCCTCTTGGTCTATGTACAAGTTCCTCATGAACACAATTAAGTGTTCTGGAATTTCCATTCTCCCATTGTAATCTGTAATTTGTTATTATCCACACAGTTGAACGCCTTTGAGTAGTCAATAAAACACAGGTGAACATCTTTCTGGTATTCTTTGTGTTCTGGTTACCTAGTACCACTCGAACAGAAAATATACCACCAATGGGATAGCTTGAACAAACAGAAGTTTATTCTCTTACAGTTTGGGAGGCTAGAAATCTGAATTCAAAGTGCCAGGATCTAGAGGCTGTGTGAAAGCCCCTTGACCTTGGCCTTCAGCTCTGCCTCTTGCCCTTGGCCTACTGAAGCTAGAGGCATCACTTCACTCAGGCAGCTACTGGCTGCCAAGGCTAACAAGCCCAAGGTCGACAAATAAAATGGCACAGTCCTGATGTTACCAAACCATGTGGCAGGCCATTAATTCAAGTCCATTGAAAGTCCCAAGGTCAGCAAAGCATGGCAGGCTGCTGAACAATGACATGGCTACATGCAGGGTTCAAACGTTCCATAGCTAGACTATCCCCAAGGCTTCTCCTTATATACAGGAATCAGACCACATTCCTAAGGCAGCTACTCAGCTGCTCACAGTAGATTCCACCGTGGAGTTGATTACTAGTCTCATCATGGGGAATACTACATCCAGCTGCCCAGCCACTCAACCACACCCAACCAAGTTGACACAAACTTAACTACCACACTTTGCTTTAGCCAAGATCCGTCTGACATCAGCAATAATATCTTTCATTCTATGACTTCTTCTGAATTTGGCTTGAATTTCTGGCACTTCCATGTCAGTATACTGCTTCAACTGTTTTTGAATTATTTTCAGCAAAGTATAGTTATAAATATGAATATAAATCATATACATTATAATTTCCTTATTCTATTGGATCACCTTTCTTTGGAATGGGCACAAATGTGAATCTCTTCCAGATGGTTGGCCAGGTAGCTGTCTTCCAAATTTCTTGTCATAAATGAGTGAGCACCTGCAGCACTGCATCTGTTTGTTGAAACATCCCAATGGGTATTCCGTCAATTCCTGGAGCCTTGCTTTTTGCCATTTCCTTCAGTGCAGCTTAGATTTCTTCCTTCAATACCATCAGTTCAGTCATGTGCTATGTCCTGAAATGGTTGAATGTCAACCAATTCTTTTTAGTACAGTGACTCTCTGTGTTCCTTCCACCTTCTTTTGATGGTTCCTCCATCATTCAATATTTTGCCCATAGAATCCTTCAATATTGAAATTCAAGGCTTGAATATTTTCTTCAGTTCTTTAGCTTGAGAAATGGTTCCTTTTTGGTTTTCTAACTCCAGGTCTTTGCACATTTCATTATAATACTTTACTTTGTCTTTTGTTGCCCTTTGAAATTTTCTGCTTAGCTCTTTTATTTCATCGTTTCTTCCATTCACTTTATTTACTCTTCATTCAAGAGCAAGTTTTAGAGTCTCTTCTGACATCCATTTTGGTCTTTTCTTCATTTCCTGTCTTTTTTTTTTTTTTTTGATTTGGGTGAAGATTTACAGAGTAAATTCACTTTTCATACAGCAGTTCACATATACTTTGTCTCATGTCATTGACCAAAATTTACAAT
>NW_006921679.1:5499194-5502257 GCF_000298275.1 Orycteropus afer afer | reverse complement strand
GAGAAGTCTTTGGAAGCACATAAAAATTTAATTTTTAGAAGGTCCCAATCATCTGGCTTCTCTTCTGCTGTTGGTGCATTTTGAATTATGTTTGCTAGTCTATTTATACCATATATTAGGGCCCTTAAATTTGACCCTAAATTTTCCATTTCCTGTCTTTTGAATGACCTTTTGCTTTCTTCATGGATGATGTTCTTGATATCATCCCACAATTCTTCTTTGATGTTCAGTGCATCAAATCTATTCTTCAGATGTTCTCTAAATTCTGGGGGCCTATAATCAAGGTTGTACTTTGGCTCTGCTGGACTTGTTTAATTTCCTTCACCTTCAACTTATACTTGCATAGGAGCAATTGACAATCTGGTCTATAGTCAACACCTGGCCTTGTTCTAACTAATGTTATTGAGCTTCTGCACCATCTCTGTCCAAAGATGTAGTCAATCTGATTCCTGTGTATTCCATCTAGAAAGGTCCACATGTATTATGTTGTTGATAAAAGCTGTTTGCAATGAATAAGTCCTTGGTCTTGCAAAATTCTCTCATGTGATCTCTGATGTCATTTCTTTCACCAGGCCATATTTTCCAACTACTGTTGCTTCTTCTTTCCCGCCCCCCCCCATTTTTACATTCCAATCACCAGTAATTAATTATCAATATATCTTGATTGCATATTTGGTCAATATCAGACTGCAGAAGTTGGTAAAAAATCTGCTATTTCATCTTTGGACTTGGTGGTTGGTGTGTATATTCGAATAGTAATTGTATTAACTGGTCTTCCTTGTTGTTGTTGTTTCTAGGTGCCATTGGCTCCAACTCATAGTGACCCTATGTACAACAGAACAAAATACTGCCTGGTCCTGCACTAGTCTCAAAATCCTTGCCCTTCATTGGAGTCACTGTGTCAGTCTATCTTGTTGAGGGCTTTCCCTTTTTCATTGACCCTTCACTTTACCAACTATGATATCCTATTCCAGGGAATGGTCCCTTCTGACAACATGACCAAATAGGTGAGAGGAAATCTGGCCATTTTCACTTCCAAGGAATATTTTGGCTGCATTTCTTCCAGGAAAGATTTGTTAGTTCTTCTGGAAGTCCACGGTACTTTCAGTATTCTTCTCCAACACCACAACTCAAAAGCATCAACTCTTCATTTTACTTTATTCATTGTCTGGCTTTCATAGGCATTTGAGGCTATTGAAAATACCATGGCTTGGATGAGGTGCATCTTAGTCTGCAAAGAGACTTCTTTGCTCTTCGACTCTTTAAAGAGGTCTTTTTCAGCACATTTGCTCAGTGAAATACATCACTTGATTTCTTGACTGATGCTTCCATTGGTGTTGATTGTGGATACAAGTAAAATGAAGTCTTTGACAACTTCGATCTTTTCTCCATTTATCATGATGTTGCTTATTGATCCAGTTGTGAGGATTTTCATTTTCTTTATTTTGAGGTGTTATCCATAGTGCAGACTGCAGTCTTTAAGCTTCATCAATAAGTGCTTCAAGTCATCCTTACTTTCAGCAAGCAAGGTTGTCTTGTCTGCATATCGTAGGTCATTAATGAGTCTTCCTTCAATCTTGATGCTGCATTTTTCATCTTTATGTTCATCATCATCTTCTTCTTCCAGCTTCTCAGATTATTTGCTCAGCATACAGATTGAATAAGTATGGTGAAAGGAAACAACATTGACACATTCCTTCCTGATTTAAACCCATGTAGTGTCCCCTTGTTCTGTTCAAACAGCTTCCAGGTCTACATAAAGGTTCCTCATGAGCACAATTAAGTGTTCTGGAATTCCCAATCTTCTCAATGTTATCCATAATTTATTATTATCCACACAGTTGAGTGCTTTTGCATAGTCAATAAAACACAAGTAAAGATATTTCTGGCAATCTTTGTTTCCAACCAAGATTCATCTGACATCAGCAATGATATCCCTTGTCCTATACCTTATTCTGAACCCAGCTTTTATTTCTGGAAGTTCCCTGTCAATATACTGCTGAAACTGTTTTTGAATTGAAATACTAGTGGCATAGCCTCCACCCTCTTAGCAACATGCAAGCCACCACAGTACTATAAGCTGACAGACAAGTGGTAGCCTTCCTTATAGGCATATGGATATTATGCTATCACTGACAACATTGTACTTCAGGATAGATCTTGCAATATTATGTTTGACCATGAATGCAACACCATTCCTCTTCAATTTGTTATACCTGCTATGAGTTGGGTCCGACTCCATGGCACAAGACAAACCATAGGATTGTCTGATTCAAAATGGCCAAAACCAGTCCATTTCAGCTCACTAATGCCTAGTATATAGCTATTTATGCTAAGGAGCCTAAACAGTAACCTTGTCTAAATTACTTCTCTGTACCACATTTTCTAATCTGTAAAATGGAGGTGAGAGTAGTAATAGCTTGTTGTTTGTCTTAAATGAGATAATCTATGTAAAACATTTGAAAAAGAGCTTGACACCTAGTAGTCACTCAATGAATTTCAACTAGTATTACAATTAGAATCAGAGTTAGAAATTAGAATTAAAATAGCATTAACATTAGTATTATCATTATGACTGGTAGGCTTTAAGCTTAACAGTGATATTCCATGTCTAAAATGTTGGAAGAGATGGAGGAATGGAGAAACTGGAAGTGACAGTGAGGACAGATGGGGCCACAGTAGATGACAACTGTTTATATGGAGACTACATCAATAGATATTGTAATTCAGACTCTGTTGCTGTGGTTGTTAAGTGCCATTGAGTGGGCTCTGACTTATGGTGACTGCATGCACAACAGAGGAAACATTGTTCAATCCCACACCATGCTCACAATCATTGCCATGTTGGAGCCTATTTTTGCAGCCAGTGTGTCAATCTATCTACTTGAAGGTCTTCCTGTTTTTCACTGATCCTCTCCTCTGCTGTAGTATCCTTCTCCAGGGGCTAGTCCTTCCTGATAACATTTCCATTTATGACAATTTAGTATTAATCTTTTGGATTTCTTTCTGTAGATTTAGAATCTTTTCTAATTTTTCGTTTTGTTCTTGTATTTTCTTCCCAAA
>NW_006921679.1:5469703-5479325 GCF_000298275.1 Orycteropus afer afer | reverse complement strand
TTTTTTTTTTTTTTTTTCAGAGTTCACTCCTCTCCCATGCATGGCAACCAACAAAGAAAATTTCCCTCCATATGTAAATCTTTCCCTGACCCTCCACAACAATAAACTAATACTATATTTGTCCTTCTGTGATTGGCTTATTTCACTCAGCATAATGTCCTCCTAGTTCATCCATGTATGCGGTGTTTTGCAGACTCTACATTATTCTTCAGTGCTGCATTGCATTCCTTTGTGTGTATGTACTATAGTTTGGTCATCCACTCTTCCGCTGATGGGCTCATAGGTTGCTTCCATCTTTCTGCTATTGTAAATAGTGCTGTGATGAACATGGGTGCATGTATCTATTCCTGTCCTGGCTCTCACCTCTCTAGGATATATACCTAGTAATGGGATTGCTGGGTCAAATGGTATCTCCAATTCCAGCTTCTAAGGTATCACCATTCTCCTTTCCACAGTGGTTATATCTTTCACAGTCCCACCAGCAGTGTATGAGAGTCCCAATCTCTTCACATCCCCACCAGCATTTGTTATTTTGTGTCTTCTTGAACCTTGCCATCAGTGCTGGGGTGAGATGTTATCTCATTTTTGTTTTGATTTGCATCTCTCTGATGGCCAGTGATCATGAGCATCTCTTCATGTGTTGGTTGGCCACCTGAATATCCTCCTTGGTGAAGAGTCTATTCATGATTTCTGTCCATTTTTGAATTGGATTGTTAATTCCTTTGCTATTGAGCTGTTGGAGTTTTCTATACATCTTAGAGATAAGTCCCTTGGCAGATATGCAATTATTGACAAGTATGAATTTGTTGCTGTCATTTTTGCTATGTGCTTTTTTGTGGTGTAGATTTCTTTGTTCCATATTATTTTCTGCACTGAGCTCATTTTGTTTATGAATTGTGTTATCATTTCCTTCATTGCTATTGTTTTAGTATTTGCAAAGTATTTGTGCTGGTCTTCTTTTTTATTATGATGTGAAGGTTTATCATTTTTCTTGAGGTTACCCTATGGTTTATAGTTTTCTTCTCAAGTTTGGAACAGTTCATTCTATCTTGTAGTTGTCTTGACTTCCCTACTATTTAGAAGTTCTGTAGCTACACAGTTTGTTCCCTCTTTTTGGTTTGTAGTTGTTCTCATTTGTCAATTGATGTCTCTGGTTCCCTGTTTACAATCTTGCAGGCTTATTTACTTTGTATATTTCCATAGCTGGGTTGGTTTCTGGGTTATGTCATCATGTATGTTAATGGTCAGTTGTTGTTTGCGGTTGTTGCTTCTCTGTCCAAAGGACTCCCTTTAGCATCTCTTGTAAAGTTGTTCTGGTTTTAACAAATTCCCCTAATTTCAGCTTATCTGGAAATGTTCTAATTTCACCATCATATTTGAGGGACAATTTTGCTGGGTATATAATTCTTGGTTGGAAATTTTTTTCTTTCAGGGTTTTATATATATTATCCCATTGTCTTCTTGCCAGCATGGTTTCTGCTGAGAAATCCAAGCTTAGTGTTAGTGGTTGCCCCTTGTGGGTAACTTTTTGTTTTTCCTGTGCTGCTTTCAGGATTCTTTCTTTGTCTTTGGTTTTGGTGAGTTTGATGATGATATCTTGGTGATTTTCTTTTGGAGTCTATCTTCTTTGGGATTCATTTTACTTCTTGAATGGATATATTCTCATCTTTCATAATTCCAGGAAAATTCTCTTCCAACAAATATCTTCAACAACTTTTTCTGTGGTTTTCTGTTTCTCTTCCTGTTCTCAAATTCCGATTACATGTAAGTTATTCCTTTTGATGTTATCCCACCTGAATCTAGGCTTTCTTCATTTTGTTTTGATCTTTGTTTCTGATTGATCACTTTCTAAAGAAGTGTTGAGGTATTTCCCTTCAATCTCACTAATTCTGTCTTCCATTGATTCAATTCTACTCCTTTGCCTGTACAATGTCTTATCTATTTCTGAAAATTTGGTATTAATCTTCTGGATTTCTATCTGTAGATTTTGTATCATTTCTAATTTTTCATTTATTTTGTCATTTTGTTCTTGTTTTTCAAAATTGTTGTGGGGTTTTCTCTGTGTTTTCCTCAATTTTGTCAGTGTTTTCCTTGATCTGTGTCTCAATTTGTTGAAGATGTCTAAATATAATTCTTTTGAATTCCTTATCAGGGAGTTCCAATGCTGTGTCTTCTTCAGTGCTATATCATAACATAATGGAGAAAGGAAGGGAATTTGTTCTAGAGAACTGTAAGTTTAGCTAAAACAAGGGGATATTATTTTGCTAACAGTGAACAGAATTGGCACTATGGTTGTTGTGTTTTGGGTCTGTATCCTGGTCCCTTGTCTCCCCTGCTTTATCTTGCTTCTTTGTGTGGACTGTAATGCTCTGTTGTCTCTGAGACATTGTGACATTTTTGTGTTTATGTTTAATTGCTGATTGTATGTTGGAGTGACTTGCCCACGTTTTTTGTTTTCTTTGGATGTTATCTGCATAAACAGGGTACTTTGCTCTGCTCCTCTATTCACTAGTTGACAGCACTTATACACTCACCACCTGTCTCTTTTCCTGTTGTCAGCTTCCCATATGTTCCTGCCATCCTTGGCACACAGAGCCTATTCTTAAGTCCCTGGATCTGAATGAGAATGCTGTGACTTTAAAATCCAAAATGGCCACCACTTGTAGACAATCAAAATGGCTGCACCCTCCAGACAGCAGAAAGTCCACAGCTCAGGTTTTCTCCCTCCTTGATGTTTCCCTTCGTAGTCATAGGCCACCAGCGCAGTTGTCCCTGCTGCCGTTGGCAACCAGGGCTGATCTTTAGGTCAATTTTCAGGTCCCAACACCATTTGGAAATATTCAGGCTGTTGGTCTCATCAGAGTAGCTGACAGTCCGCTGCTCTGACGGTCTCTGTACTCACTCTTTTCGTTCAGATTTTTCCACTAGTTGGTGCCTAATCCACTTCTGTGTACTTCTTTTCAAAGTTCAGGGCTCCAGGATTATCTTCTGTATCTCTGTGAACTGGTTTCTCTTTTCTTTGTGGAAGAGGGTCTATGTAGTTTGTCTGCCTATTACGCCATCTCACTGGATGTGGGTTGTGAGGATTTTTGTTTTCTTTGTGTTGAGGTGTAATCCATACTGAAGGCTGTAGTCTTTAATCTTCATCAGTAAGTACTTTAAGTCATATTCACTTTCAGCAATCAAGGTTGTGTTACCTGCATATTGCAGGTTATTAATGAGTTTTCCTCCAATTTTGATGCTAGATTCTTCTTCATAAAGTCCAGCTTCTCAGATTACTTGCTCACTATACAGATTAAATAAGTAAGGTGAAAGGTTAAAACCTTGACACACATCCTTCCTGATTGTTAGTCATGCAGTACCCCCCTTGTTCTGTTCCAATGACCACCTTTTGGTCTATATTCATTTTCATCAAGAGCACAATTAAGTTTTCTGGAATTCTCATTCTTTGCAATGTTATCCATAATTAGTTATGATCCACACAGTTGAATATCTGTGCATAGTCAATAAAACACAGGTGAATCTTTCTGGTATTCTTTGCTTTCAGCCAAGATTCATCTGACATCAGCAATAATATCTCTCATTCCATGTCTTGTTCTGAATCTGGCTTGAATTTCTGGCAATTTTCCAATGATGTACTGTTGCAACTATTGTTGAATTATCTTCAGCAAAATTTTACTTGCATGTAGTATTAATAATATTGTTCGATAATTTCTTCATTTCCATCAGATCACCTTTATTTTGAATGGGCACAAATGTAGGTCTCTCCAGTCTGTTGACCAGGTAGCTCCCTTCCAAATTTCTTGGCATATTCAAGTGAGAGCTTCCAATGTTGCATCCATTTGTTCAAACATCTCAATTTATATTCTGTCAATTTCCTGAGCCTTGTTTTTCTCCAGTGCCTTCAGTGCATCTTGGACTTCGATTCTTGATCTCACCCTATTTCTTGAAATGGTTTAACATATACCAATTATTTTGATGTAGTGACTCTGTTTATTCTTTAACTTTTCTTTTGTTGTTTCCTGCTCCAGTCAATATTTTGCCCATAGAATATTTCAATATTGCAGCTCCAGGTTTGAATTTCTTCTCCAGTTCTTTCATCTTGAGAAATGCTGAACATATTCTTCCATTTTGGTTTTCTAACTCCAGGTCTTTGAACATTTCCTTATACTACTTTGGTTTGTCTTCTCAAGCCACTCCTTGAAATCTTCTGTGCAGTTCTTTTACTTTATCATGTTTTCCATTCACTTATCTACTGTAGGTTCAAAACCAAGTTTCCAAGTGTCCTCTGACATCCATTTTGATCTTTTCTTTCTTTTTAATATTCATGATATATTTTTATAATCACCCTAAACATCAAGTCAAGGAACTCTGATAGCAAGTTACTTAAAGTATTTGACTGTTAACCAGAAGGTCTGTTGGTTGGACCTACCAGACACTCCTCAGGAGAAAGATGAGGCAGTCTGCTTCCATAAAGATTTACAGCCTTGCAAATCCCATGGGGCAGTTCTACTCTATCCTACAGGGTGAGCTGGAATTGAAACAGATTCAATGGTGGTGGATTTGGGGGTTTTGGTATTAAACATCAAGTCCTTGGGCAGTTGTTTAGTTGGAAAAATTTAAGAATTCTTATATTCCTATATTGAAATCTATAGACAGAAAAAATTGAGGAGTTCCATTTATATATTAAACCCTCTTGAAATAAAATTCCTAGGGTTTCTGAGGCAGTATCACTACAGAAGTAGATTGCCCAATTTTCCTTAAAATTCCTAGGCAGTATTAAATAATTTTTAATCTTGTCATCTTTCACTAAATGCATATTTTTTATTAAAAAAATAAAACCATCTCACTGCCATCAAGTTGGACCCAACTCATAGTGACCCCTCCTTGAATTACTGAGGCAATATCTCTATGGAAGTAGATTGTCCAGTCTTCCTTCCAAGGAGTGGTTGGTGGGTTTGAACCTCCAGCCTTCTGGTTAGCAGTCAAATGCCTATATATTTTTAAAATTATTGGAATAAAAATAAATGCATTTTTTTTTTTTTTAACAAAGTACCTATTTATTTTGCTTGGGAATTTTAAATTATCTAAAGCTGGAATAATATTGAGTGATTTCTTGGTAATAATGTTTACACTATTCACTAAATTCACCTGAGACCCATGGATATCAGTCGAGAAAATGAACCATATTTATAATGGGCATAATAACATAGCCCTAGCACATTGCTAACGATGCTTGCAATACTATCTTAAGATGTCCACCTCCACCCAGGAGCAAAATATTATTTTCACTTGTTACCAGTTGAAAGTCTTCTCAGCTAGATTGGGTTTGAGCATTTTTCCAGGTCTAATTTCACCTCAGGCAAGTTTTCTACAGTCTTAATTTAGGGCCCATTAGAGAGGATGAGAGCAGATGTTTCTCTTCTTATATGCCTCACAATTCCCCTCATCAGCCAAATTGGCTCTTGATGTGTTTATGCAAAGAGTGCTTGAAGTAATGTATCATAACATAATGGAGAAAGGAAGGGAATTTGTTCTAGAGAACCGTAAGTCTAGCTAAAACAAGGGGATATTATTTTGCTAACAGTGAACAGAATTGGCACTATGATTGTTGTAAAGAATTATTGATGCATGGTAAGGGGAAAAAAAAACAACTCTTGCTAGAAATTTATCTCCTTAAAGATTTGTATCCACACACCATTGTGCCTTGTTAACCAGTATTCAGGATTTGGAATCAAGAGAATTGTGTCCTGTGGGTAACTAGCTGCCCATTCCTAGGAAATTCATGTCACTTATCTGTGCCTCGGAAACCCAAGGAGGGGTCTCTATGAGTCAGATCTGACTCGACAGCACATAACAACAACAACAACATCTGTACCTCAATTTTTTTTTCTATAAAGTATACCTTTGCTAAAGCTTCTCTGACTTTCTAATAAAGTTTGCTGTATTTAAGTGAGATGGAAAAACCCTTAATAAAGGGTAGAAGACCAATATATAAACACAACTAATTGTAATAACTGGCTTTTCACTTGTCCAGCACAGGATGTTGATAGGGCACTGTGGTATATATAGTTTAATTATTTTAATTTTTAGCAAAGTTGACATATTTAAGTTGCTTTATCGCTAGGGAAGTTTTCTATTAGTTTCATAAATGTTGCTGTGCCTTCTCACATGTATTGGCAGGGTTTTGTTTTTGGATACCATTGAGGCAACTCTGACTCATGGCAAACTTATGACAGAGTAGAGCATTCTCATAGGGTTTTCTAGAGAGAAATCTTTATGGAAACAGATCACCAAGTCTTTCTCCTGAGAAGCTACTGAATGGGTTCGAACCACTAACCTCTTACTTAGCAGGCAAGGACTTAATCATTACTGCACCTATCAGTACATTGTTGTTATCATTAGGTGCCGTCAAATTGATTACAACTCATACCATTACTATGTACAACAGAACAAAATATTGCCTCCACCTGTGCCATTCTCACAATTGTTGCCACCCTTGAGCCCAACGTCATATCTACTGTGTCAATCTATCTCCCTATTTGCATAGTTCAACCAAAACCAAAAGTCATTCCTGTCGGAAAATTCCAACTCATAGAGAGCCTATAAGACAGAGTAGAACTGTGCCATAGCGTTTCCAAGGCTTTAATCTTCATGGAAGCAGACTGCCACATCATTCTCCCGCAGAGTCGCTGGTGACTTTGAACCTCTGACCTTTTGGTTAGCAGCTGAGCACTTAACCACTTTATTAGGCTCCTTGTTGGCCTAGTATTGTTGTTGTTGTTATGTGCCGTTGAGTCAAACCCGACTCATAGCGACCCCTCCTTGGGTTTCCGAGGCAGTATCACTACGGAAGTAGGATTGCCCAACCTTCCTTCCGAGGAGTGGCTGGTGGGTTTGAACCGCCAGTCGTCTGGTTAACAGGCAAGCGTCTTAGCCACTATGCTACCAGAGTTGGCCTAGTAGATATCCATTATCTGAGTTACCCAGAACCAGGCTTCACTGAACCCTTTCTCTGTCCTTCAATCTTGCTTTCACAGGAGCTTCCATTTTCTTACACAGTCAGAAAAGATGGGTCCAGATGTGGCTACCTGGCCCACAATGCATCAGTAAGACTTTTTCAGGTAATTCTTATACTTAGAACCAGAGAGATGTCTCTCTTTGGAGACTGAAGCCATAGGCATAAAGCTTTGTTGCTATTCCAAACCCCCAAACCAAACCAACTGCCATCCAGTCAATTCTGACTCATGGTGACCCCTCCTTGAATTTCCAATGTGGTATCACTACGGAAGTGGATTGCCCTATCTTCCTTCCAAGTATTGGCTGGTGGGTTTGAAACACTAGTCTTCTGGTTAGCAGTTAAATACCTTAGGCACCATACCATGAGAGATCCTTTGGGTCTCCAAGGCTATAAATATTTACAAAAGTAGATTGCCTCATCTTCCTCCCGTGGAGCAGCTGGTGGGTTTGAATGCCCGACCTTCTGGTTAGCAGCCAAATGCCTTACTCACTATACCACCAGAGCTCCTTTTGTTGCTCTAACAGGTCATGTATTTCACTATGTGGAGAAAACCCTTCTGTGGTAGGTGAATGAGGTTGATGTGCTGGGAGAAGCAGGTAGTAGGGGCATAACCAAGTCTTGATGGTGCTTAAGTCTCTGGGGCTCTTTTTCTGTGACATACATTTATACTTTTGTTCATATTGTTGTTAGGTGCTACTGAATCGGCTCGGACTCATAGGGAGCCTATGTACAACAGAAGGAAACACTGCCTGGTCCTGTGCCAGCCTCACTATCCTTGCTATACCGGAGCCCATTGTTGCAGCCACTGTGTGAATCCATCTCATTGAGGGCCTTCCTCTTCTTCACTGATCCTCCACTTTACCAAGCATGATATCCTTCTCCAGGGAATGGTCCTTTCTGACAACATGACCAAAGGAGGTGACACAAAGTCTGGGCATTCTCACTTCCAAGAAGCATTCTGGCTGCATTTCTTCCAGGGCAGATTTGTTCCTTCCTTTGGCAGTCAATGGCACTTTCACTATTCTTCACTAACACCACAACTCAGAAGCATCAACTCTTCTTAGGTCTTCCTTATTCATTGTCCAGCTCTCAAATACACATGGGGCAACTGAAAATACCATGGCCTGGGTTAGGTGCACTTTAGTCTTCAAGAAGACATCTTTACTCTTCAGCACTTGAAAGAGGTCTTTTGCAGCAGATTTGCCCAATGCAATACATCGTCTGATGTCTTGACTGCTGCTTCCATTGGTGTTGATTGTGGAACCAAATACTACGAAATCTTTAATGTCTTCAACCTTTTCTCCATTTATTGTGATGCTGCTTATTGGTCCAGTTGTGAGGATTTTTGTTTTCTTTATGTTGAGATGTAATCCATACTGCAGACTGAAGTCTTTAATCTTCATCAGTAAGTGCTTTACGTCATCCTCACTTTCAGCAGGCGAAGTTGTGTCATCTGTGTATCACAGGTTGTTAATGAGTCTTCCTCCAATCCTGATGGAATTTTTTTTTTTTTTAATGTGATTTGGGTGAAAATTTACAGAGCAAATTCACTTTCTGTACAGCAGTTCACATACACTTTGTGTCATGACATTGACCACAATTTCCCACAATGCAACAGCTCCCCTCCCACTTCCTCCCTATAGTTACCTCTTCCCTGTGTCCATTCCTTCATGCACTCCTGCCCCTTGATCTGTCTCCCTGTGCATAAGCAGCATTTCTTTCTCCCATGATTTTTCTCTCCAAGGAGTGTATCTACTTCAGGGAAATGTTCAACTCATATACCTGTCTATTGTTGGCTGGAAGCCACAGGCATGGGTTCACTTCCAGACCTGAAGGGCAGCTAGGGGCCACAGTCTCAGTGGTTCCACCAGGCTCTATCAGACCAGCAAACCTGGGCCACCTCCCCCCCTTTTTTTTCTCCAAATGATTTTGAGTTTTGTTCCACATTGTTCTCCCTCTCTATCCAAGATCTCCTTCATAGATCCCCTTCCAAATGGTTGACATTGGTAGCCGGGCACCATCTAGTTCTTCTGGTCTCATAGTCATATATTCTGCAGATAGGATGGTGTACCAGTCACTAGGGCTAATTGCTTCCATGAATTTTTGGTTTTCTTCATTCTTCTTTGCTCTGGATGAGGAGAGACCCATCGTTGCTTCTAGATGGCAGCTTGCAAGCTTTTAAGACCCCAGTCACTACTCATCAAAGTAGGAGGTGGAACAATGTTCTGTGTAGTATGTTATGCCAATTGAGCTTGATGTCCCCTGCGACTATGGTCCTGAGCCCACTGGTTCAACTGCTCAGTCCCTCTTGGTAGCTGGCTGTGACCAAGCAGTGACTACAACCTTGCCCCTTGTCAGCTCTACTATACACCTGAGAATTCAGATCATACACATAAACTTATCGGACCATTGTCTGCCAACCTTATACATGGTCTTGGGTACACTCCCCACTTCATAGAGATACCTACTAGTTCAGCCTGTCTATCCATCCATCTACTAATATACCCATGTTTGCCTTCACTGACAATGCCGTACTATATGTGCAAAAGGGTTCATCTTTGTTGTCTGTACCTCCCATGTACCTCTCTATGTCTTTCTCTT
>NW_006921679.1:5464997-5469162 GCF_000298275.1 Orycteropus afer afer | reverse complement strand
CAAGATGGTATCTCACTGTTGTTTTGATTTGCATCTCTCTAATAGCTAATGATTGTGAGCATTTCTTCATATGTTTTTTGGCCACTTGAATATTGTCCTTGGTGAAGTGTCTATTCATGTCTTCTGCTCATTTTTAATTGGATTGTCTTTTTGTTATTGAGGTGTTGGAGTTTTCTATAAATTCTGGAGACAAATCCCTTGTCAGATATGTCATTACCAAATATTTTTCTGATGGAATGTTATTCACATAATCCAGCTTCTCAGATTATTTGTTCAGCATACAGATTTAATGAGTATGGTGAAAGGATACAATCCTGATATACTCCCTTCCTGAATTTAAACTGTGTGGTATTCCCTTGTTCTGTTTGAATGACAGACTGTTGGTCTATGTACAGGTTCCTCATGAGTACAATTACGTCATCTGGAATTCCCATTCTTCTCAATGTTACCTTAATTTGTTATTATCCACACAATCAAATGCTTTGGCATAGTCAATAAAACACAAGTAAACATCATTCTGGTATTCTTTGCTTTCAGCTAAGATTATCTGACATTAGCAATGATATCCCTTGAACCACATCCTCATCTAAATCCAACTTGTGTTTCTGGAAGTCCTCTGTCAATATACTGCTGAAACCATTTTTGAATTATGTGCAGCAAGATTTTACTTGTGTGTGATAATGATATTGTTTGACAATTTCCACATTCTGTGAGATCACCTTTCTTTGGAGTGGGTACAAATATGGATCTCTTCCAGTCAGTTGGCCAGGTAGCTATCTTCCAAATCTCTTGGCATAGATAAGTGAGTGCCTCCAGTGCAGCATCCATTTGTTGAAACATCTCAATGGGTATTTTGTCAATTCCTTGAGCCTTGTTCTTTTGCCAGTTTTCAGTGGAGCTTGACTTCTTCCTTCAGTACCATTAGTTCTTGATCATATGCCACTCCTTAAATGGATGAACATCGACCAACTCTTTTTGGTACAGTGACTGTGCATCTCTTCCATCTTCTTTTGATGTTTCCTTCACCATTCAATATGGTGTCCATAGAATCTTTCAGTAGTGCAACTCAATGCTTTAATTTTTTTCCTCAGTTCTTTCAGCTTGAGAAATGCTGAGTGTGTTTTTCCCTTTTGGTTTTCTAACTCCAGGTCTGCACATTTCATTATAATAATTGACTTTGTCTTCTCGAGCTGCTCTTTGAAATCTTCTGTTCAACTCTTTTATCTTGTCATTTCTTCCATTTGCTTTAGCTACTCTCAACACAAGGGTAAATTACAGAGTCTCTTCTGACATCCATTTTGGTCTTTTCTTCCTTTTCTGTCTTTTTAATGACTTTCTGGTTTCCTCATAGATGATGTTCTTGATGTCATCCCACAATTCCTCTGGTTTTGGATCATTGTTGTTCAATGCATCAAATCTATTCTTTGAATGGTCTCTAAATTCAGGAGGGATATAATCAAGGTCGTATTTTCATTCTCATGGACTTGTTTTAATTTTGTTAGCTTCAACTTTGACTTGCATATGAGCTGTTGATGGTGTGTACCACAGTCAGCTCCTGGCCTTGTTTTGACTGAAGATATTGAGCTCCTCCATCACCTCTTTCCATAGATGTCATCAATCTGATTCCTGTGTACTCCATCTGGCAAGCTCCACATATGTAGCCATCATTTGTGTGGTTGAGAAAAAGTATTTGCAATGAATAAGTTGTTGGTCTTACAAAATTCTATCATGTGATCTCCAGTATTATTTCTATCACTGAGGCCATATTTTCCAACTACTGGTGATTCTTCTTTGTTTCCAACTTTTGCATTCCAATCACAAGTGATAATCAACACATGTTGAATGCATGTTCAGTCAATTTCAGACTGCAGAAGTTGGTAGAAATCTTCAATTTCCTCATCTTTGGCTTTGGTGGTTGGTGTGTAAATTTGAATTATAATAGTATTAAGTGGTCTTCCTTGTAGACGTATGAACATTATCCTATCACTGACAGCATTCTACTTCAGGATAGATCTTGAACATGCATTATACTCTTGGTGTCCATAAAAACTTTCTTAGTCAATTAATTCACTTGGGCTTCTTCCTTTAATTTTTTTTTTCCATTTTGTTGTTGTTCTTGGAATATACCTAAACATACACCAATTCAACTATTTCTGCATGTACAATTCAGTGATATTGGTCACATTCTTTGAGTTGTACAACCATTCTCACCCTCCTTTTATGCCTTGTTCCTCCCCCTTGAACATAAACTCATGGCTCCTAAAATTCTTATCTAATCTTTGAGTTGCTGTTGTCACTTTGATCCCATAAAGAGTCTTGTGCTTCTGCTTGCAACACAAGCAATGTTAATTAATACAGTTTTCACTGTCTTTAATTGAAAAATAAATCTTGTACTCTAACAGCAATCTGAAGTCTATGATTTTAAATATTAAACTGAATTTTTATGTGGTTTTAATCTATATTGTTTCTTTTTTTCACCCTTTTTTCCCTATTAGTATACTCATATAGCTCATTTAGCTTACTTTTTTTTTTTCTTTCTTGCATCTTACCTAATACAAAATAAAAACGAAATCACTCAATGGCATGCTATCAAAAAGTTGTCTGATATTGTAGTGTTGAAATAGGTATTTGACAGGAGTAAGTATGTGTATACACATGAAAGAAACACACTATAGCAATGTGTCTGTAATTTAACAGTTCTATCTCCCTCTCAACCTATATTTTTGCCGGACAAATATCAATGTGTAAATATTTTGTCTATATTCTTCCCTTCTTCTCCTTAGTAATTTTCTCTGTGAAAAAAGTTAACAGATTACCTTCAGCCTACTTTTCATGTGTATGTGGTCCTTCCTGAACGTGCATTAGTTCTAACTATGACTGTGACAGTAGCTATAATAACTCTTAATCTTTATAATTTTGTCTACTGAATTGTCCTCAAAAGGTTCTAGAATACACCACAGACAACATGTCTATTAAGATGGAATAATCCTGTTCGTAATGGTGCCAGGCAGAGGCTCCATGGCTGTCTGTCTTATGGGAATGCTGGTCAAGTCTATCTGAGTCAGGAAAAACGAGGCTCTACTCTACAGCTTGAAGAATCGACACATTTTTCTTGCCAGTCTGTGTATTATGCTTTTCTGAGCACAATACCCAAAAGATGCTTTTATTTGTCTTTCCAGATGTTTAATGTCATCATAGTGATGAACTTTTTTCGAACACAATCACATAGGCAACATCCCTCAGAATAAATAAATTATAAGCTTCACTGCATTACCAAAAAGTTTATGTAAATTTTTAAAGAATGCAGGGCAACATGTTTCCAACTTCTCATAAAAACAAACTGCTTTAAGCTTGATGAAATTATAGTCAACTTTAGAGCTTGAAGGGATTGAGAGCTTTTTTGGTCCTAAGACTAGATGCAGATAGTTTGGAAAGGAAGCTGGAAGCACAGAGCAGGGACTTCTGTCATAATCCAGAAGTTCAGAAAGAGTATTTTAGAGAAAAGTGTTCTAAGCAAAGAAAAGAAATATTCTGGCAGATATGTATGCTGAAAGAACTGAAAAGCAGGATTGGGTTAACATTAACCCATGGATAAATTATTTGATTTTACCAAGCTTTAATTTTTTTCCTTTTCTAAATTAATTAACTAGTTGCTGTGGGTGGAGTCAATTCTGACTCAAGGTTTCAGTGGGTGAATTTTTTTCTTTCTTTCTTTTTTTTTTTTTCCCTGAAGTGAATCTCCAGGTCTTTTTTCCAAGGGGCCCCTGACTGGACTTGAACCTCCAACCTTTTGGTTAGTAGCCAAGCATGCTAACAATTTGCACCACCTAGAGATTCCTTTTATGAACTGAGATAATGATATTACCCATCTCCTAAAATGGACAAAATTAATTAGGATACAATACATAGAGATCTTAACATGGCACCTCACAGATGGTAAATTCTCAATAAAGACTAGCTGTAGTTTGAAATCATTGGAGGACTTTAAGCAAATTATAAACTGATTAGATTGATAAATATTTTAAAATCACTCATTATGGAATGTAGGACTGGAATTGTGGAAGAGTGAGGTGAATGTGATATGATCAATTAGAATAACTTTATGGTCATCCAGGCAATAGGTGGTGATGGCATGGACTAAGATTAAAAAAAAAAAAAAAAAAAA
>NW_006921679.1:5451488-5464707 GCF_000298275.1 Orycteropus afer afer | reverse complement strand
TGGGATAACTTCAAGTTTTCTATTACTAATTAACACGTTACCATGAACTTATCCACTTAAAACAACATGATTTATTACCTCATGATTTCTGCAGGTCAGCAATTGGGGTGTGGGATAGGTAAGTCTTCTGCTCAGGGTCTCACAGGGCTGCAATCAGATGCTGACCAGGGCTGCTGGCTTATCTGGGGCTTGACTGAGGAAGAAAGCACTTCCAAGCTCTTTGGATCATGTTTTTTATTGAAATAATATTGCAGTTCCTTACTACTACTTACTTCTGGTTACTTGGGTTTCATCATGCTGACCATGATCACTGGATTCCAATGACCCTATCAACGGTTGTTACTATGCTTTGTTGATGATGACCACAAATGCATGTTTATGCCAGAATTTGAAGGCAAATGTGATTGGTCAGTTATTTTAGAGTCATATTAAATTTACCACTTGCAATGTATAGATCTAATGACCAGATGTGAATTAGAGATCTTGTTTTTTGGTATGTTGTTGTTGTTGTGTGCCATCAAGTCAGACCTGACTCATAGCAACCCCTTCTTGGGTTTCCCAGGCAGTATCACTATATCACTAAGGAAGTAGATTGCCCCATCTTCCTTCTGAGGAGTGGCTGGTGGGTTTGAACTGCTAGCCTTCTGGTTAGCAGTCAAGTGTCTTAGGCACTATGCTACCAGAGCTTCCCCAGTCCCATTTATTGAAGAGACCATAGTGGTAGTTAACAGTGTCATCTTTGTCATGAGTAAAATGTCCACATGTGTGGATTGAGGAGTCCCGGATGGCACTGTGGTTAAGCACTTGATGGTTAATCAAAGGGCCAGAGGTTCCAACCCCATGGGAGAAAGATGAGGCTTCTGCTTCCATAGAGATTAAAGCCTTGACCCTGTGGAGCAGTTCTACTCTCTCCTGTAGTGTCACTATGAGTTGGAATCAACTTGATGGCAAAAGATTTTTTTGTATTGTTTTCATGTTACGTGTGGATTTTTCTGAGCATTCTGCCCCTCAATATCACACTGCCTAATTAAATTACTGCAGCTTTAAAATACATCTTGATATCTATTGGAGCAAGTCCTTTAAATTCACAAAGAAACTTATAAGGATTTTTTTGAATGATGATTCATTGAATCTATAAATAAGTTTAGGGGAGAATTAACATCTTTACAATATTACTTCTTCCAATCTATATACATGGTATATCTCACTATTTCTTCCAGATCAATTATTTTCTCTTTCAGTATTTTATAATTTTCTATGTGAAAATTTTGCATATATTTTGTTAAGGAGCTCTGGTGGTGCAGTGCCTAAGGCATTTGACTACTAACCAGAAGATGGGTGGTTCAAACGCACCAGCTGCTCTACAGAAGGAAGATGGGGCAATCTACTTCTGTAATTCCCAATTATTTTTTTAAAAGTATCTTTAAAAAAGATTCTCTTTTCTTTGGATATAAAGAAAGAAATTGAGTTTTATATTTTAACCTTATGTACACTAATCTTACTAAACTCAAGTATTAATTTTAATATATATATATATATATATATATATATATATATATATATATATATATATATATATAACCATATTACCTATAAAAATGACTATTATATTCCTGCCTTTCTAGTTCCTTTTCTTATTACTGCACTGGCTAAGACCTCTTAGGGAAGAGGAGATAATGAGTATCCTTGTACAATTCCCAATGTCAAATGGAAAGTGTTTAGCATTTCATTGTTGTGTATAATGTTTTTGGAGTTATGCTTTATTAGACTAAAGAAGCTGTTGTCTGTTCCTAGTTGCTAAGTTTTAATTATCAAACAATGTTGTGCATAGTTTGAGATGATCCTATAGATTTTCTTCTGTATTTTATTATAATTTATTCTATGTAAGAATTGAATTGGTTAAATTTTTTTTCTTTTTTTGACTGGTAATTCAACTTTTTCATGGGATATTATAATTTTACCTATCAATGGATTTGGTTTGCAAATATTTTAAGACTTTTCTATCTATCTTGATCTGTGAGGTAAGACTAAACACTTTTTTCTTACAATGTCCTACTTAAGAACACAATCAAGGTTGTCATCCTTAGGTTCCACTGAGTCAATTTTGACTCAGAGGGACCCCATGTGACAGAGTAGAACTGCCCTGAAGGCTTTTCTAGGCTGTAGTTTTTACTGAAGCAGATTGCTAGGTCATTCTCCTATAGAGCCACTATGTGGGTTCAGACTGCCAGCCTTTGTGTTAGCAGCCCAGTACTTAACGATTGTGCCACTTTGTCTCCTTACAATCAAGGTTATGCAGTCTTAATAAAATGAGCTGCAAGATGTATGTTCACTGCTGTTCTCTAAAAGAATTTGTGTAAAATTAGCATTCACATCTCCCTAAATGTTTGGTAGACTTCACTGCTGAAGCCACTGGACTTCTCCAATGTGTGCTTCACACTGCCATGTTTGGAGAATCTAAAATTGTGGGTCAAACCAAACCAAACTCAAGGCCATTGATTCAATTCTGACTCATAGAGACCCCATTATGTTTCCAAGGCTGTAAATCTTTACAGAAGCAGACTGTCTCATCTTTCTTCCACAAATTGGCTATTGGGTTTGAACCACAAAACTTTGGGTTAACCATTGTACCATCAGAGCTCCTTGAAATTGTGGGCAAGGGGTACTTATTTACAGGAACTAGAACCTACTCTTACTTAACCTCTGGCTTTAGGAAATGAATCCCCAGTCTAATTACTAATGAAATCAGACCAGTTTCTTTCTCTTAAAATAAGCTAATATTTATATGGTACTTATTATGTACACTCCTAGGAATTTTACCTGTGCCATCTCACTCACTGACTTCTCAAAACTATGATAGCATCCATTTTGCTGATGAGAAAACTGGGGCACAGAGAAGTTAAATAACTCCATAAAGGACCAAGTTGGGAGTCAACCTAAGGTGGCATCAGATTTCAACCTTAGGTAGTTTGGTTCCAGAGCTCACTCGCCTTAACCAACCAACCACTCAGTTGAAATCAACTCACCTACAACATATGGCTACTCTGAGTCACGAAGACACTAACTCATGGTGACCCCATATGTGTTGGAGAGGGCTGTGCTCTATGGAGTTTCCAATAGCTTATTTTTTGGCAGTAGCTGTTGTTGTTGTTGTCATGTGCCATGAGTTGGCCCCGACCCATAGCGACCCCTCCTTGGGTTTCCGAGGTGGTATCACTATGGAAGTAGATTGCCCAACCTTCCTTCTGAGGAGTGGATGGTGGGTTTGAACTACCAACCTTCTGGTTAGCAGTCAAGTGCCTTAGGCACTATGCTACCAGAGTTCCTGGCTTTCTCCTGAGGCACCTTTGGATGGACTCAAATCTTTACCCTTTTGGTTAGCAGCCAAGTGCCTTACTGCTTGCGTCACCCAGAGACCTCTCATTTTCCTTTCTCTCCTGCTAATGCCACCACTTAAGGAGCTCTGGTGATGTGGTGCCTAAGGCATTTGACTGCTAACCAGAAAGTTGGTGGTTCAAAAACCCACCAGCTGCTCTGCAGAAGGAAAATGGGGCAATCTACTTCTGTAAAGATTTACTGCCTTGGAAACCCAGTAGGAGTCACTGTGAGTCAGAATCAACTCCATGGTTTAATGTCACCACTTTGGGTTTAGATTGTTGTTCTATTCTACCTCATTCAATCACCTTCTTTGCTCACTAATTTCCCATCGTTCTCAACTTCTAATAAGTGTCTTTACAGTTAAGTTTTCCTTGATTAATGCTTTGTCCAAATTCTGTGTTTCGATAGGTGGTACTTTTATTCTCATTCATTTATGAATAGTCTGTAATTTCAATTCTGATTTCTTCTTTATCCAAAGAGTTATTTAGAAGAGAAATTTAATGTTTCTAAATGGAAAGTTTCTTTTAGGCTAGCCTTTTGTTGTTTACTATCTGCTTTTGTGACATTGTAATCAGAACTTGGACTGTATAATTTTGCTTTTGAGATTTCATTTAGAATATTTTTGGCAACCTAACATCTGGCTAATTACTGTAAATCTTCCGTGGGCTTTTGTAAAGAATGTGTATTTTCTCATTGTTTGGTGCACAATTCTTTCAAATCAAGTTTGATATTTGTGATACTCAAATTCTTCATAGTGCTATTTTCTTCTGGTTGATTTGTCATTTTGTGGGAAATTTTTAAGAACACCTTCCTTCTTGGTTCTGGTTTTGCCAATTTTTCTTTGTATTTTTGAAGGCATTTGATTTATTTATTGCAGTGCTCTGTTGTTGAGTACATAAGTTTTAAGACTGTTATTATCTTCTTGATGAAATATACATTTTATCAATCTGAAGCATTTCTTCATATCATATTAAATACATACTTTGTCCTTGTATTCAATTCTGTGAAGTATTAATTTTCCAAGACAATCTGTGTTCTTACAGCAGTTGTCTGACATGTCTTTGTCCATCCCTTTATTTTCAACATCCATGTCATAAATACGTCTGCTGCATTAACACTGCCATGATCCCCACATTTATATTTTGTTTTATCCACTCTAGTCTCTGTGGAGGAGCTCTGGTAGCACAGTGCCTAAGGCACTTGACTGCTAACCAGAAGGCTGGCGGTTCAAACCCACCAGCCACTCACTCCTCAGAAGGAAGGTTGGGCAATCTACTTCCGTAGTGATACTGCCTCGGAAACCCAAGGAGTGGTCGCTATGAGTCAGGGCCAACTGGACGACACATAATAACAACAATAACACTCACTATGGAATTCCTCATTAGTCCACAGTGACTTCTAATCAATGAAGTCTTGCAGAGATGCATTTTCTCTTTCAGCTTATTGAATATAATTTAGGATGACCTATCTGTTGTTTTATCATGCTTGGTAAAGTAAAAACAGATAGGTCATCCTAAATTACAAAAGAGGAAGACTTTCAATGAGATGGGTTGATACAGTGGCTGCAACGATGCTCTCAAGCATAGCAAGGATCATGAGGATGGTGCAGGACCACACAGTGTTTCGTTCTGTTCTATGTGGGATTGCTATGAGTTGAAGACCACTGGATGGCACCTAACAACAGCAACCATATTTGTTCTTTGTTCATCTCAGCCTACACTTTCACTGGGCTTGATCCTTTTCCATAGAGGTCTTTTCCTTAGAAATCCTTTAAGGAACAAGTTATTTTCCAAAATTTTTCTTTGCCTTCTGTTGGAAAGCAGAGGCATAGTTCTGCCCTACTCCAAAGCCTTCAGCACAGTGTCTTTCTCTCTCTTATTTTTCAGTCATTTTTTCTTCATAATGACTTTGTTGTACTTCAAATGTGTCTTAATTATCTGGTACTGCTATAACAAGTACCATAAGTAGGTAGCTTTAACAAACATTTCTATACTCACCATTAGGAGGGTAGAAAAGAAGCCAGATTACTCAGTTTTTAAGTCCTCAACTGCTAAGAGAAATGTTCATCATCTGAAACCAACAGCTACTCTGCAGAAGAAAGATGTGGCAGTCTGCTTCCTGAAGATTACAATCTGGAAAACCTATGAGACGGTTCTCCTCTATCCTATATTGTAGCTATGAGTTGGGATCAACTTGATGGCAATGGGTTTGTTCTTTTGTTTTAGGAGGATAGAAGTCTGCATTCAGGTGCTGGGTCTAGGAGAAGGCTTTCCTCTCTCTGTAGACTCTGGATAAAGGCCCCTGTCTCTTTTGAGCTTCTGTTCCTGGGTGATCCTTATGTGGCTTGGCATCTCTCTCCTGACATCTCTGCTTGCCTTTCTTTGCCTAATCTTTTCTTTTTACACCTCAAAGGCAATTGGCTTAACCCAAAGATAATTGAAGTACCAATATGTCTTTCTATAGTTATGTATACAGAAAACATAGGCAGACATGTGTCAGGAAGGAGCAGGGACATTAGTGACCATCACTGACTACCACTTGGGAGTAGTAGTGCTTGCAGCATGGCAGGGTGTGCTGGAAGAGTTGTGCCTACTGAGCCACACTATGTCACAGAAGCACACTTCAGCCAGTCATGTTCTCAGTCATCCATGGAAAAGCAAGTTCTAAGGTATTAATGTACCTTATGGATTGTGTTGTTGTTGTGTGCCCTTGAATCGGACCCGACTCATAGCGACCCCTCCTTGGGTTTCCGAGGCAGTATCACTACAGAAGTAGATTGCTCAACCTTCCTTCCGAGGAGTGGCTGGTGGGTTTGAACCGCCAGCCTTCTGGTTAGCAGTCAAGTGCTTTAGCCACTATGCTACCTTATGGATTATATCTCAATATAAAGAAGACAAAAATCCTCACAACTGGATCAATAAGCAGCATCACAATAAATGGAGAAAAGATTGAGGTTGTCAAAGAATTCACGTTGCTTGGTTCTACAATCGAGACTGATGGAAGCAGCAGTCAGGACATTAGACAATGTGTAGCACTGGGTAGGTCGGCTGTGAAGGAACTCATTCAAGTGCTGAGGAGCAAGGATGTTTCCTTGAGGAATAAAGTAAGCCTGACACAGGACATGATATTTCCAATTGCCTCATATGCATGTGAGAGCTGGACAATGAACAAGGAAGACCGAAGAAGAGTTGATTCTTTTGAGTTGTGGTGCTGGTGAAGAATGCTGAAGGTACCATGGACTGCTGAAAGAACTAACAGGTCTGTCCTGGAGGAAGTGAAGCCAAGGTGTTTCTTGGAAGCAAGAATGGCCAGACTTTGTCTCACCTACTTTGGTCATGTTGCCAGAGGGGACCATTCCCTGGAGAAGGATGTCATGCTTGGTAAGGTGGAGGGTTAATGAAAGAGGGGAAGGCCTTCAATGAGATGGATTGACATGGTGGCTGTGACAATGGGCTCAGGTATAGCAAGGATCGTGGAGCTGGTGCAGGATTGGCTGGTGTTTCCTTCTGCTGTGCGTGGGGTCGCTATGAGCGGGAAATGACTTGATGGCACCTAATAACAGCAACAACAACAAGGTACTAACGGCAGTGACTGGTGTTATGGTGTGGAAGGTACTAATAAACAGACCCAGGAGGACATAATAAGACATATACTCTTCAGGTTTCATGGACATGGCAGGATAACTATTAGGCAATGGGTGGTAGTCAAAAGCTAAGAATTTATGGATGCATTAGGGGACACCACGTCTGACAGGAACAAATACCCATTATAATTTGATGTCTGCACAGTCTTCTCTTCTTGCATTCATATTACCATGGACATTCAAGCCTGCAAAACATTCTATTTGCTTTCAGCTCAAATTTAATCTGGTATTCCACTGTCTTCTTAGAGCCAGGACTTTGGTGACCTTAAAGCAGCTATCTCCAAATTACTTTCCCCTATCAGTTTGCACTGCCCATGTAGAAGTTGATTATTCACAGTACTGTTGATGGCTGATCCAGGGTCAGTTCTTTATGTATCCTTAATAAATGTTTAATTGAGTTGAATTAAAGCTTGGAACGAACATGGAATTGCAGAAAGATAATAAAATCATCTCTTTCAGTTCTACAATTCTGTAATTTCTTCTACACTTACAAATTTGAAGGCGCTCCGGTAAATTTTAAATATTGATAAAATACCATTTTTGACACATAAGCTGAAATGTCTAACATATTAGTAGTTGAGGTAGTTAAAGTTGTATGTCAATTTGCACCAAATCACAATAATTTTTTTTTTTTTTTAAAAAGAAAAGTCCACTGCCATCAAGCCCATTGTGACTCATGGTGACCCTATAGAGCAGACCAGAAATGCACCAGAGGGTTTCCAAGGTTGTAAGTCTTTATAGAAGCAGACTGCTACATCTTTCTGTCAGCAGCCCAGCACTTAACCACTGCATCACCAGGGCTCCTTCCCATACAGATGATAGCGTAGGATAGTTCTATGGACTCTATAGTACACAACGAGTTAAATATAGAACTTGGGTTCTTGGTGTTTTTTTCTTACAATCGGTAGGCTATATGTTTTGAAAGATCTGGAAGTCTATCTTGCTTTGCAAGCTTCAGAAAAGAATAAAATAAAATAAAGTAAAAAGTAAAGTAAAGTAAAATATAATAAAATAAAATAAAAATTAAAAAAATAAAATAAAAAAATAATAAATAAATAAATAATAAAATAAAGTAAAGTAAAAAAATAAAATACAAAGGAACCACATTTGCAAGAATAATTACTCAGGCCATGAAACCACTCCAGGGCTCTGGAGCATAAGGCAAGTTGGTGGTATTCTGGACAGGTGGTAAGAGAAATGCTTGGTGAGGCAGTAAATCGCTTGAGTCTCTTTGAAAGAATGGCCATAAACTGATCTTTGTCTCTGAGCAGTAATTTAGTGATTTTAGAGAATAGGTGAATCTTCACTATTTTTCTAGAATTGTATAAAACAAAACCATGTTTTCTTATGCTTATTCTATACAGCATTCCATAATTAATTTTTAAAATGGACTTTTTCAAAGCATTTTAAACAATCCTCAAGTAGAATGAGAGAACCTTAAAACTGAATCATGGGTAAAACATTAACACACAGTGACTAGAAAGTCTACTTCAGAAAAGCAAGTTTTCTGAATAACAGTGACATTAATGCTGAGTTATTTGTTCAGGGAGGATATTCATAACTTGAGGGAGAACTTGTGAACCCTTAAAGGAAAATTTTGATTATGATTTTCTAATTTTCAGAAGGACAAACAGATCTGTTCTAGAAGTGCAACTGGAATGTTCCCTAGAAGCGAGAATGGACAGATTGGTGGAGGGTCAGCAGAAAGGGGAAGACCCTCAGTGAGATGGATTGACACCGTGGCTGCAATGATAGGCTCAGGCATAGCAAGGATTGTGAGGATGGTGCAGCACCGGGGCGGGGGTGTGTGTTTCATTCTGTTGTATATGGGGTTGCTGTGAGTTGCAGCTGACTCAAAGGCACCTAACAACAACAATTTTCAAAAAACAAAAGTCATAGCTCAGAAATAATCTTATAGTTGAACAAAGAAAAAAATTTTCTCCTACTTACTATTACTTACACTTTGCTTACTTTCATCTTTTGAAGCTTCTCCAATAGATAAGTGTTGTATATTTTTATTACATAAATTTCAATTGTAATTTATTTGTGAATTGCTATTGTGTTTATCAATGTATTAGGGTTCCCTTCCAAGTTTTGAAATCTTTTCTTGTCTGAAACCAGTATCAAAGCTGAAAGAAAGAGCATTCAAAATGGTTACAGGAAGAATTTCTTATTATTATGTATTATCTATTTGTGAGTCCCTGGGTGTGGCAGTTAAGTTGGTGTGTCAGCTTGGCTGGGTCTGGTTTTGAGTGGCTGGACAGCTGAATGTAGTTATTCCCCATGATGAGACTGGTAATCAACTCCGTGGTGGAATCTACTGGAGCAGCTGAGTAGCTGCCTTAGGGATGTTGTCTGCTTCCTGTATATAAGAAGACAGCTTTGAGAAAGGTCTCTGGGCTTTTTGGCATGCTTGGACCTGCATTTAGACCAGTCTTCATTCAGTAGCCTGCCATGTTGCCTACCAATCTTAGGACTGTTTCTGGACTTGAACTGGTGGCCTGCTATGTTGTTTGGTAATTTTAGGACTGTGCCAGTGTACTTGTAGACCTTGGGTTTGTCAGCCTCAGCAGCCAGCACTGTCTGAGTTAAGAGACGCCTCCAGCTCCAGTGGGGCGGGAGCAAGAGGCAGAGCTGAAATCCAGTGGAACATTTTAGAATGTTTGCATAGAGTACCATTAACAATGTTTTTTTTTTCTCTTCAAGTGTGAAATAAATATAGAAGTGCATTTTTCGTCCCAATTAGGGCAGAGTTCCTGGGTGGCACAAATGGTAAACATTGGGCTGCTAACTGAAAGCCTGTCATTTCGAACCCACCCAGAGGTGCCTCAGAAGAAAGTCCTGGCAATCTGCTTCTGAAAGGTCACAGCCATGAAAGCCCTATGGAGCATAGTTCTATACTGACGTTTACCAATTAGGTGACCAGCAACTCCGCGTATCCTTCATTGAGCTTCGTGTTATGACAAAAGAAATGAAACTACTGACTAATGATGAGGAGCTCTGCTGTTGCAGTGGTTAAGATGTTTGGCTGCTAACCAGAATATCAGTGGTTCAAACCCACTGGCTGTTCTTTGGGAGACAGAAGAGACAATCTGCTTCCTCAAAGATTTACTGCCTTGGAAACTCTATGGGGGTCTCTCTGAGTTGGAATGAACTTGATGGCTGTGAGTTTGGTTATTTTTGGAGCTAATGATCATGAGAAATAAAGCAAAGAAATAGCTGATCCTGTAGTACCTAAGACATTTGACTGCTAACCAGAAGTCTGGCAGTTCAAACCCACTATCCACACTTCAGTAGGAAGATTGGGCAATCTACTTCTGTAGTGATAAAACCCAAGGAGGGGTTGCTATGAGTCGGATGTGACTCCACAGTAGTGAGTTTTTGTTGTTTTGTTTTGGGTTTCCCTTCTTCCTTCATTCCTCTCCCCTCTCTCCCTGTTTCCCTCCTTCTCTCCTTCCTTTCTTTTTGTCCCTCCTTTCTTCCTCCTGTCTTTCTAATCATTCTTTCTGCCTTCTTTCCCCTGTCTGGCTTTCTTCCTACTTTTTTTTTTTTTTTAATTTGTTAGTGATACTCTCAATCTTGGTAACTTCCTGAATTTCACATTAAAGAAATTTTCTTAAGAACACTCACAGAAAAAGAAAATAGTCTGGTAACTTGGTTAGAATATGTCCTTCATATTTTGCCAAGAAATGTTGCTTATTTATTATAAAACATTAATAAAAATAAAGAGTGCAATCTAAAAATTAAAAACATACTAAAAACTCTATACCCCAAAATAACAATTATTAACATTTTTGTGTGAATGTATTCAATATATCCTTCTGTATATATTCACGTAGATGATGCACAGGGAGAAATAATTATAAAAATAGGATACAACTCTTTTAACTTTCAAAAGTATTGGGTTTATTTTCATTCAAATTCAAGGGAAAAGGAAATCAAAGTGAAGATACAGACTATGCTGAACTTGAGAGAAATATTCATTTTCCTTAAGAGTGTTAGTTCTTGTGTTATCCTTTCACAAGAAAAAGGATATGAAAAAAAGGTTGCAATTATTATTTTTAAGTTATAGGTTTATTATATTGATTAATTAAATCCCATGAAGGTATACACACATATACATATATATACATATACATATACATATACATATATCTCCTTCTTCTTGTATGTCCAAACCAAAAACCAAACTCAATACTGTTGAGTCAGATCCGACTCACAGTGACCCTTCCTTGGGTTTTCAAGGTGGTATCACTATGGAAGTAGATTGCCCAATCTTCCTTCCATGCAGTGGCTGGTGGATTTGAACAGCCAGCCTTCTGGTTAGCAGAAGGCTTGCAGTCAAATGCCTTAGGCACTATGCCACCAGAGCTCACATGAAAAATATTAATGTTGGAATTATTATTTTTAAGTTATTGGTTTATTATATTGGTTGATTACATCCCATGAAGGCATACACACACACACACACACACACATCTTTCTTCTCATATGTACAAACCAAAAACCAAACTCACTGATGTTGAGTTGGATCCAACTCATAGTGACCCCTCCTAGGGTTTTCGAGGCAGTATCACTATGGAAGAAGATTGCCCAATCTTCTTTCCGAGGAGTGGCTGGAGGATTTGAACTGTCAGCCTACTGGTTAGCAGTCAAATGCCTTAGGCACTGCACCACCAGAGCTCCCTTTCTCATATGTGTGTGTGTGTGTATGTGTGTGTGTGTGTGTATGTGTGTGTGTGTATATATATATATATATAACAATATAGCCAGCCCTGGGACCAGCAGAAGGTGGGAGTTTGTGTGCATGGGGCAAGCACCTCAGGTGCAGGCCGGGTAAGCAAATGGGGGAGGGGGACTAGGAAATAAGTAGAGTAGTTTGGAACAACTAACAGAGACAAAATTGTCAGTTTGTCCTAATATGGTGGCTTGAGTGTTGGTGTGAGGCTGGAGGCTATGCCACCAGTGTTTCAAATGCCAGCAGGGTTACCAACGGTGGACAGGTTTCACTGGAGCTTCTGGACTAAAACAGACTGAGAAGAAGGAAGAGGCCATCCATTTCTCAAAGAATTGGCCAGTAAAAACTTCATGAATAGCAGTGAAACACTGTCTGATATATTACTGGAAAACTTTATGAATAGCCCTGAAACATTGTGTGATATAGTGCTGGAAAATGAGCCCCTCAGGTCAGAAGGCACTCAAAATACAACTGGAGAAGAGCTGCCTCCTCAAAGTAGAGCTGACCTTAATGATATGGATGGAGTAAAGATTTCAGGATCCCCATTTGCTGATGTGGCATGTCTCAAGCTAAGAAGAAACAGCTGCAGACATTCATTAATAATTGAAACATGGAATGTATGAAATATGAATCTAGGAAAACTGGAAGTTGTCAAAAATGAAATAGAACATATTAAGATTGATATGCTAGGCATTCGTGAGCTGAAATGGCCTGGTTATGGCCATTTTGAATCAAACGATCATATGATCTACAATGCTAGAAATGACAAATTGAAGAAAAATGGCATGGCATTCATCATCACAAAGAATATTTGGAGGTCTACCCTGAAGTACAATGCTGTCAGTGATAGGATAATATCCATATGCCTACAAGGAAGACCAGTTAATACTATTATTATTTAAATTTACACACCAACTACCAAAGCCAAAGATGAGGAAATTGAAGATTCTTACCAACTTCTGCAGTCTGAAATTGACTGAACATGCAATTGAGATGTGTTAATTATCACTGGTGATTGGAATGCAAAAGTTGGAAACAGAAGAATCACCAGTAGTTGGAAAATATGGACTTGGTGTTAGAAATGATGCTGGAGATCGCATGATAGAATTTTGCAAGACCAACAACTTATTCATTGCAAATACCCAACAACACAAATGGCAGCTATACACATGGACTTCACTGGATGGAGTACATAGGAATCAGAATGACTACATCTGTGGCAAAAGGAGATGGAGAAGCTCAATATCTTCAGGCAAAACAAGACCAGGTGCTGATTGTGGAATAGACCATCAACTGCTCATGCACAAGTTCAAATTGAAGCTGAAGACAATTAAAACAAGTCCATGAGAGCCAAAATATGATATTGATTATATCCTACCTGATTTTAGAGACCATCTAAAAAAAAGATTTGATGCATTGAACACCAATGACTGAAAACCAGAGGAATTGTGGGATGACAT
>NW_006921679.1:5447156-5450819 GCF_000298275.1 Orycteropus afer afer | reverse complement strand
TCCAAAGAAAGGTTATCCCACAGAACGTGGAAATTATTGAACAAATCATTAATATTGCATGCAAGTAAAATCTTACTGAAGATAATTCAAAAACAGTTGCAGCAGTACATTGACAGAGAACTTCCAGAAATGCAAGCTGGATTCAGAAGAGGATATGGAGCAAGGGATATCACAGCAGATGTCAGATGGATCTTGGTTCAAAGCAAAGAATACCAGAAAGATGTTGTGTTCTATTGACTATGCAAAGTCATTTGATTATGTGGATCATAACAAATTGTGGGTAACATTGAGAAGAATGGGAATTCCAGAACACTTAATTGTACTTATGAGGAACCTGTACATAGAACCTGTCATTCAAACAGAATAAAGGGATTTAAAATCAGGAAGGGAGTGCATCAGGGTTGTAGCCTTTCACCATACTTATTCAATCTGTATGTCAAGCAAATAATCTAAGAAGCAGGACTATATGAAGAACGTGGCATCAGGATTGGAGGAAGGCTCATTAACAACCTGTGACATGCAGATGATACAACTTCCCTTGCTGAATGTGAGGATGACTTGGAGCACTTACTGATGAAGATTAAAGACTAAAGGCAGTATGGATTACCCCTCAACATAAAGAAAACAAAAATACTCACAACTGGACCAATACGCAGCATCATGATAAATGGAGAAAAGACTAAAGTTGTCAAAGACTTCATTTTACTTGGTTTGACAATCAATACCAATGGAAGCAAAAGTCAAGATATCAAAAGACATATTTCATGGGGCAAATCCATTGCAAAACATCTCTTTGAAGTGCTGAAGTGCAAAGATATCTCCTTGAAGACTAAGATGTGCCTAACCCAAACCATGGTATTTTCAATCACCTCATATGCAAGTGAGAGCTGGACAATGAATAAAGAATACTGAAGGAGAATGCTTTTGAGTTGTGGTGTTAGTGGAAATGCTTAAAGTACAATGGACTGTTAAAAGAACCAACAAATTTGTCCTGCAGGAAGTACAGCTGGAATACTCCTTGGAAGTGAGAATGGCTAGATTTCATCTCACCTACTTTGGTCATGTTGTCAGAAGGGACCATTCTCTGAAGAAGGATGTCATGCTTGGTAAAGTGGAGGGTCGATGAAAGAGGAGAAGGCCCTCAACAAGATGGATGGACATGGTGGCTGCAGCAACAGGCTCAGGTATAGTAGGAATAGTGAGGCAGGGACTGGGCAGTGTTTCCTTCTGTTGTACACATGGTTGCAATGAGTTGGAGATGACTCGACAGCACATAACAACTATATATATATATATATATATATATATATATATATATATATATATATATATACACACACACACACACGTATGTTGTTTGGTGCCCTTGAGTTGGTTGCAACTCATAATGACCCTATGTACAACAGGGTCCTGTGGCAGTCTCACAATCTCTGTGGTGCCCATGGTATTTTAATCCAAGTCAGAAACAAACAGCTATACTCACTCATTGATGGTGGCCATCCCCAGTACTTTGAATTTGTGTTGCTCTCCATAGGATTGCTAGTAATCCAATCTCCTGTATCAGGTTCCAGAAACTTTAAGGAGGAAGGACTATGGCAGGACTTATGGAGAGCAACGGTATTGGCAGGACTGTGCAGAGCAACAAACATTCAAAATGGGTGGTCGACCACCATCTTTCAGTGACACACAGCTGTATGTTTCCTACTTAGGTCAAAACACTGTGGGCAACAGATTTGGTAGCTACACAGTACATATACACCCTTGTTTACAATGGCTACTACTGAGCCATTTTGAACCAGTTTGAAGCCCCGCTCTCCAGTCTTTTCCAGACCTCAGGTCTTCACAGTTTGAAGCTGAGAGTGTTTTGTTGTGCAATGTAGATAATATTTCTTAGAAACTCCTGTGGTATTTTTTTCTTTTGGTAATAAATTTTCCCCTTCCACCTTTTCCCTCCTGCAGTCATTTTGGCATTAAGTTTAGGTCATATGGCTTATTACTCGGGGTTGGTGTGGACTATATATCAAAGAAAGTAAGAGAAGAGAGGAAGAGGAAGATCCAATGAGACACTCATGAAAGAGCAAGTTCTTCAAGTGCTGGAGAAAAGCTCCAGCGAAGAGTGGAAGAAAAGGCAAACAGACTTTGGTGCCTGGAACCCTTCTCAAGATCAAAATCCCTGGGCTGAGGGATAATGGAATAAGTAACTTTCCTATCTCTTCTAAGGAATCGGTCCCTTTAAGTTATTTATAATGACATCAGTTTGGGTAACATACATTTCCTAAATAAACATTCAAGTTCATCTAGATTTTCCATTTTATTTGCATAAAAGTCTTTGAAGTATTTCTCTTATATGTATTTAAATTTTCTTCTATTCGGTGGTTATTGCCTTTTCTCAGTTTTAAAATTAGATATATTTGTTTTTTCTCCTCTTATTTGTGATCATTATAGTGCATATCTTGTTTTGGTTTAATTGTTT
Source organism: Orycteropus afer afer (assembly GCF_000298275.1). Classification (NCBI taxonomy): domain Eukaryota; kingdom Metazoa; phylum Chordata; class Mammalia; order Tubulidentata; family Orycteropodidae; genus Orycteropus; species Orycteropus afer. The sequence continues at coordinate 5,448,346 of NW_006921679.1, read as the reverse complement.
TAAAAGAAAAGCAGGCTTTTAATTTATTAATTAGGACTAATGTTTTTGTAAACACTACCTCATTAATTTCTGCTTTCATCTTCATTATTTCCTTCTTTCTGTTTTCTTAAGTTTATTTTTTAAGTTACTTGAGGTTAGTTGGGCAATCTACTTCTGTGGTGATACTGCCTCAGAAAACCAAGGGGGGCTCTCTATGAGTTGGGTTCGACTTGACGGCAGTGTGTTTGGTTTTTCAGTCCGTTTTGAGGTTAGTATTTAATGCACTTACTGTGTTTTTTCCAGTTATTTTTTCCTTTTATTATGCTTTAGTGAAAGTTTATGGAGCAAATTGGTTTTCCATTCAACAATTCATACACCTTTTGATTTGTGAGATTGATTGTAATCCCCACAAAGTAACAGCACTCTTCCCACTTCCTCTTTGTGTTTATCATTTCCATTTATCCTTTCCTATCCCCTCCTGCCTTCTGTATTGTGAGATTTATCCCTGGACAAATGCTACTCTTTGAATCTTGTACAATTGGTTAGTCTAATGAATGTGTAGTTCTATTATTGTACCCCATATAGGCCTGTCTATTCTTTGAGTGAAAGTTGAGCTGGCGGAGTTAGTTTAGTTCCAAGCCTCAAGAAAGTTGAAGGACCACAGTCTTGGGTGTTCCACTAGTCTCTATCAGACCTGTAAGCCTTATCTTTTAAGAAAAATTATTATTATTTTGAGTTTTGTTCCACATTTTCATTCCAGTCTACCCAGGACCTCCTATTATGATCCTTGTCAGAGGAGTCAGCAGTGGTGGTCCACCCCAATCTATGTCTTCTGGTCTAAGAGTCATGGAGACTAGAGTTCCAGACCTTTGCACTAATTGATTCCTTGTGTCTTTGATTTTCGTCAATCTTCACTGCTTTGGAAGAGGAAAGACCAACAATTGTACCTTGGATGGCTGCTCACAAGCTTTTAAGACCTTAGTCCCTTCGAACCAAAGTAGAATGTAGAGCACTGTCTTTGTGGACTATGTTATATCAATTGACCTTTATATCCCCTGATTCTATGTTCCTGAGCCTCCAAGCTCAGTGATTCCTTCCCTCAAAGTGATTATAGTTAAGCAGTTTTCATAATTTTTCTCCCTGCATGTTCTGGTGGTTTAGTGCCTAAGGCATTTGACTGCTAACCAGAAGGCTGGTGGTTCAAACCCACC
>NW_006921679.1:5444384-5446741 GCF_000298275.1 Orycteropus afer afer | reverse complement strand
ACAACAAGGACAACATATTCCTGGATATATTTGCAGCACATATAAATATACACATAGAAATATTCTCTGTCAACCTTATATATATTTGTGGCGTAGACCCATTTACCTTCCCACTGCTCTTCAGCTTGTGTGTCTAACTATATATGCACTTGTAGGTTATCGTTACTACTGTTATTGCAGGATTGTGTATGTAATAGTATCGACCTTGGTTGCTTTTACCTCTTATGCTCCTCCCAGTGTCTTCCTTTGCTTTGATCATTTTGTGCTGACTCCACTTATTGTGTATTGCCTTTCCCTTCACCCTAGTTAATATGTATCTACCTTCCTTTCCTCTACTGCCCATGGCAACCATCAAAGAATATTTCAATAAATATTTTCTTGAATTTTTATAGTAATGGCTTCATACAATATTAGTTCTTGTGTCATTGATGGATTTCATGCAGCATATTGTCCTCCAGGTTCATCTATATTATGAGGTGTCTTGCAGATTCATCTTTCTCCTTTAACATTGTGTAGTATTCCATTGTGTGTATGTACTATAGTTGGTTTATCCATTCATTTGTTGATGGGCACTTAGATTGCTCCCATGTTTTTGCTATTGTGAATAATGCTGTTATGAACATGGGTGTGCATATATCTGTTCATGGCTTGGCTATTATTTCTCTAGTGTATATACCTAATAGTGAGATTCCTGGATCATATAGTATTTCCATTTCCAACTTTCTAAGAAAGCATACTGTTTTCCACTGTACTTGCACCATTTTATAGTCCCACTAGCAGTGTATGAGGTTTCCAGTCTATCCACATCCTTGTCAGCATTTGTTGTTTTCTGTTGTCTTTTTAACTTTGCTATTAGTGTTGAGGTGAGATGATATCTCATAGTTGTTTTGATTTGCATCTCTCTAATGGCTGGCAGTTCAAACCCACCAGCCACTCCTCGGAAGGAAGATTGGGCAATCTACTTCCTTAGTCGTACTACCTCGGAAACCCAAGGAGGGCTCGCTATGAGTCAGATTTGACTCGGTGGCAGTGTGCTGGGTTGCGTTTTGTAATGGCTGAAAATTGTTAACATTTCTTCATGTGCTTCCTGGCCATATGAATGTCTTCTTTGATGAAGTGTCTGTTCATGGTCTCTACCCACTTTTTAATTGGGTTGTTTGTCTTTTTTTGTTGTTGAGATGCTGAACCTTTATATACATTTTAGAAATGAATACCTTGTCTGACATGTTGTTGCCAATCTTTTTGCCCGTGTTTGTAGGTTCTCTTTTTACTCTTTTCTGGAGCCTTTTGATGCACATAGATGTTAAATTTTAAGGAAGTCCCAGTCATCTAGTTTATCTTCTGCTATTTCTGTCCTTTTTTTATATTTGATAGTATATTTATGCCATATTAGGACCCCTAACTTTGCCCCTATTTTTCATTTGATGATCTTTATGGTTTTAAGTTTAATGTTTCAACCTTTGATCTATCTTAAGTTAGTTTTCATATATAGTGAAAGATATAGTTCCTTTTTCATTTCACTGAAAATTGATATCCAGTTTTGCTAACACCATTTGTTAAAAAGACTATCTCTTCCCATGTAATGAGTTTTAGACCTTTGTCAAAGATTGACTGTCCATAGGTAGATGGATTTACTTCTGGGTTTTCAATTTTGTTCCATTGGTCTATGTGTCTATCACTGTACCCATACCAGTCTGTTTTGACTACTGTGGCTGTATAGTAGGTTTTGAGATTGGGGACTTTTGAGGTTGGCTTTTGAGCTTTGAGATTGCGGTTTTGAGATTGGCTTCTTACTTTGTTCTTCTCTTATTAGTGCTTTGCCTATCCTGGGTCTCTTTCCTTTCCTCTCCAGTGATTAGCTTTTCCATTTTTTTAAGGAATGATGGTGGGATTCAGATTGAGATTGTGTTATATCTTTAGATCACTTTGGATAATATTGACATTTCCACTGTGTTGAACCTTCTTATCCATGTTGTTGTTGTTGTTGTTAGGTGCCGTCAAGTCGCTTCCGACTCATAGCGACCCCAAGCACAGCAGAATGAAACACCACCCGATCCTGCACCAGATCCATGATCCTTGCTATACTTGAGCCCATTGTCACAGCCACCATGTCAATCCATCTTGTTCAAGGCCTTCCCCTCTTTTGTCAACCCTCCATGTTACCAAGCATGGCATCCTTCTCTAGGGAAAGGTCCTCTCTGACAACATGGCCAAAGTAGGTGAGACGAAGTCTGGCCATCCTTGCTTCCAAGGAGCATCTCGGCTGCACTTCTTCCAGGACAGATCTGTTAGTTCTTTTGGCAGTCCATGGTACCTTCAGCATTCTTCACCGGCACCACAACTCAAAAGCATCAACT
>NW_006921679.1:5433032-5443194 GCF_000298275.1 Orycteropus afer afer | reverse complement strand
AATCTTTCAATATTGCAACTCGAGGCTTAAATATTTTCTTCAATTCTTTCAGCTTGAGAAATGCCAAGCCTGTTCTTCCCTTTTGGTTTTCTAACTCCAGGTCTTTGCACATTTCATTATAGTAATTGGCTTTGTTTTCTCAAGATGCTCTTTGAAATCTTCGGTTCTGCTATTTTATCTTGTCATTTCTTCCATTTGCTTTAGCTACTCTTGGCTCAAGGGCAAGTTTCAGAGTCTCTTCTGTCTTCCATTTTGGTCTTCTCTTCTTTTGTTGTCTTTTTAGTGACCTCTTGCTTTCTTCATGGATAATATTCTTGATATCCTCCCACAATTCATCTGGTTTCCAGTCATTTGTGTTCAGTGGTGTTCTTATCCATGAGCAAGGTGTATTCTTCCACTTACGTAGTTCTCCTTTGGTTTCTTATAGTAGCGTTTTGTAATGTTCTTTTATAGGTCTTTTGTGTTTCTGGTTAGAATTATCCCTAATTACTTCACCCGTTGAGTGGCTATTTTAAATGATATCATTTTCCTGATTCCTTTTCAGAGTTTTCTTTGTGATTGTAGAGGAATCTGACAGATTTTTGTATGTTGATCTTGTGCCTTCGTACTTTGTTGAATCCTATTATTAGGATTATTATCTTGCTGAGTCTCTAGGATTTTCTATGTAAAGTATCATAACATCTGCAAATAAAGATAGTTTTATGTCTTTGCTAATTTGGATGCTTTTATTCCCCCTTCTTGACTTATTTCTCTGGCTTGGTCCACCAACACAGTATTGAGTAGAAGTTGTGATAAAGGACATTCTTGTCTGATTTCCATTCACAAGGGGAATGCTTTCGGTCTCTCTCAGTTGAGTATAATATTGCCCATTGGTTCTGTGTATTTATCTTTAATTGTAATGAGGAATTTCCACTCTATTCTTATTTTGCTGATTTTTTTTTTTTTTAATCAAGAATGAGTTCTGGATTTTGTTAAATGCCTTTTCTGGATCAATTGATATGATCATGTGGTTCTTATGTTTTGTTTTATTTATGTGGTAGATCATGTTGATTGTTTTTCTAATGGTAAATTATCCTTGCATACCTGGTATGAATCCCACTTGATCATGATGTATTATTTTTTTTTTATTTGTTGTTGGATTCTATTGGCTCAGATTTCATTGACATTTTTGTGTCTATGTTCAGGAAGGATATTGGCCTATAACTTTCTTTTTCAGTAGTGTCTGTCTGATTTTTTGATTAGGGTTATTCTTGCTTCAAAGAATGAGTTTGGGAGTATTTAGCTTTTTCTATGTTCTGGAATAGTTTGAGTATAATTGGTGTCAACTCTTCTTTGAATGTTTAATAGATTTCACCAGTGAAGTTGTCTGGGCTAGGACATTTTTGTTGTTGGGATTTTTTTTTTTTTTTTTAATGATCTGACCATTTTTTTTTTTTGTGATGAATCTGTTTTTTTTTTTTTTTTTTTTATCTCAGCTTGTGTTAGTTTGGGTAGACAGAATGTATCTTGAAATTTGTCCATTTCTTCAAGGTTTTCAAATTTGTTGGACTACAGTTCTTCATGTTTTTGTTGTTGTTAGGTGCTATTGAGTCATCTCCAACTCATACTATGCACAGCAGAATGAAACACTGTCTGATCCCGCGCCAACTCCGCAATCCTTGCTATCCCCGAACATCATTGCAGCCACTGTGTCTATCTATCCTGTTGAGGGCTTTCCCCTTCAAAGTTGACCTTCCACTTTACCAAGCATGATATCCTTCTCCAGGGAATGGTTCCTTCTGACAACATGACCAAAGTAGGTGAGACAAAGTCTGGCCATTCTCGCCTCCACCAAGTATTCTGGCTGCACTTCTTCCAGGGCAGATTTGTTAGTCCTTTTAGCAGACCATGATACTCTTAGCATACTTCTCCAACATCACAACTCAAAAGCATCAACTCTTTTTCTGTCTTCCTTATTCATTGTCCAGCTCTCACGTGTGTAAGAGGTGATTGAAAAATACCATGGCTTTGGTTAGGCGCACCTTACTCTTCAAGTAGACACCTTTGCTCTTCGTCACTTGAAAGAGGTCTTTTTTGCAGCAGATTTGCCCAATGCAATAGGTTGTCTGATGTCTTGACTGTTGCTTCCATTGGTATTGATAGTAGAACTGAGTAGTATGAAGTCCTTGACAACTTCAATCTTTTCTCCATGCACCATGAATCTGTTTATTGGACCAGTGTGAGGATTTTTGTTTTCTTTATATTGAGGTGTAATCAGTACTGCAGACTGTAGTCTTTAATCTTCATCGGTAAGTGCTCCACATCATCCTCACATTCAGCAAGTGAAGTTGTGTCATCTGCATACCACAGGTTGTTAGTGAGCCTTCCTCCAATCCTGATGTCACGTTCATCTTCATATAATCCAACTTCTTGGATTATTTGCTCAGCATACAAGTTGAATAAGTATGGTGGAAGGATACAACCTTGATACACTCCCTTCTTGATTTTGAACCATTGTTCCCGTTGTTCTGTTTGAATGACAGCCTCCTAATCTATAAAAAGGTTCCTCATGAGTATAATCAAGTGTTCTGGAATTCTCATTCTCAATGTTATCCATAATTTGTTGTGATCCACACAATCAAGTGCTTTTGCATAGTCAATAAAACACAAGTAAATATCTTTCTGGTATTCTTTTCTTTTAGCTAAGATCCATCTGACAGCAGCAATCATACCCCTCATTCCATGTCCTTTTCTGAATCCATCTTGCCATTCTGGAAATTCTCTGTCAATATACTGCTGCAACCATTTTTAAATTATCTTCAGTAAGATTTTACTTGCATATGTTATTGATGATGTTGTCCAATAAAAACATTCTGTGGGATCACCTTTCTTTGGAATGGGTACAAATATGGATCTCTTCCTGTCAGCTGTCCAGGTAGCTGTCTTCCAAATCTCTTGGCATAACTGAATGAGTGCCTCTGGTGGGACATCCATTTATTGAAACATCTCAATGGGTATTGTGTCAGTTCCTGGAGCCTTGTTCTTTGCCAGTTCCTTCCATGCAGCTTTGACTTCTTCCTTCAATACTATTGGTTCTTGATCATATGACAACTCCTGAAATGGATGAACATTGACCAATTCTTTTTTGTACAGTGATTCTGTGTATCTCTTCCATCTTCTTTTGATGCTTCCTGCATCATTCAATAGTTTGCCCATAAAATCTTTCAATATTGCAATTCAAGGCTTAATTTTTTTCCTTAGTTCTTTCAGCTTGAGAAATGCCAAATTTGTTCTTCTCTTTTGTTTTTCTAACATCAGGTCTTTGCACATTTCATTATAGTAATTGGCTTTGTCTGCTCTCACTGCTCTTTGAAATCTTCTGTTCAGCTCTTTCATCTTGTCATTTCTTCCATTTGCTTTAGCTACTCTCCACTCAAGGGCAAGATTCAGAGTCATTGGTGTTCAATGCATCAAATCTATTCTTTAAATGGTCTCTAAATTCGGAAGGGATAGAATCAAGGTCATATTTTGGCTCTTATGGACTTGTTTTAATTGTCTTCAACATTAACTTGAATGTGCATATGAGCAGTTGATGGTCTCTTTCCCAATCAGCTCCTGGCCTTGTTTTGGCCGAAGATGCTGAGTTTTTCCATCACCTCTTGCCACAGACATAGTCAATTTGAATCCTGTATATTCCATCTGGTGAAATCCACGAGTATAGCTATTGCTTACGTTGTTGAAAAAAGGTATTTGCAATGAATAAGTAGTTGGTCTCACAAAATTCTATCATGCAATCTCCAGCATTATTTCTATCACCAAGGTCATATTTTCCAACTACTGGTAACTCTTCTTTGTTTTCAACTTTTGCATTCCAGTCATCAGTGATAATCAGCACCTCTTGATTGCATGTTTGGCCAATTTCAGACGGCAGAAGTTGGTAAAAATCTTCAATTTCCTCATCTTTGGCTTTAGTGGTTGGTGTGTAAATTTGAATAATAGTAGTATTAACTGGTCTTCTCTGTACATGTATGGATATTATCCTATCACTGACAGCATTGTACTTCAGGACAGATCTTGAAACACTCTTTGTAACAATGGATGCCACACCATTCCTCTCCAATTTGTCATTCTGGGCATAGTTGATCATATGGTTGTCTGATTCAAAATGTCAAAAACCAGTCCTTTTCAGCTCATTAACATGTAGGATATTGATCTTTATGTGTTCCATTTCATTTTTGACAACTTCCAATTTTCCTACATTCATAGTTCATACATTCGTGTTCCAATTATTAATGGATGTTTGCATCTGGTTTTACTCATTTTGAGTTATGCCACATCAGGCAATGGAGGTACCGAAAGCTTTACTCTATCCATATCATTAAGGTAGTCTCTACTCTGAGGAGTTAGCCCTTCCGCAGTCAAATTCTTAGTGCCATCTGGCCTGATGGGCTCATCTTCTGGCACTATATTGGACAATTGTTTTGCAGCTATTCATAAAATTTTCCAGTAATATATCAGACAGTGTTTTACTGCTATTCATAAGGTTTTCCCTGGCCATTTCTTTAAGAAGTGGATGGCCTCTTCCTTCTTCTGAGTCTGTCTTAGCCGAGAAGCTCTGCTGAAATCTGTCCACCATGGGTAAACTAGCTGGCAGTTTGCAACACAGTGATATAGTGTCCAGCTTCACAGCAACACGTAAGCCACCAAAGGATGGCAAACTGACAGACAAGTCATCTCCCTTAGTTGTTTCTAACCCCTATGTACCTCCCTACCTCAGCACTGGCCTTAAAATAGAGCTGCCCACAAGTGAGAAGCAGCCAGTGAGCCCCAGCCCACCTACCTTGGGCCCTGGCCTTAATGTAGAGCCATTACCAAATGAAAAGCAGCCTCCAAGCCCCAGGCCCACCTACATCAGGCCCTGGACTTAATAAAGAGCCACCCTCAAGTGAAAAACAGTCCCAGCCGTGGGCCCACCTACCTCAGGCCCCAGCCATAATATAGACCCACACTCAAGCAAAAAGCAGCCTCCAAACCCCAGGCCTTCAGAATATTCTATTATTATCCTTTTTATTTCCATTGTGACATCACCTCTTTCATTTATTTATGTCGCTTGCATTCTTTCCTTCTTTTCTTTTGTTAAATTTGCTGTGGCTTGTCAATTTTATTAATCTTTTCAAAGAACCAACTTCTAAACATATTAATAATTCTTTCTGTTGTTTTTCTGTTTTACTTATTTGTGCTCAAATATTTATTATTTCCTTGCTTCTACTAACTGTAGGCTTGTCTTGCTGTTCTTTTTTCTAATTGTTGGAGATGTTGTATTAAAGTGTTGAATTTGGTATTCCTTCTTTTTCCCTGTGTGCATTCATTGGTCTAAATTGTCCCCTGAACACTGATTTTGCTGTATCCCAAAGATTTTGGTATGTTGTGCTTTCATTCTTGCATGACTCAAGGAATGTTTTTATTACACTTTATATTTCTTCCATTACCCAGTAAATTTAATGCAGGGGTTTATTTCAGGATTTAATTAAGAAGGAATTTAATTCAGATTCAAGGTATTTGATTTTTTTTTCCCTTAGTCTTCCTGTTCTTGATTTCTAATTTTATAGCATTGTGATCTGAAAACATGCTTTGTAGTAATCTAATATTTTGAAATTTATTGAGGTTTACTTTGTGGTCTAAGATATATTCTATTCTGGAGGATGTTCCATATGCACTGGAAAAGAATGTATATCATTCTGTTGTTGGTAGAGCTGTTCTGTATACATCTATGAGGTCAAGTTGGTTGATCATGTACTTTAAATTTTCTGTGTCTTTATTGAATTTCTTTATAGTAGTTCTGTCCTTCATTGAAAATGCTGTGTTAAAGTCTCCTACTATTATTATGTAGTTGTCTATTTCTTTTTAAAATTCTGTTAAAGTTTGATTTATGTATTATGCAGCTCTTTCATTAAGTACATAGATATTTATTATGGTTATGGTCTCTTATTAGATTGAATTTTTAATTATTATATGACGTCCTTCTTTGTCTCATTGCTGGTTTTTGCCTTCAAATCTATTTTATCAGAAATTAGTATTATCACTCCTGCTCTTTTTTGGTTGGTATTTGCTTGATATATGTTTTTCCATCTTTTGACTGTAGCTTATTTTTGTCTTTATATCTAAGGTGTGTCTCCTATAGACATTATATTGATAGGTCATGCTTTCTTACTCATTCTGCTATGCTTTGCCTCTTGTCTGGTGCATTTAATCCATTTATGTTCAGTGTATTATTGATAAGTATGAATTACTGCTGTCATTTCATTGTTTTTTTCCTTCTTGTTGTTGTTCTGATGATTTCTCTGTTCCGTATATTTTTCTTTGATGAGTCCATTTGCTTACAAATTTTCTTGTCATTTTCTTCACTGCTGCTGTATTAGTTTTGAATACACTGTAATAGTGTTAAAGATCTGAATCTTTAAGATTTTCTTCTTTTTTATTTTGGTGAGAATGTTTATTAATTTTTTTTGAGGCTACCCTGTAATTTACTATCATCTTCCAAAGTTTAACACAGTATGTTCTATCGTGATATTGTCTTAACTTCCTCTCCCTTTGCAAGTTCTGTAACTACAGGATTTATTCCCTCTTTTTGCTTTTCAGTTCTCATAATATACAAATAGACATCTCTGGTTTCCTATTTTCAATCTTGTTTGTTTATTTTATTTTGACATATCTGCATCTGGGTTGAATTCTGGGTGTTGGTGTCATGAGTCTTTATCTCAGGTTATTGTTTGTTGTTGGCTCTCTGTCCAGAGGATGCCCTTTAGCATTTCTTGCACATTTGGTCTAATTTTTACAAATTCCTTTAATTTGTTAAATGGAAATGTCCTAATTTCATCATTGTAATTGAGGGACAATTTTGTTGGATATGTATTTCCTGGTTGGGAATTGTTTAGTTCATAGTGTTATATGTGGCATATCATTGCTTTCTTGCCTGCATTGTTTCTGCTGATATATCATGCAATCAGACATTATTCTTATTTGTTCTCCTCTGTAGGTTACTTTTTGTTTTTCCTGAGCTGCTTTCAGGATTCTTTCTTTGTCTTTGGTTTTGGAAAGTCTGCTTATGATATGTCTTAGTCATTTTCTTTTGGGGTGTATCCAATTTGAAGTCTGCTGGGTGTCTTTTATGCATATTTTCTCATCTTTTGTGACATTAGAAAAGTTTTCTCCCAATAAATCTTCAATCAGGTTCTCAGTGCTTTTGTTGATCTCTTCTTGTTCTGGAATTCTGATCATGTATGTTATTCCTCTTAATGGTGTCCTATATAATTCTTAGTAAGGATCTCTTGCTTTTTTTCCTTTTCTGATTGTTACTCTAAGAAAACAGCTTGAAGAGATTTATCTTTAATTTTGCTAATTCTGTCTTCCAAAGAGTAAATTTTAGTTCTTGGTCCTTCCATTACACTATTTCTGATAATTTGATGATAAACTTCTGGATTTCTATATGCTGTTTTTGTATGATTTCTAAATTTCCATTTATTCCTGTATTGTTTTTCTAAATTCTTCTAGAGTTTTGTGTTTTTACTTTTTTTTCCTCTATGATTTCCTTGATGTTGGCTTTGTTTTCCTTGCTCTCCTTATTAAACTGCTGAAGGGACCTAAGTGTAATCTTTTTCAAGTAGTTTTAATAGTATTTCTTTCTCTGGAAGATTTTCAAGCCTTGAATTTTGGTCACTTGTTTGAGCCATCTTGTCCCATTTTTCTGTTTGTTTTTTTTTTTGCTTTGTAACTTTCTGTTGTCTCTGAGACATAGTGGCATTATTGTATTCATCTGTTGATTGTATGTTGGTTTGCTTAGCCCTGATTTTAGTTTTATTTTGTTTTAATATATCTGGACAATGGAGTAGATGTACTACTCTTGTCACTAGTTTGGCAGCACCGAGGTGCTTACAACCTGCCTCTGGATGAATTTGATAGTGGTTGGGATTGTGGGTGTGAGTCTGTAATTGCAGGTAGTTTAGAACAAGTAAGGGCAGGCTTAGTGGATGTTGGCTGCCATTTATTGTTGATCCAGTGATGCTTGAGCAGATTGTGGCCCTTGTCCAATGAACAAGGCAGCATGTGTGGAAAGTAGGCTGGGTAGGTTCATTTGCTCCTAAGTAATGGGGAAAAACATGAGAGGGAAGAGAAAAGATAAAAAAACTGAAAAAAACAAACAAACAAAAAAAAAGGAAGGTAAGGAGAAGAACTAAGAAGAAAGAGCACAAGAAAAGGAAAATAACAGAGAAACAAGCAAACAAACAAAAGCAGCACAGTACTGGAAAAGTAGTAGCCATCAAAAATGATTGCAGTGGATATGTGCTCTTACTCTGCAGAGGGGCAGAAGTTGGCACTTCTGGCTGGGGAAACAGTGTGGGGCAGAGCCCCTGCTTCACAGGATTTAAGAAAAAAGGAGGGGGAAGAAGTAGAAAAAAAAAAAGAAAAGAAAAAACAGGGGAGAGAGAAGAATAAAGAAGAAAGAAAAATATGAGAGTAAAAAAAGAACAGCTCTCCTACTTCCTCTCCATAGCACTGTGCCCTTCCCTCCCATGCACTCCTGTCCCCCAAAATATCTCCCTGTGTATACACAGCCCTTCTATTCTCCCATGATTTGTCTCTTCAAGGAGTGTATATACCTAATGTAAATGCTCAGGTCATATGCCTGTCTTTTGTTTGGCTGGAAGCCACAGGTGTGGGTTCAATTCCAGACCTGAAGGTCAGCTAGGGGCCATGGTTGCAAGAGTTTCACCATGCTCTATCATACCAGCAAACATGGTCCCTCTCCCCCCACCTTTTTGTAATGATTTTGACTTTTGTTCCACATTATTTTCCCACTCTATCCAGGATCTCCTACATAGCTGCTCCTCTGAGAGGTTGACAGTGGTAGCCAGGCACCATCTAGTTCTTCTGGTTTCATGGTCATATAGGCTGAGGATCACATGGTCTACCAGCCCATTGGACTGATTGTTCCTATGTGTCTTTTTTTTTTTTTTTTCCATTCTTCTTTGCTCTGGATGAGGAGAGGCCCATTGTTGCATCTACATTGCCACTTGCAAGCTTTCAATATCCCAGTTGCTGCTCACCAAGGTCTCAAGTATAGCAAGGATCATGGAGCTGGCATGGAATTGGGTGGTGTTTCATTCTGCTGTGCATAGGATCACTATGAGTTGGAAACGACTTGATGGCACCTAACAACAACAACAACTCACCAAAGTAGGATGTAGAACAATGTTTTTGTGTAGTATGTTATGCCAATTGAGCTTTATGTCCACTGTGACCATGGTCCTGAGCCCATAGGTCCAATTACTTGCTCCTTCTGGGTAGCAGGCTGTGGCCAAGAAGTGTGTCATTCAGTCACTCTTATGATAAAAATATGGATCTTGTTTTCAGCAAAATCAAGATCTCTTACTACAAGAAATAAGTCTTTCTTTCAGGGCACAAGTGAGGGTGTAGACAGACTGGAACCCTCATACATTGCTAGTGGGACTGTGAAATGGTGCAACAATTGTGAAAAATGGTAGGAAACTTCCTTGAAGCTGGAAATAGAGACATTGCATGATCCAGCAATCCCACTACTAGGTATATATCCTAAAGAAATAAGAGCCATGACAAACAGAAATATACTCACCCTTGTTCATTGCAGCATTATCCACAATAGCAAAAAGATGGGAACAACTTAAATGCCCATCAGCAGAGGAATAGATCAACAAACTATGGTACATACACACAATGGAATACTATGCAATGTTAAGAACAATGATAAATCTGTAAAACATCTTATAACATGAATGAACTTCGAGCCCATTATGCTTAGTAAAGTTAGTTAATAGCAAAAGGAAAAATACTGTATGAGACCATTACTGTAAAAAGTTAAGAAAACAGTTTCACACAAAAAAGGAAACATTCTGGGGAGTTCTGGCAAGATGGTGGAATAGGCAGACCAGCTACACAGACCCTCTGCAACAAAACAATGAGAAACCAATTGAAACCAATATAGAAGAGGATCCTGAAACCCTGAACTTTGAAGGCAAAGATAAAGAAGTGGATTAAATATCAACTAGTCTGGTAGCATAGTGGCTAAGGCACTTGACTGCTAACCAGAGGGCTGGCGGTTCAAACCCACCAGCCACTCCTCAGAAGGAAGGTTGGGCAATCCTACTTC
>NW_006921679.1:5430882-5432302 GCF_000298275.1 Orycteropus afer afer | reverse complement strand
CCAGCAGAAATTCCATCCTGGTCTGTGCTCTGACAGAGCCATGCCCCACCCTCCATAGTCTTGTTTATAAATTATTCTTTTTAATCTTCCTCCTTTTTTTTTTTTTTTTTTTTTTTCTCTTCCATTTCCCTGGATCCATTCTTTTTTCTTTCTTTAGGTTTTTCCCATCCCTTGTTTATCCTTTTGCAGTTTTCCCAATTTTTCTTTACTATTCTTTTACTCTTACTATTTTCTCTCATTCCTCCTCCCCAGATATTGTGGTTTTTCCCCTCCTCTTTTCTCATTATCTTTCTTTTATCCCCCCCCCCTTTCTTTTTGGTTTTCTGGGCAGGAAAGTGGGGAAAAGGAAAGAAAAGCCAGGGGGACCATCACAGAGTGAGCAAGTTGCAGGCATCAAAGTAAGAAGAGGAACTCAAACCCCACCCCAAAAGGCAGGAAAGCAGCAGGGATCCAGATAAGGGGAGGGTGGAGAGTTTTCGAATAGCTAGGGGACAGAAACTTGTCTGTTAGTTTGTCATACCATGGTGCCATGTTGCTGTGAGGCTTGAGGCTATGCCATTGGTGTTTCAAACACCACCAGGTTTGCACACAGTGCACAGGTTTCAGTGTGGCTTGCAGACTGAGACAGACTTGGAAGAAGGAGGAGGCCATCCACTTCTCAAAGAATTGGGCAGGGAAAACCTTATAAATAGCAGAGAAACACTGCTACATTACTAGGCAACTTTATGAATAGCCCAGAAATATTGTCTGATACAGTGCAGGAAGACAAGCCACTTAGGTTGGAAGACTCTCAAAATATGACTGAGAAAGAGCTGCATCATCAAAGTAGAACCAACCTTAATGATACAGATAAAGTAACTTTCGAGACCACCATTTGCTGATGTGACACAACTTAAATTGAGGAGAAACAGCTGCAAACATCCTTTAATGAATGGAACATGGAATACATGAAGTATGAATCTAGAAAAATTGGAAGCTGTCAAAAATGAAAAGGAATGCATAAAGATTGATATTGTAGGCATTAGTGAGCTGAAATGGTCTGGTTTTGGCCATTTTGAATCCAACAACCATATGATCTACTATGCTATGCTGGGAATGACAATTAGAAGAGAAATGGCATGGCATTCATCATAAAGGATGTTTCAAGATGTGTCCTGAAGTGTAATGCTGTCAGTGATAGGATAATATCCATATGCCTACAAGGGAGACAAGTTAATACGACTATTATTCAAATTTATTCACCAACCAGCAAAGCCAAAGATGAGGAAATTGAAGATTTTTATCAACTTCTGCAGTCTGAAATTGACCAAACATGCAATCAAGATGTGTTAATTATCACTGGTGACTGGAATGCAAAAGTTGGAAAAAAAAGATGAAGCACTGGTAGTTGGAAAATTTGGCCTTGGTGACAGAAATAATG
>NW_006921679.1:5409045-5430187 GCF_000298275.1 Orycteropus afer afer | reverse complement strand
AGAGAGGAACACACTCAGCATTTCTCAAGCTGAAAGAACTGAGGAAAAAATTTAAGCCTCGAGTTGCAATATTGAAAGATTCTATGGGCAAAATATTGAACGATGCAGGAAACATCAAAAGAAGATGGAAGGAATACACAGTCACTGTACCAAAAATAATCAGACGATGTTCATCCACATCAGGAGTTGGCATAAGATCAAGAACTAAAGGTATTGAAGGAAGAAGTCAAAGCTGCACTGAAGGAAGTGGTGAGAAACAAGGCTCCAGGAATTGATGGAATATCCATTGAGATGTTTCAACAAATGGATGCAATGCTGAAGGCACTCATTCAGCTATGGCAAGAGATTTGGAAGATAGCTGCCTGGCCAACTGACTGGAAGAGATCCATGTTTGTACCCATTCCAAAGAAAGGTGATCCCACAGAATGTGAAAATTATCGAACAATATCATTAATATCATATGCAAGTAAAATCTTACTGAAGATAATTCAAAAATGGTTGGAGCAGTATATTGACAGAGAACTTCCAGAAATGCAAGCTGGATTCATAAGAGGATGTGGAATGAGGGATAGTGTAGCTGATGTCAGATGGATCTAGGCTGAAAGCAAAGAATATAAGAAAGATGTTTACTTGTGTTTTATTGACTGTGCCAAAGCATTTGATTGTGTAGATTATAACAAATTGTGGATAACATTGAGAAGAATAGGAATCCCAGAACACTTAATTGAACTCATGAGGAACCTGTACATAGACCAGGAGGCTGTTGTTTGAACAGAACGAGGGGACACTGCGTGGTTTAAAATCAGGATGGGAGTGCATCAGGGTTGCAAACTTTTACCATATTATTCAATCTCTATGCTGAACAAATAATCTGAGAAGGTGGACTATATGAAGCAGAATGTGGCATCAAGATTAGAGGAAGAATCATTAACAACCTGTGATATGCTGATGACACAATGTTGTTTGCTGAGAGTGAGGAAGCCTTGAAACACTTAGTGATAAAGGTTGAAGAATACAGTCTGCAGTATGGATTACACCTCAATATAAAGAAAACAAAAATCTTCACAAGTGGACCAATAAGCACAAATATAAATGTGCACCATAATAAATAGAGAAAAGATTGAAGTTGTCAAAGACTTCATATTACTTCATATTATAAGCCACACCAATGGAAGCAGCAGTCAAGGTATCAGATGACATATGTTGTTGTTGTTGTTGTTATGTGCCGTTGAGTCGGACCCGACTCATAGTGACCTCTCCTTTGGGTTTCTGAGGCAGTATCACTACGGAAGTAGATTGCCCCATCTTCCTTCCGAGGAGCACTGGGCAAATCGGCTGCAAAAGTCCTCTTTCAAGTGCTGAAGAGAAAAGATGTCTCCTTGAGGACTAAGGTGAGTCTGATGCAAGCCATGGTATTTTCAATCACCTCATATGCATGTGAGAGCTGGAGAATTAATAAGGAAGACTGATGAAGAGTCAGTACTTTTGATTTGTGGTGCTGAACATACCATGGACTTCTAAAAGAACTAATAAATCTGTCCTGGAGGAAGTCCAGCTGGAATGCCCCTTGGAAGCAAGAATGGCCAGACTTTATCTCACCTACTTTGGTCATGTTGTAAGAAGAGGCCATTCCCTGGAGAAGGATATGCTCAGTGAGGTGGAAGGTCAGTGAAAGAGGGGAAGGTCCTTGACAAGATGGATTGACACAGTGGCTATAATGATGGGCTCAGGTATAGCAGGGATCATGGATCTGGCACCGGACTGGGCAGTGTTTTGTTCTGCTGTACCTAGGGTTGCTATAAGTTAGAGATGACTTGATGGCACCTAACAATAACACAACAACAACAACTACCAAGAGGAATAACATACATGTAATTGGAATTATAGAATAGGAACAGACATATGAAACCACAGAGAAAATTGTTGAAGATGGAAGAGAATTTCACTAATATGATGAAGGA
Organism: Orycteropus afer afer; assembly: GCF_000298275.1. Lineage (NCBI taxonomy): Eukaryota > Metazoa > Chordata > Mammalia > Tubulidentata > Orycteropodidae > Orycteropus > Orycteropus afer. The sequence goes on along the minus strand of NW_006921679.1, from coordinate 5,428,226 downwards.
TGAGAATATATCAATTCAAGAAGTTCAATGAACCCCAAACAGGGTAGACACCAAGAGAAAATGATCAAGACATCAAACTTACCAAAGACAAAGAAAGAATCCTGAAACCAGCATGGGAAAAACAAAGTTACCTACAAAATGCAACCAATAAGACTAACCTCTTATTTCTCAGCAGAAACCATGTAGGTGAGAAAGCTATGTTGTTGTTGTTATGTGCCATCAAGTAGGACCTGACTCATAGCGACCCCTCCTAGGGCTTCCAAGGCAGTTTCACTATGGAAGTAAATTGCCCAACCTTCCTTCTGAGGAGTGGCTGGTGGATTTGAACCCCCAGCCTTCTGGTTAGCAGTCAAGTGCCTTAGGCACTACACTACCAGAAAGCTATGAGATGATATACATAAAAACCTGAAAGGAAAAAGTTCCCAATAGACGTATATACCCAGAAAAATTGTCCCTCGAATATGATGGTTAAATTAGGACATTTCTAGATAAGCAGAAATTAAGAGAATTTGTTAAAACCAGACCAACTTTATGTTGTTGTGTGCTGTTGAATCAGACCCAACTCATAGTGACCCCTCCTTGAGTTTCTGAGGCAGTATCACTACGGAAGTAGATTGCCCAATCTTCCTTCCAAGGAGTGGCTGGTGGGTTTGAACTGCCAGACCAACTTTATAAGAGATGCTAAAGGGCCTCCTTGGGATAGAGAACAGACAACAGCAAACAACAACCGATGATTAACACACATGATGACATAACCCAGAAACCAACCCAGTTATAGAAGTACCCAAAGTAAAATAATCTTACAAAACTGTAAACAGGTAACCAGAGATAATAATTCATAAATGAGGATAACTACAAGCCAGAAAGTGGAAATAAATAGTGTAGTTACAGAACTTCTAAATGGTGAGGAAGTCAAGGGAAATAGAACGGACGGTTTTAAACTTAGGAAGAAAATAATAAATCTCACAGTAACTGCACATAAAAACAATAAACCTTCACATCAAAATAAAAAGAGGACAAGCACAAATATTTAGCAAATACTAAAACAATAGGGAGCTCTGGTGGCACAGAACGAATGAGAAGACAACATCGTTCATAAACAAAATGAGCTCAACACAAAAATTTATGTGGATCAAAGAGATGAGCAACACCATGAATAAACATATAACAAAATGACATCAATAAATTCATACTTGTCAATAATTACACTGAATGTAAATGGATTAAATGCACCACTCAAGAGATGGAGAGTCGTAGACTGGGTAAGAAAAACACGACCGATCAATATACTGTCTACAAGAGACTCACCTTAGACACAAAGACAAAAATAGACTAAAGTTCAAAGTTGGAAAAATACATCAAGCAAATGGCAACCAAAGAAGTGCAGGAGTGGCAATATAAATTTCTGATAAAATAAAGTTTAAGACAAAAAATGAACATAAGAAAAAATGAAGGATATTATATAATGATTAAAGGATCAATTTAACAAGAAGATATAACCATACTAAATATCTATGGATCCAGTGGAAGAGCCCCAAAATACATAAATCAGACTTTAACAGAATTGAAAAGACAAATAGATGACTCCACAGTCATAGTAGGAAACTTTAATACACCACTTTTAATAAAATGTAGAACACTTGGAAAGAAACTCAACAAAGATGCAGAAGAGCTAAACAGTAAAATCACCCCCTTTGACCTTATAGACATTTACAGAGCACTTCACCCAACAAAGCAAAATATGTATTCTTTTCAACCACACATGGAATATTCTCCAGGATAGACCATATGTTAGGCCACAAACAAAGCATCACTAAATTTAAAAACACTGACATACTGCAAAGTGTCTTCTCACATCACAGTGCTATGAATTTCGTAATCAACAGTAGGAAGATAAATGGAAAAAGAGGAAATGCATAAAAATGGAATAACACCCTCCTCAAAAACGACTGGGTGATAGAGAAAGAAAATAAATTAAAAAATTCTCTGAATCAAATGAGAATGAAAACACAACACTCCGAAATCTTTGGGACACAGCAAAAGCAGCGATCAAAGAGCAATTTATAGCGATAGATGCACACACATCAAAAAAGAAGAAAGAGCCAAAGTCAACACCTTAACATAACATCTTCAACAATTAGAAAAAGAGCAGCAAAAAATGCCTACAGTCACCAGAAGAAAAGAAATAATAAAGATTCGAGCAGAAATAAATGAAACAAAGACAACAGAAAAAATGAACAAGACTAGAAGTTGGTTCTTTGAAAAGAGTAATAAAATCGACAAACTACTGGCAAACTTAACAAAGCAAAAGAAGGAGAAGATGCAAATAACACTAATAAGAAATGAAATGGGTAACATCACAGCAGGACCAACAGAAATAAAAAGAATAATATCAGGATCCTATGAATAACTGTACTCCAACAAATTTGATAACCTATATGAAATGGACAGATTTCTAGAAACACACTACTTCCTGCACTAATATAGACTGAGGTAGAACATTTCAACAGACCCATAACAAAAGAAGAAATCAAACAGATCATAGAAGAATTATTCCTATAAAAAAAAAAAACAAAAAAAAAAAAAAATCCTGGCCAAGATGGTTTCACTGGAGAATTCTGCCAATCATTCAAAGAAGAGCTAACTTAAAGTTCCTACTCAAACTGTTCCAGAACATAGAAAAGGGTGGAATCCTCCCTAATTCATTTTATGAAGCAAGAGCATAACCCTGATACCAAAACCAGGCAAAGCCACCCCTGGAAAGGAAAACTACAGACCAAAATTCCTCATGAATACAGATACAAAAATCTTCAACAAAATCCTAGTCAATAGACTCCAACAGCATATCAAAAAAATCATATGTCATGGCCAAGTGGGATGCATACCAGGTATGCAAGTATGGTTCAACATTAGCAAAAAAACAATGTAATTCATCAGATAAATGAAAAGGTAAAGAATCACATGATCATATCAATAAATGCAGAAAAGGCATTTGGTAAAATCCAACAACTATTCCTGATAAAAAACTCTCAGAAATAATAGGAATAGGAGGGAAATTCCTCAACATAATAAAAGGCATATATGTAAAACCAACAGCCAACATTATTCCCAATGGAGAGTTGTTTTTGTTATGTGCCATCGAATCAGACCTGACTCATAGAGACCCCTCCTTGGATTTCTGAGGTGGTATCACTACGGAAGTAGATTGCCCAACCTTCCTTCTGAAGAGTGGCTGGTGGGTTTGAACCACCAACCTTCTGGTTAACAGTCAAATGCTTTAGGTACTATGCTACCAGAGCTCAATGGAGAGAGACTGAAACCATTCCCCTTGCAAATAGGAACAAGACAAGGATGCCCGCTATCACCACTTCTATTCAACATTGTACTGGAAGTCCTAGCCATTGCAGTAAGGCAAGAAAGGGAAATCAAAGGTATCCAAATTGGTAAGGAAGAAGTAAAACTATCCCTATCAGCAGATGATATTGTCCTATATATATACAAAACCCAAGAGACTCAGCAAGAAAACTACTGGAACTTATTGCGAGATTTAGCACAGTGGCAGGATAGAAGATCAACATACAAAAATCAGTTGGATTCCTCTGCACCAGCAAAGTGGTCTATGAAAAGGATATAAATCAGTATCATTTACAATAGCTACCAAAAAGATAAGATATTTGGGAATAAATCTTACCAGGAACACAAAAACCTATACAAAGAAAACTACAAAACACTACTTCAAGAAACTATAAGAGATCTACATATATGGAAGAACATACCTTGCTCATGGATAGGAAGATTGAATATTGTGAAAATATCAATTCTACCCCAAACAATCTATACATTCAATGCAATTCTGATCCAGATTCTATCAACACTCTTTAAAGACATGGAAAAACCAATCACTAATTGTATAGGGAAAGGAAAAAGATCTCAGAAGAAGCATAACAAAGTAGGCGGTGTCACGCTCCCGGATCTCAACACCTACTGTTACAGCCACAATAGTCAAAACATTCTAGTATCAGTACAACGACAGATACATAGACCAATGGAACAGAATTGACAATCCAGAAATAGATCAACTGACCTATGATCAGCTGATCTTTGACAAAGGGCTGAAATCCATTAAATAAGGAAGAGAGAGTCTTACAAATGGTGCTGGGAAAACTGGATATCCATTTGTAGATAAAAGAAGCAAGACCCATACCTCACACCATATCCAAAAACTAACTCCAGATTGATCAAAGACTTAGAAGTGAAACCCAAAACTATAAAGTTCATCAAAGAAAAAATAGGGGCAAACTTAGGGGCTCTAATTTATGGCATAAATAAACTATCAAGCATAACCCAAGATGCACAAACAGTAGAAGATAAACTAAATGATTGGACCTTCTAAAAATCAAATTCTTATGAGCATCAAAAGATTTATCCAAAAGAGTAAAAAGAGAACCTACAGAATAGGAAAAAATATTTAGCAATGACACATCAGAAAAAAGACTTATAAAAAAGACTTTCTAATATTTATAGAAAACACCAACATCTCACATCAAAAAGACAAACAACCCAAATAAAAAATGGGCAGAAGACATGAACAGACACTTCACCAAAGAAGATATTGAGGCAGCCAACAAACACATGAAGAATGTTTATGACCATGGCCATTAGACAGATGCAAATCACAACCATGAGGTACCATCACAGCTCAGTTTAGTAGCAAAGTTCAACAAGACAGAAAACGACAGATGCTGGTGAGGATGTGGAGAGATTGGGACTCTGATACACTACTGGTGGGACTGTCCCACCAGCAGTGTATGCTTTTTTTTTTTTTTTCCAAATAGAAACCAAAGATTATTAGGGGTTACCAGAGGTAGGATGGAGATGGAAAGGGAAAGATTTTGTTTGAGTTTATGATAATGGTGGTGGAATATTTTGGAAAAGAATATTATTATAATAGTATAATAATATTATTTCTGTTCTAGTATAGGATAGCAAAAAGGATAGCAATAATTGTGGCACAACATGAAAAAAAAATCATATGCGTGTGAAAGCTGGACAATGAATAAGGAAGACTGAAAGAAGAGTGGACAGTTTTGAGTTGTGTTGGCAAAGAATACTGAAAGTACCATGGACTGTGAGAGGAACTAACAAATCTATCCTGGACGAAGTGCAACAAAAACTTGGAAGCGAGAATGGCCAGAGGTCGTCTGACCTACTCTGGTCATGTCGTCAGAAGGGACCACTCCCTGGAGAAAGATATGCTTGGTAAAGAGGAGGGTCAGCAAAAAAAGGGAAGGCCCTTAATGAGATGGACTGACAGACAATGGCTGCAACAATGGGCTCAGGTGTAGAAAGGATTGTGCACTGGGCAATATTTTGTTCTGTAGTACATGGAGTCACCATGAATCAGAGCCAACTCAACAGCACCTAACAACAACAACAACAAGTGCCATTGGATATAAATCAGGAGGAAGGCAATTCAATTTATATGTATATGTTCTTGCTGATTCAGGCTCTTATTTTATGATCTATCCTTAGATTATTCATTTAGGACACGACACCTTGTATTTAAAGTTTTAGCTATAACAGTCTCTCTATATTTTTGTTATTTTTGTAAAGTGCTGTCGAGTCAGTTCTGACTCATTGTGATCTTATGTAAAACATAACGCAACACTGTGTGATCCTGCACCATCTTCACAATGCTTGCTGTGTTTGAGCCCCTTGTTGCAACCACTGTGGCAATTCATTTTGTTGAGGGTCTTCCCCTTTTTCTCCAACCCTCTGCTTTACCAGGCAAGGCATTCTTTTCCAGGGACTGATCCCTTCTGACAGCGTGACCAAAGTACAAGAAACAGTCAGGCCATTCTTTCTTCTAAGGAGCATTCCCCCTGTACTTCCTCCAAGACGGATCTGTTCATTCTTCTAGCAGTCCATGGTACATTCAATATTCTTCCCCAACACCCACCACAATTCAAATACATCGACTGTTCTCTGGTTTTCCTCATTCATTTTCTATTTCTCACATGCATATGAGGCTGTGCATGTGGTCACATAGTCATCACGGGCTGACATTTGAATTAATGTGGCATAGCTTACAGCATCACAGCAACACACAAACCTCCACAGCACAACAAACTGACAGATGAGTGGTGGTCTATATACTCACTCACTGCCCTCTTCTCAATTCTGACTCATAGAACCCCCCATTGAGCTTCTGAGGCAGTGAACTTTCACAGGAGTAGATTGTCCTATCTTCCTTCCAGGAATGGCTGGTGGGTTTGGACTATGAACCTCCTGGTTAATAGTGCCTTAGGCACTGTACCACCAAAGCTCCTATATACTAGTACAGTCAAATAGTCTTTATGAACATTATATATTCTCAGACTTAGAGAAAGATTGGACTTTTCCAAGGAAAGCATGGATCAAACACTACAAGAAGGAGAAGCCATTTTAGAATGTAACTGATAGACAAAGTCTTGAAGACTGCATTTTGATCTGGGTCTATTATTTTAAAGCCACAGTAGCTCAATGTGTATGTGTTATTTTTATTTCACCAATGTATTCTCTTTGAATAAAGCTTTTATGTATTCACTGTCATTCCTTTTAGTCTCTCATCATGAAGTTCCAGTTGAATACAGTTTCTGCAAAAGAGCAATTGAATGAATATTCAATTTCTCACCATCTCATTTTCTATACTAACATATTATAGGGTATGTTGAAATATACTGCACACTCTTAACATTCTTTAAAATAAATTTAATATGGTTAAAATCCCTAGAAGATATATAAATGTAGTTTATAATTACTATTTAAAATGTGTGGTTCCACTCCTTAGAAGGAAGGTTGGGCAATCTACTTCCGTAGTGATACTGCCTCAGAAACCCAAGGAGGGGTTACTATGAGTTGAATCTGACTCCACAGCAGTGCATTGCTTCATGTTGCGTTGGTTCCTTTGTAGGAAATTGTTTTATATAGTTTTTCCTCTTATCAGAATACCAAGACATAGATGTAAATTTCCTCAAGCATTTATTGTAAACATTGGCTTTTATAATTTGGACTTATGCTTTTGGTAGCTTCATAAGGGTGGAGACTGGTACCAAATTAAGTACAATTGATCCTTTAAGAAAAAATGAATAAGTTTAACAAGAACTCTGCTTCCAATTATATGATTTAAAGGCAGATATATACTTGTAAAGAATACAAGCAATGCAGAAGTAAACAGTAGAAAATCCTAACATTCAGATACAACCACAATAAGCATTATCCCTCTCTCTGTTTCTCCAACTAAACCGAACCCAACCCACTGCCATCAAATAATTTCCTCTTTACAGCAGCCCTATAAACACCCACTGGCATCAAGTCAATTCTGACTTACAGTGACCCTAGAGGACAGAGTAGAACTGCAACATTGGGTTTCCAAGGCTGTAAATTTAATGGAAATCTCATCTTTCTCCCAAAGAGTAGCTGATGGATTTGAACTGCCAACCTTTTGATTAGCAGAAGAATACTTAATACTGTATGACTGACCAGAGCTCCTTCAGTGACACTATAGGACAGGGTTAAACTACTTCACAAACCTTATGGAAGCACACTGACACATCTGCCTCCTGCAGAGTGGTTGGTGGATTCGAACTTCTGAGCTTTGGGTTAGCAGCTGAGCACTTAACTACTGTGCCACCAGAATGACTCTGCTTCTCTAACCCATAAAAAACCAAACTCACTGACATCAAGTTGATTCCAAGTCATAATAACCCTAGACAATAGAGTAGATCTGCTTCTCTACCTTCTCTATATTCCCAAAGTCAAAAGATCACTACTGTTTTAATGCTTTATCCCTAGACTGATAAAAGGGTGCATTAGTGAGTGGGCAAAATAGGTTTTAATGTTCTCATGACTCTCTGCAAAGCCATAGAAAGGCTCCATAATTATTACTTGCCAGAAGGAAGTGGCAGAAGAACTTACCCATCAGCTCCCATTTCCTCTAGTCACTAATTGCCTTATGGGTTATAACTCTTCAAACTGCAAGGTATGCACATGCATCCCTTGTGCAATGTCAGAGGAGTCTGATGAGAAAGCAGAAATGTATGGTGCAGTCAAGGTGAGATGCTGCCACATTAAATCTGTGTGAAGATGGTTTCCACAGGATAACTTCAAGAAAAGGTGCACCACAAAGATATGAGGTAGAATATTTATATACCTTTATACATAAAGCATGAATAAAGTAATGTGATATATTAGTGTACTTTGCTGCTGTAACAAACACTCCTCAGATATTAGCTACATTTATTTCTGGCTCTTGTTACATTAGGGCAGTGGCTCTGCAAGACCTGCTTGGTTTGGCTGGGTTCACCTCTATATCTTCTTATTTCAGTTGCCATGTTAACAGAGTAACCCCTACCAGAGAAATGCTCTTCCTATACTGGAAGGTGAACAAGGCCCCACCCCAACAGACAGGGAGTGGAGAAAAAACTGGGGACACGACAGAGCCATGGGATCCAGGTAAGGAGAAGGAGACAAGGTCCCACCCCAACAGGAAGGAAGTGGGAGAAAAGCTAGGGATGAGACAGAGTCATGGGATCTGGGTAAGGGGAGGGTGGAGAGGTTTTGAACAGCTAAGGGAGACAAACTTGTCTCTCAATTTGTCTTACTGTGGTGGCTTGCATGTTGCTGTGAGGCTAGAGGCTGTGCTACTGGTGTTTCATACACCAGCAGAATTGCACATGGTGCACAGGTTTCAACACAGCTTATAGACTGAGACAGACTAGGAAGAAGGAAGAGGCCATCCATTTCTCAAACAATGCCCCAGGGAAAACCTTATGAATAACATGTCTGTACATTACTAGGCAACTTTATGAATAGCCTGGGAACATTGTCTGATACAGTTCAGAAGGAGGAGCCCCTTAGGTCGGAAGGCACTCAAAATATGACTAGGTAATGAAAGAGTTACCTCCTCAGAGTAGAAGCAATCTCAATGATATAGATAAAGTAAAGCTTTTGGAACCTCCATTTGCTGATGTGGCCTGACTCATATTGAGGAGAAACAGCTGCAAACATCCATTAATAATCAGAACATGGAATGTACAAAGTATGAATCTTGGAAAGTTGGAAGCTGTCAAAAATGAATTGGAATGCATGAAGATTGATATCCTAGGCATTAGTGAGCTGAAATGGACCAGTTTTGGCCATTTTGAATCAGAAACCATATGATCTACTATGCCAGGAATGACAATTTGAAGAGGAATGACATAACAGTCATCATCATGAAAGATGTTTCAATATCTATCCTGAAGTACAATGCTGTCAGTGATAGGATAATATCCATATGCCTACAAGGAAGACCAGTTACTACTACTATTATTCAAATTTACACACCAACCATCAAAGACAAGGAAGAGGAAATTGAAGATTTTCATCAACTTGTGCAAGCTGAAACTGACCAAACATACAATCAAGATGTGTTATTTATCATTGGTGACTGGAATGCAAAAGTTGGAAACAATGAAGAATCACCGGTAGTTGGAAAATTTGGCCATGGTGACAGAAATAATGCTAGAGATTGCATGATGGAATTTTGCAAGACCAATGATTTATTCATTGCAAATACCTTTTTTCAACAACACAAATGGTGGCTGTACACGTGGACTTCACCAAATGGAGTACACAAGAATCAGATTGACTACATCTGTGGCAAGAGTCGATGGAAAAGCTCAATATCTTCAGCCAAAACAAAGCCAGGAGATGATTGTGGAACAGACCATCAATTGCTCATACACAAATTCAACTTGAAGTTGAAGACAATTAAAACAAGTCTATGAGAGCCAATATATGACCTTGAATATATAACTCTCAAATTTAGAGACTGTCTAAAGAAGAGATTCGATGCATTGAACACCAATGACCGAAAACCATAAGAATTATGGGATGACATAAAGAACATCATCCATGAAGAAAGTAAGAGGTCATTAAAAATGAGAAAGGAAGAAAAGACCAAAATGGATGTCAGAAAAGACTCTGACCTTTCCCTTGCTAAAGCAAATGGAAGAAATGACAAGATAAAAGAGCTGAACTGAAGATTTCAAAGAGCAGCTCAAGTAGACAAAGCCAATTATTATAATGAAATGTGCAAAGTCCTGGAGTTAGAAAACCAAAAGGGAAGAACACACTTGGCTTTCTCAAGCTGAAAGAACTGAAGAAAAAATGTAAGCCTTGAGTTGGTATACTGAAAGATTCTATGAGCAAACTTCTGAATGATGCAGGAAGCATCAAAAGAAGATGGAAAGAATGCACAGAGTCACTGTACCAAAAAGAACTGATCGATGTTCATCCATTTCAGGAGGTGGCTTATGTTCAAGAACCAATGGTTTTGAAGGAAGAAGTTGAAGCTGTACTGAAGGAATTGGCAAAGAACAAAGTTTCAGGCATTAACAAAATGCCCACTGAGATGTTTCAACAAATGGATGCCCCACTGGAGGTACTCACTTGGTTGTGTCAAGAGATTAGGAAAACAGCTACCTGGACAACAGACTGGAAGAGATCCATATTTGTATCTATTCCAAAGAAAGGTGGAAATTATCGAACAGTATCATTAATATCACATGTAAGTAAAATCTTACTGAAGATAATTCAAAAATGGTTGCAGCAGTATCTTGACAGACAACTTCCAGAAATGCAAGCTGGACTCAGGAGAGGACATGGAATGAGAGATATGATGTCAGATGGATCTTGGCTCAAAGCAAAGAATGCCAGAAAGATGTTTACTTGTGTTTTCTTGACAATGCAAAAGCATTTAATTGTGTGGATCATAACAAATTTTGAGTAACATTGACAAGAATGGGAATTACAGAATACTTAATTGTGCTCATGAGGAATCTGTACATTGATGAAGAGACTGTTTGAACAGAACAAGGGGACACTGCATGGTTTAAAATCAAGAAAGGAGTGTGTCAGAGTTGTATCCTTTCCCCATACTTATTCAACCTGTATGCTGAGCAAATAATCTGAGAAACCAGACTGTATGACAAAGAACATGGCATCAGGATTGGAAAAAAGAATCATTAACAACCTGAGATACGCTGACAACACAACTTTGCTTGCTGAAAGTGAGGATGACTTGAAGCACTTACTGATGAAGATAGAAGAAATAAAGTCTGCAGTATGGATTACATCTCAATATAAAGAAAACAAAAATCCTCACAACTGGACCTATAAGCAGCATCACGATGAATGGAGAAAAGATTGAAGTTGTCAAAGACTTCATATTGCTTCGTTCTACAATCAACACCAGTGGAAGCAGCAGGCAGAACATCAGACGATATATAGCACTGGGAAAACCAGCTGCAAAGAAACTCTTTCAAGTACTGAAGAGCAAAGATGTCTTCTTGAGGACTAAGGAGCACCTGACACAAGCCATGGTATTTTGAATCACCTTTTATATACATTTGAAAGCTGGACAATGAATAAGGAAGACCGAAGAAAAGTGGATGCTTCTGAGTTGTGGTGTTGGTGAGGAATGCTGAAAGTGCCATGGGCTGCTAAAAGATCTAACAAATCTGTCCTAGAGGAAGTGTAGCCGGAATGCTCCTTGGAAGCAAGAATGGCCAAACTTCATCTCACCTACTTTGGTCATGTTGTAAGAAGGGACCATTCACTGGAGAAGGATGTCATGCTTGGTAAGATGGAGGGTCGACAAAAGATGGAAGGCCCTCAGTGAGATGGATTGACACAGTGGCTGCAGTGATGAGCTCAAGTATAGCAGGGATCCTGGAGCTGCGAGGGACTGGGCAGTGTTTTGTTCTGCTGTGCATGGGGTCACTATGAGTTGGAGATGACTCAAGGGCACCTAACAACAACATACTGGAAGACAGGAACTGAAGAGTGAACAAGCTGAACCAGGAAATACTTACGTCAAGGGTAGCACACTATCGCCTTTGAGCCAAATTCATGTTGTCACCAATTTCTGAAAATAAAATTTGGTTAGAATACAGGCATGCCCATTTGTTTATAGATTGTTTAGGGATGCTTCTGTGTTACAATGGCAGAGCTGAGTAGTTACAAGAAAGATGGTATTGTCCGAAAAGTTTGTTGTTATTGTTGTTATGTGCCATTGAGTCAGTTCTGACTCACTGGGAACCTCTGTTGTTGTGCCATGGAGTTGGCTCCGACTCATAGTGACCCTATGTACAACAGAATGAAACACTGCCTGGTCTGTGCCAGCCCCACAATCCTTGCTGTACTTGAGCCCATCATTGCTGCAACTGTGTCAGTGTTCATGTATTTCAGGAGGTGGCATATGATCATGAACCAATGGTATTGAAGGAAGAAGTCGAAGTAGTAGCACTATAAGACAGTAGAACTGCCCCATAGGGTTCCAAGGCTGAAATCTTATGGAAGCAGACTGCTACATCTTACTCCTGTTGATTCAAACCACTCACATTTTGGTTAGCAGCTGAGTGCTTAACTACTGTGTCAGCAGGGCTCCTTTCCATCTCCCTACCTACACCTATCTAGCAAATTAAATGAATTATAAAAGAAATTAAATGTCCATCTTAAAAAGCATTATTGAGGAATATAAAATGGTTTTGCAAAATATCCAGAGTGTATTATTAAGAAAACAAAGAGGCTTACGAACTGGATGTATGTATACCCCCAGTTTAATAAAATAATTTATGTGCACAAACACAGCTACTTGGTAGTGCTTTATTTCCATTGTATTATAGTGATTGTGCCATATTTATTCTCCCTGAAAAAAAAAGTTTTTTTACAATTTAAGTGGACAAGTTATATGTGGTTGAAAGCATTGAATCTCACTGTTATTATAAGCCTTTTCATTTAAAATCACATTTGTTAGGTAAATTTAGCAAAAAAACTGAAACTTTCAAGGTATAAATGAACTTATATTTACCCAAATTGTATGCTCAATTTATCCGGCAGTTTTGTTAAAATGGTATAGCCATAGTTTGATAAAAAGTACTCCAGAAATGAGAATTCACCATTTGAAATGAGAAAAAGAAAAAAAAATTTAGCACATGGATTTGATTATGCAAAGTAATTTTTAGAAATAAAAAATTAAATAACTTGAAGAAATTCTTCCAAGTGTTTATTTTTTCTTCTGAAAACTTAAATTTATTAGGTAAAACTATACCCAGTAAGATAACCCCTAAAACTTTCTGTGTTTATGAGGAATTTTGTCAATTTGAACAATAATTTTATTTATATTTAATTGAAAATTTTCATTATTAATCATGTTGTTGTGATTGTTAGGTGCTGTTGAGTTGGCTCCGACTGATAGTGACCCTGTGTACAAAAGAACGAAACACTGCCTGGTCCTGTGTCAACTGCACAGTCCTTGCTACACTTGAGCTCATGGTTGCAGCCACTGTATCAATCCATGTCATTGAGGGCCTTCCCCTTTTTCACTGACCCTCCACTTTACCAAGCATGATATCCTTCTCCAGGGAGTGGTCCCTTCTGACAACATGACCAAAGTAGGTCTGGCCATTCTTGCTTCCAAGAAGCATTCTGGCTGTACTTCCTCCAGGACAGATTTGTTCATTCTTCTGGCAGTCCATGGTGCTATCACTATTCTTCTGCAACACCACAACTCAAAAGCATCAACTCTTCTTCAGTCTTCCTTATTTATTGTCTAGCTTTCACATGCATATGAAGGTATTGAAAATATCACGATTTGGATTAAGCCAACCTTAGTCATCAAAGAGACATTTAATAAATTTAACAAAAGATCTTTAAATTATAGTTTTGAGTAGATATTTGTCCTCAGACAAATGACAATTTCTCAACACCTACAAGTCAGAGAAATAAAAGTAATGTCTAACTACCTTTTGAGTTTAGGGGAAGTAATTTTTTAGACTAGAAAGATACAGATGAGTTAAAAACAAAAAGGTTAAATGATCTGGTCATCTGTTCCCATAAAGATAACTCACTGTCATTGAGTCAATTCTGACTCATAGGGACCTCCATTGGATTTCCAAGGCTGTAAATCTTTATGGAAGCAGACCACCCCATCTTTCTTCCATGGAACAGCTGGTGGGTTCAAACCACTGACCTTTTGGTTATCAACCAAATGCCTGAACCACACCACCAGGGCTCCTTCCCATAAAGATACAGCCTAGAAAACCCATGGAGCATTTCTCCTTGGTCAAATGAAATCACTATGAGTCAAAGATTGGTTCGACAGCACCTAATAAGAACAACATGCTTTAGACATGTCTGTAATGGAGGACTTACAAGTGTATAAAACAAAGAAATCTGAAACAAATTAAACCTAAAGGTAATTTCATACAAATACAAAACTTGAATTATAATTTGCCATTCTTTTGGTTAGGAAAAGTATCATAGTTTTTTTTTTTTAACCAAATAATGAAATGATTTAATATCTTACTAGAATTATATCACCAAAAAAACCCCAACTCACTGTTGTGGAGCAGGATCTGACTCATAGCGATCCCTCCTTGCTTTCCGAGGTGCCATCACCACGGAAGTAGATTGCCCAGCTTTCTTCTGAGGAGCTTTTATTTGTTGTTCATTTCACTTTTAATTCATGTATCAGTATTAAGAAGCTTAGTTAACAGCTAGAACAGATGTCTTGAGATAGAAATGTCATAGATTTGGATTCTGACCAGGATGAAATCTCACATTTGGCTTGAATGGAAACAGGTTCTCTGAAAGCCTTATCGTCTGTTCTGGAACAATATGAAAAGTTTTGGGGATTGAAAGAGAATTTCTTGTAAAATAATTTTTTGTAGTTAATACCATGAACAGATAGTTTGAACTCTAAATACTCTCTTAGTCTGAAATACTCCAAAAATTAAAGTAACTTCCATTGAGTCAATTCTGACTCATAGTGACCCTCACTGGGCTTCCAGAGCTTTATGGAAGCAGACTTCCCCACCTTTCTTCCATGGAGCAGCTGGTGGTTTCAAACCACTGACCTTTTGGTTAGCAGCCAAATGCCTTACCTACTACACCACCAGAGTTCTTTTTGGGCAAAATAGAGCCATTTAAGTTAGTGCATATAACTTATCAGAATGTGGTAGAGTTGTGCTTTATGCTGGAAGAGAGGCTAATGGGCACATATTTTAGTGGCTGACAGAATTTGTCCAAGTTCTAGCTCTGCTCCTTTCTATGCCACCTTGATGAACCCAATAAATTCTCAGTACTTCAACTTCCTCTTAAAATTAAAACAAAGTCTTGCTCATAGGGTTCCAGTGAAGATTAAAAGAGATTATATTTTTAAACTCTTAGTATAGAGCCTGGCATAGTGTTAAGTTAATGTTCCACCCACCCAAGTGCCATAGAGTTGATTCTGACTTATAGCAACCCCATGTGTGACAGAGAACTGCTCAATAAGTTTTTTAATGACCAGAACTTTCTTCCAAGGCACTTCTAGGTGAACTCAAATCTCCAACATTTAGATTTGAAGCAGAGTGTGCTACCCATTTTCAGCACCCAGGGACTCTATAGGGTAAGTTGTTGTTGTTGTTGTTGTTTGCCGTCAAGTCTGACCCAACTCATAGAGACCCCCTCCTTGGGTTTCCAAGGCAGTATCACTATGGAAGTAGATTGCTCAACCTTCCTTCCGAGGAATGGCTGGTAGGTTTGAACTGCCAGCCTTCTGGTTAGCAGTCAAGTGCCTTAGGCACTGTGCTACCAGAGCTCCTCTCCATAAGGTAAGGACCCAGTGCATTTAGCTCTTGAAACCATTTCTAGGTGACTGCTTCTTGAGTGAATCATCATTGACATCAGTGAGCATGAAGATCTCAACAGCTCTGCAGCTGTCACCTTGCTCGTGTTCACAGTTACTTCCAAAAAGTGTTATGAAAATTTCCAAAATATTTTGAGATCTTCATAGGTTTCTAAAGAATTGTCTTTCATCCTGTGCTGCACCCTTCTGTAACAATAGGACCACCTAAAAATAGTATTTCTTCATTCAGCAGATGTCACCACTTAATTTTTTTAGTCAGCAACTAACTAGTCAGGGCAGATTTGTGCTTCTGAATCCTCAACTGTAGGCTGTATTTATAAAACCAAAAATAATTGAGTACTTGTGTGTCTAGAATTGTGAGTTATTTAAGGCAAATTAATTCATCTGAAAAACTTGTGTAAACCCAGTCTCAGTTTGAATGAAGTAGTAATTGCTTTTAACTTTCCTTGTTTTAAAGATACCTAAGGCTCTGGTGGCATAGTGCCTAAGGCATTTGACTGCTAACCAGAAAACTGGCAGTTCAAACTTACCAGCCACTCCTCAGAAAGAAGACTGGGCAATCTACTTCCATAGAGATACCCCCTTGAAAACCCAAGGAGAGGTTGTTATGAGTCAGAACCAACTCAAGGGCAGTGAGTTTAAGGACCTCTGGTGGCATAGTGCCTAAGGCATTTGACCACCACAATTGGGCCCACAAAAGGAATAAAAAGTGGCAGAATAGTCTATCCCCCCAAGTATTTTTCACTTCATAAAATATGGAGAAGTTTTTCTATAGGTCCTAACTTCCATTAGTACCTGTGTGTCTTCCAGACAATGAATTTCCAGGCTTCAAATCTGGGGGCAAAGAAACAAACCCTAAATGTGAAGATCACTGCAAACTGATGATGATTATTTGAAATAAAAAGAAAATTTCACCTGAGATGCTAATGGAATTCAACAGAAAAGGATTACTCTTCTTACTTGCAAAATCATAAATTCACTTTTTTGTGTGTGGAGAGAAGGGAGGGCATGTACAAAACCTAAGACTAATTTACTTTTAGTTAAAAATCTCAAATATTTTAAGTTGTAAGCAATTTATACTTTCTAAATTTTGCTTCCTTTTCCAATTTGACGATGTCTCCTTGTGACTAAAGGAGTTCCTTACCCATAATCCAGTACTTTCTCTAATGTAACCCAAAATAATGTACCAATTTCTGATTTTACCCTAACACAAAGGTTCCTATCTGGTCAAACTGGTGTGTTTACTGTTTATATTCTCAGCTTAGATTGTTTTTTGTTTTGCAATTTTCTACACTCTGAACTCTCATTTAGAATTCCTTCCTACATATATTTTTTCCATATATGTATGCATCCTTCCTTCTCAGATCACCTCACTTCCTCCCTTCTTTATCCTGAAGCTTTACCCTTTTAGCTTTACTCTCATGTTATATATAGCTTCCACCACCCACTGGTTAGTTTGTCATAGTGCAGTGGCTTGCATTTTGCTATGACACTGGAAGCTGGGCCACTGGTATTTGACATATGAGCAGGATTGCCCATGGTGAACAGGTTTCATTGGTGTTTCTAGACTAAGGCAGATTATGAAGAAAGGCCTGATAATCTACTCCTGAAAATTAGCCAATAAAAACCTTACAGATTAACAACATTGTCTGATACAGTGCTGGAAGATGAACCTCCTAGGTGGGAAGGCATTGCACAATGGTTGAAACATATGCACTCAACAATCCTGAAAACAGTGCAGGACTTGTCAATATTTTGTTCTGTTGTATATAGGTCTCCATTAATTAGAGCTGACTCAATGGCAATTAACAAAAACATGATCAGATTTCTCAGACATAAATTTTTAAAACATGTCTAGAGGGCACAGAAATAATGCCTAGCATTTATACAATTGATTTGGATATTATAGTATACTCCCTCATTGAGTAACTTGCCTTCTGAAATGTCATATTTTGTGACCAGATTCAAGTTCTGTTATACTAGGTAACATGTTTTATGTATTTCATATTCTCCATACCACATATCATGACGTTTTCCTTCAAAATAACTGCTTTGAGACTTCCAATATGATGGAAGTATAGGGAGAAAAGCTATCCAGATTCTCTACAACAAAGACACAAGAAACAAGAAACCAATTGAAACAGATATGAATGATAGTCTTGGAACCTTGAACTTTGAAGGAAAAGATAAAGAAGTGTATCAAACATCATTTAGAAGAAGAAACTGAACAGAAATAGTGAACAAGCAGACAAATGAAATGGTGAATTGTCAACTGACCTTTTACAGTGTGGCCATTTTGAATTTCTGCAAGCAGCATTCTGATCAGGGCAGCAACATGATAATCAGCTTCACTCACACTGGCCTGCATAAGAGCCCAAATTGGTAGCTGGTAACAAGAAAGAAACTATGCTCACATTGCCCTGCCACACTGGTACCTTCTACAACTACACTGGGAGAGGATCACAACTTGTCCCTGCACCTTCTGATCAGTAATGGACAGTATCCAACACCAGCCCAATCACCCTTGAACTTCTGTATATGAACAGTGAATAAAGAACTGTGCACACACTCCTATTATTTATTATATCCACCAAGTGTCAGGTGGTGAGTGCCTAAGTGCTGCCAAACTGGAAAACAGAGTAGCACAACCACCCTGATTGCTTGGATATATCAAAACAAAATAAAGCAAAAACAAAAACACCCACTGGGCAAGACATATCAATATATAATCACCAATTAAATACAAATACAAGGGCATCACAATGTCAGGAGTGATGACAGCAGACAATCTCAGTTTACACAAAGAAACAAGACAGAGTGACTAAAACAAGTGACCAAAATACAGAGCTAGTAAACCTTCCTGAGGAAAAAATGGCATTGCAACTACCTCATATGGAATTGAAACAAACTATATTTAGGTGCCTTCAATGGATTGAGAAAAAGATCAAGGAAAACAGAGACAAAACTCCAGAAGAATTCAGAAAAACAATATAGAAACAAACTGACAAAATAAATGAAAAATTAGAAACCATATAGAATCAACAAATAGAAATCCAGAAGATTAATACTAAGATTTCAGAAATAAATAATGCAGGGAAAGGACAAAGGAATAGAACTGAATAAGTGGAAGACAGAATTAGTGTAATTGAAGGCAAATTTCTCAATACTAATATGTTAAAGGAAAGATTTGGGGAAAAAAAAGGTAGAAACCAAGGAATAATGTGAGACAACATCAAGAGAAATAACTTATGTGTGATTGGAATGCCAAAACAGGAAGGCACACACACACACACACACAAACACTGAGAAAATTGTTGAAGATTTGTTGGAAGACAAAATCCCCAATGTCATGAAAGATGAGAAGATATGGATTCAAGAGGCTCAATGAACCTCAAACAGGACAGACTCTAAAAGAAAGTCACCAAGACAAATCATAATCAAACTCTTCAAAACCAAAGACAAAGAA
>NW_006921679.1:5403665-5408812 GCF_000298275.1 Orycteropus afer afer | reverse complement strand
TTCCAGATAAATGGAAATTAGGGGATTTGTAAAAAACAGACCAACCTTACAAGAAATATTAACAGGAGTTCTTTGGCTAGAGAACCAACAATGGCAGACAACAACCTGAGATTATCACACAGGACAACCTCACACAGGAACAACTCAAAATATAGAAGCATCCTAAGTAAAATAATGACATGATTAAAAATAGAGTATGAGAGATGTCAATTTGTAGTAAATGAAGACAAACAAATGAAAAAACAATTCCAATGTTTTAAAATCAATTCTACAGCAACCCTATAGGACAGAGTAGAACTGCCCCATAGGGTTTCCAGACTGCCTGAAATTTCTCCCATGGAGTGGCTAGTGGATTCAAACTACTGACATTTTGGTTAGCAGCCCAATGCTTTAACCAGTGCATCATCAAAGCTTCTCCAAATGAAGACAACTACAAAGCAAAAAGAAGGAATAGATAGTATACTTATAGAACTTCCAAATGTAGAGGAAGTCAAGACAATTTCAAGATAGAATGGATGATTTTAAACTTAGAAAGAAAACAATAAATTCAGAGTAACTTCAGTAAACATTTTTATCAAAATAAAAAGAGGAAAATCACAGAGATTTAATAAACACAAATACAATAGCAATAAAGGAAAAAATAAAATCCATAAACAAAATGAACTCAGCACAGAAAATTATATGGCACAAAGAAATCACCACAAAACAACTAACAGCAAAATGACAGCAATAAATTCATGCCTATCAATAATTACACTGAAAATAAATAGATTAAATTCACAGGTCAAGAAACAGAGAGTAGCAGAATGGATAAAAAAAATATGACCTATCAATATGCTGTTTACAAGGGACATACTTTAGACACAAAGACAAAAATAAGCTAAAAATCGAATGTTGGAAAAAATGTATGACGCAAATGGCAAACAAAAAAGATGGGAGTGGCAATATTAATTTCTGTTAAAATAGATTTTAATGCAAAACATTCATGAGAGACAAGGAAGGACATTATATAATGATTAAAGGGTCAATCCAACATGAAGAGATAGCTGTAATAAATACTCACCAAATGAAAGAGTCTCAACATACATGAATCAAACTTTAAAAGAATTGAAAAAAGACACAGACAACTTGACAATAATACTAAGAAACTCTAGTAAGCCACTTTTGATGAAAGATAGAACAACTAGAAAAAAACTCAACAATGATACAGAAAATCAAAAGAACACATTCAACCAACTTGGCCTCATACTTATACACAGAATACTCCACCTAGCCTCAGCACAATATGCATCCTTTTTCAGTGCACATAGAACATTCTCCAGAACAGACCATATGTTAGGCCACAAAGGAAGGATCAATGAATTTTAAAACATTGAAATATTACAAAGCATCTTCTCAGATCACAACGCTATCAAATTAGCAGTCAACAATAGGAATATCAACAAAAAGTCAAATACATGGAAATTGAATAACACTCTGCTTAAAAATTGGGTAAAAGAAGAAATAAAAATAAAAATATTCCTTGAATCAAATTAGAATGAAAACACAATATACCAGAATCTTTGTGACACAACTAAAGCAGAGTTCAGAGAGCACTTTATAGCAATAAATGTACAAACCAAAAAGAAGGAGGAATCAAAAATAAATACCTTAATGCAACATGTCCAACCATCACAAAAAGAGCTCCTGAGAAAGCCTGAGAAAGTCACTGCAAGAAAAGAAATAATAAAGGTCAGAACTGAAACAAATAAAACAGAAAATAGAAAAAAACAATAGAAAGAATCCACAAAACTAGAAGTTGATTCTTTCAAAGGATTAAAAAAAAAATCAACAAACCACTGGCAAATCTAACAAAGGAAATGAAAGAAAAGACATAAATAACAAGAATAAGAAATGAAATGGACAACATCACAACAGAATTGACTGAAATAACACAGGATAATAACAGATTTGAAAGACAACAACAATAACAGAATATTATGAAAAACTGTATTCCAGCAATTTGAAAATGTAGAGGAAATGGACAAATTTCTAGAAAGACACGGCCTTTAATCTAACACAAACTGAGGTAGAAAATTCTAACAGACCCATAACCAAAGAAGAAATTGAGCATGCATTAAAAAAACTCCCTACACAAAAGAAGTCCTGACTTCTATCAGAAGTCTAATAGAGCCTGGTGAAACTCCTGAGACTATGGCCCCTAGCTGCCCTTCAGGTTTGGAACTGAACTCACTAGTGAGGCTTCCAGCCAAATAAAAGACCAAAATATGAGCTGAACATTTACATCAGGTAGATACACTCCTTGGAGAGATCAATCATGGGAGAACAGAAGGGCAGTGTATGCACAGGGAGACCGCTAGGGGGCAGGAGTGCATGGGAAGGAAGGACACAGAGAAGAGGTAACTATGGGGAGGAAGTAAGAAGAGAGCTTTTACATTGTGGGAAATTTCAGTCAATGTCATGAGTCAAAATGTGTATGAACTGCTGTATAGAAAATGAATTTGCTCTGGAAGCTTCCACCCAAATCACACTAAAAATTAAAAAAAAAAAAAAAGTTCTGGCCTAGACAGCTTCACTATCAAACTTTCAGAGAAGCTGACACTTAATCTTACTCAAACTATTCGAGAACACAGAAAAAGATGTAAGACACCCAAATTCATACTATGAAGCAAGTATAACCCTGATACCAAAATGAGACAAGGACACTACTAAAAAGGAAAACTACAGTCCAATATACCTCATGAATGTATATGCAAAAATTCAAAAAATCCTAGCCAATAGAATCCAACACTACATCAAACTGATAAAAATAGTAATACATGACCAAGTGGAATTCATAGCTTGTTGTTGTTGTTAGGTGCCGTTGTGTCATTTCTGACCCATAGCGACCCCATGCACAGAAGAATGAAACACTGCCCAATCCCGTGCCAGCTCCACGATTCCTGCTATACTTGAGCCTGTCATCGCAGCCACCATGTCAATCCATCACATTGAAGGCCTCCCCCTCTTTCATCGACCCTCCACCCTACCAAGCATGACATCCTTCTCCAGGGAATGGTCCCTTCCTACGACATGACCAAAGTAAGTGAGACGAAGTCTGGCCATTCTCGCTTCCAAGGAGCATTTCAGATGCACTTCCTCCAGGACAGATCTGTTAGTTCTTTTAGCAGTCCATGGTACTTTCAGCATTCTTCGCCAGCACCACAACTCAAAAGCATCAACTCTTCTTCAGTCTTCCTTATTCATTGTCCAGCTCTCACATGCATACGAGGCGATTGGAAATATCATGGCTTGTGTCAGGTGCACCAGACTAAGTCCTCAAGGAGACATCCTTGCTCCTCAGCACTTGAAACAGTTCCTTTGTGGTTAACCTTCCCAGTGCTACATGCCATCTAATTCATAGCAAGTATGCAATGATGGTTCAACTTTAGAAAAAGAATCAACATAGTCCATCACATAGATAAAATGAAGGATTAGAGCCACATGATTATATCAAATGATGCAGAAAAGGCATTTGATAAATTCCAATAACCATTCCTGATAAAAACTCTCAGCAAAATAGAAATAGATGGGAAAATCCTTAACATAATAAAGACCACTTATTCTCAGTGGAGAGAAATTCAAAGCATCCCTCTTGTAAACAAGACCCAGACAAGGATGTCATCTATCACCACTTCTATTCAACATTGTATTGACGGTTCCAGCCAGGCAAGAATCAAGAAAAAGTAATAATAGTCATCCAGATTGGCAAAGAAGAAGGAAAGCTATCTGTATTTGAGGATGACATAATCCTATACATAGAAAATCCAAGAGACCCAGCAAGAAAACTACTGGAACCAATTGATAGATTAAGCAAAGTGGCAGGATACAAGATTAATATAAAAAATTAGCTGGATTCCTCTACATCAACAAAGTGATCACTGAAAGAGAAATAAATAAAGAAATATCATTTACAATAGCTACCCAAAAGATAAAATACTTAGGAATAAATGTTACCAGGAACACAAAAGATGTATACAAAGAAAACTACAGAACACTGCTACAAGGAAATATAAGAGCTACATAAATGGAAAAATGTACCATGCTCATGGTCAGGAAGACTGAATATTATAAAGATGTCAATACTACCCAAAACTATCTATAAATTCAATGTGATTCCAATCCAGATTCCATCAACATTCTTTAATCCAGATTCAATCAACCAATCATTGATTTTGTATGGAAAGGAAAGAGAGCTTGGATAAGCAAAACACTACTGAAGAAGAAAAAGTAGGAGATCTCACACTTCCCAATCTCAAAACCCATTATACAGACACAGTAGTCAAAACAATCTGGTACTGGTACAACTATAGACACATAGAGCAGAAGAACAGAATTGAGAATCCAGAAATAGATCCATCCACCTATGGGCAACTTATCTCTTTTATTTTTATTTTTATTTTATTTATTTTTATTTTTATTTTATTTATTTTTATTTTTATTGTGATTTGAGTGAAAAGTTACAGAGCAAATACACTTTGCATACAGCAGATCACATACACTTTGTCTCATGACATTGACCACAATTTAGCACAATAAAACATTTCCTCTCCCACTTCCTCCCAATAGCTACCTCTTCCCTGTGTTCATCCCTCCATGCACTCCTATCCCCTGAGCTGTCTCCCTGTGCCTGAGTTGCCCTTCTTTCTCTCTTGCTTGTTTTCTCCAAGGAGTGTATCTACCTCAGGTAAATGCTCATCTAGTATGCCTGTCTACTGCTTGGCTGGAAGCTACAGGTGTGTGTTCAATTCCAGACCTGAAGGGCAGCTAGGGGCCATAGTCTTAGTGGTTCCACCAGGCTCCATCAGGCCAGTAAACCTGTTACCCACTTTTTTTTTTTTTCCAAATGATTTTGAGTTTTTTTCCACATTGTTCACCCTGTCTATCCAGGATCTCCTACATAGATCCTCTTCCAAGTTGTTGACAGTAGTAGCCGAGAACCGTCTAATTCTTCTGGTCTCATAGTCATATAGGCTGCAGATCAGATGGTGTACCAGTTGCTAGGACTAGTTGTTTCCATGAATTTTTGGTTTTCTTCATTCTTCTTGGCCCTGGACGAGGAGAGACCCATCGTTGCATCTAGATGGCAGCTTGCAAGCTTTTAAGAT
>NW_006921679.1:5374173-5398584 GCF_000298275.1 Orycteropus afer afer | reverse complement strand
TGCTTCTTTGTGTAGACTGTGATGGTCTGTTGTTTCCGAGGCATTGTGGTATTGTATTAAGATCTCTATTAATTGTTTGTGAAGAGCAGTCAAGGGTTATTCAGGCTCTTCTTGGTGGTTTTTTACCGTTGGCCCATTGGTGGAAAAAGAGGTGCTGGTTCTTCCTCAGTAAGTGAAGTTGCAGGAAGTGTGGGTTTACTTGTATCTTATGAGGACTGTTGCTATCTCCCAGTCAGTTAGGCAAAAATTACAATTGAATAACCATTGAAAAAACTATAAGCACATGTACAAAATATACACCCTGAAATCACATAGGACCAGTAACCCAAAAAAGGAAAAAAGGGGGGGA
Organism: Orycteropus afer afer; assembly: GCF_000298275.1. Lineage (NCBI taxonomy): Eukaryota > Metazoa > Chordata > Mammalia > Tubulidentata > Orycteropodidae > Orycteropus > Orycteropus afer. The sequence continues at coordinate 5,398,235 of NW_006921679.1, read as the reverse complement.
AAGAAGAAGAAAAGAGATAAATCTGCAGTATCTGGGGATAGGTCACTGAAAGTAAAAACATAGAGAAGGAGAATAATGAATAAAGAAAACAAACAAAGAAAGAATCCAGCAATATAAAAGAAAATAAAAGCAAAAACAGAACAGAACAAAACAAACCAAAGAAACAAACAAAACAAATTAACAAGGGACAGCGTTAACCATGAGAGAAAGAAGAGGGGGAAAAAAAAAAAAAAAGAAGGTGTAGACTAGGACCTCTTCAGTCACGCAGTGCCCTTCTGGAGAGTTGTTGGGGTTACTGGAAAGCAGGACCTCTTCTTAAGTCCCTGGAATCTGGTAGAGCACTGTCTCTTTAGGTTGTCACTAGCTGCTGGTTACGTGTTGATTTTTTTTGTCTTGGTTTTATGGTTTAATAGTTTGAAAAGGTGAAGTTTTTTTTTTTTTTTTTTTTAATACTGATGCAAGTGTGTTGGGTCTCTCTGCTGTTTCCTATGTGGTGGTAGAATCTTTGTGTGTAGTGTGGATATGTGTTTCTGTTTGTCATAAAGAGGGTTTAGAGTTTTAAGTGGGAGGTTTTATGGTAATTGGATTGAATATGTTTTCTTCTATTGAGTGAGAGAAGATATTGGCAGAGAAGGTGGGAGCGGAGGAAGGAAAGCTTGGTGTTGCTAGGGCTGATTTCTAGGGCTTTGAGCAGGCTATTTTTGATAATGTATTTATTTGCAAGACTGCAGCTCAACTTCAGGAAAGATTCTTATTGTTAGAGCATCACAAATTTCCACTAATTTCAGGCACACTCAAAGATCCTGCCTTTGTGGCCCCACAGTGCTAAAGAACGGCTCCAAGGCAAAAATCCCGGGAGTACGGTTTCTTCCCTCTCCCTGTTCCTTCTGTCTGCAGTGCTGATGTAATCCCCCCAGATCACTAATGGCTGGCTCTGGAGTTTGTCTGTGACACCGCCCAGCTGCAGCACCAAAGATGCATGTAGTTTGAGCTGTGGGTCAAGGGAGTACCTGCTAGTGACCTGCGGTCCCAATCTCTGTGTCAAAGAAAAGCACGAAGTCTCCCAGTCTGACCCCAGTCTACTCTGTGACCCACTGGGAGGGGAAGGAGCTACCCTTCCTGTCGAAATAGTAAGTTTTCTTCCAAATCTCAGCGGAGGTGTCCGTGTCTGCAGCCAGCCCCCAGGAGACCCAAATTACCTCCAAAAACTCAATATGAGCTGTGGAGGCAGTTCTCTGCTGCTGCCCACCGGAATATTAGAGTGGTCGCTGGTAAGCTGTTATAAGGCGCCCTCCCTTTTGGCTCAGGGATCTCAGGTGGGTGCCCTAGCCTGGCACACAGCGACTGCTCCAGAAGAGTTTCCAATGCCTCTCTTGGGTGCCCATCCGTCCATCCTCCTCCAGTAGCTCTTTCCCAAATAATCTCTCTGTACCTTTCCTCTAATTCTGCTCTTCTGTGTTTGATGTACCCTGAGTCTGTGAGCTGTTCAGAGCAGTGGAATTCCTAATTTAAACTGTTGTGGCTAGTTTTCCAAGACCTTAGTTGCCAGAGGGATAAAACGTGCTGCTCACTGGCTCAACTCCATTTTGAACTCTTCTGGACAACTTATCTTTGACAAAAGGCCAAAGGGTGAAGATATAGTCTCTTTAACAAATGGTGCTGGCAAAACTTGATATTCATTTGCAGAAAAATGAAACAAGATCCATATCTCACACCATACACAAAAACCAAGTCAAGATGGAAGATGGATTAAAGACCTAAATATAAAACCCAAAACTATAAATTTCATTAAAGATAAAATAGGGACAAATTTGGGGCCCCTCATTATGACATAAATAGATTATCAAACATAAGCAAAAATGCACAGACAGCAGGAGATAGATTAGATGACTGCGACCTTCTAAAAATGAAATTCTTATGTGCATCAAAAGACTTTTCCAAAAGAGTAAAAAGAGAACCTATGTATTGGGAAAAAATATTTGGCAGCAACATGTCTAACGAGGGACTTATTTCTAAAATTTATGGAAAACTCCAATGCCTCAACATCAAAAAGTCAAACAATCCAATTCTAAAAAGAACAAATTAAATGAACAGACACTACACCAAAGAAGACATTCAGGCAGCCAACAAACACATGAAGAAATGCTCATGATGATTAGAGATATGAAAATCAAAACAGCTATGATACATCATCTCACCCCAGCAATAACAGCAAAGTGCAACAAGACAGGATACAACAAATGCTGGCAATGGTGTGGAGAGATTGAAACTCTCATGCATTGCTAATGGAGTGTAAAGTTGTACAACCACTGTTGAAAACAGTATGGTACTTCCTTATAAAGCTGAAAATTAAAATACTATGTGATCCACTGCTAGGAATATATCCTAAAGAAGTGAGATCTGGGACATGAATAGATATATGTGCACCCATGCTCATCACAGCACTATTTACAATAGCAAAGAAATGGAAACAAACTAAGTGCCCATCAACTGACAAATGGATAAGCAAAATACGGTACATACATAAAATGGAATACTATGCAACATTAAAGGAGCGCTGGTAGCATAGTGCCTAGGGCATGTGACTGCTAACAGAAGGCTGGGGGTTCAAACCTACCAACCACTCTGTGGAAGGAAGTTTGGGCAATCTACTTCCGTAGTGATACCGCCTTGGAAATCCAAGGAAGGGTCGCTATGAGTCGGGTCCGACTCAACAGCACATAACAACAACAACAACATGCAACATTAAAGAATAATAAAGAATCTGTGAATATCTCATAATGTGGATGAACATGGAGGATATTATGCTAAGTGATATAAATCAATCACAGAAGAACAGCTATTGTATGAGTTCATTATTATGAAAAATCAAGGAAAGATTTACACAGGGAAGGGAATTTTCTTTGTTGGTTATCAGAGATGGGAAGGGAAGGGCGGGGAGGGAAAATTCCTGTCTGGTTAAAAGATGGGTGTTGATTTGGGTGACGGGAAAGGCAATATAGCAAAAGTATGTAATCAGCACAGTATCACTTTGGAAAAGGAGGACACAGAGAGGTGTATAAAGGGTACAGACAACAAAGGTAAATACTATTACATGCACAATATTGCAGTATCAGTAACAACAAACACTAATCCATGGGTGGCCACATAGGTGGACAAGCAAGAAAATCAGCTATGGGTAGGCAAATGAGAATATACCTATGACCCTGTATAGGTTTGGTAGATGATATTCCTGCATGCATATTTGTAGGTGCTATGAAAATATCCATATATACTATAGACCTAACAGAATGAAATTAGGACAACTTCTTAGCCACAGCCAAGTACCTTGAGGGAATGAGTCACAGGGACTGTAGGCTCAGGGTCATGGCCACAGGGCACATCAAGCTCAATTGGCACAACCTAGGAAAAAACATTGTTCTAAATCCTCCTTTGGTGAGTAGTGACTGGGGTCTTAAAAGCTTGTGAGCAGCCATCTAAGATGCAACTATTGGTCTCTCCTCAGAGAGAGCAAAGAAGAGTGAGGAAAATTCAAGATGCATGGAAACAGTTAGTCCCTGGGACTAATTGGCCATGGGAACCTCAGCCTACATGACCATGAGACCATAAGAATCAGATGATGCCCAGATACCAATGCCAACCACACAGAAAGGAATCAAAATTGGTGATCCCAGATAGAGTGGGAGAAAAATGTGGAAAAAATTCAAAAACATAAAAAAGACAATGTTTACTGATCATATAGAAACTGGAGAAACCCCCAAGACTATAATCCCTAGTCATCCTTCATGCCTGGAACTGGACTCACTCTCATGACTTACCTCTCAGCCAAACAATAGACAGATCTATGATTTGAACAATACACTGGGGAGATGCATTCCTTAGAACAATCAACCACAGGAGGACAGAAGGGCAATATTTGCACAGGGAGAAAACTAGGGAGCAGAAATGCACAAATAAGGACACAGGAAAAGGGTAACCACAGGGAGGAAGTGGAAAGAGAGCTGTTATACTGTGGGGATTGTAATCAGTGTCATGAAACAAAATGTGCCTGAACTGTTGAATGGAAAAAGAATCTGCACTGTAAAATTTGACCAAAATCACAATAAAAAATTTTTAAAATGAAAACAATAGATTCTTTCAGGGAGTAAAAAAAAAAAAAAAAAAAGAAGAGGTTTAAAGGAATGAAAGAAGAGGCTAAAACTGTTGATGGCACAAACTTAAAAATAGTTTTAATGCTGCAAAAATTAGTTTTCTTATGAAAGGGACCCAATGAGAGTCTCAGATACAAACACTTTGTATTGTGCAAACTAGTCCCAGTTACAGACCAGGAATCAGGTGGTTGACCACCTAGAACTGTTTAAAATACTTTTTAGGTCTTGTGAGACTACTGAAATCTCAGAGTAGTATCTAAGGCATTTGACTGCTAACCAGAAGGCTGGTGGTTCAAACACAGCAGCCACTCCTCAGAAGGAAGGTTGGGCAACCTACTTTCACAGTGATACTGCCTTGGAAACCCAAGAAGGGGTTGCTATGAGTGGGATTCAACTCAACAGCAGTGAGTTTGGTTTTTTTTTGTTTTTTTTTTTAGTTATTACATTAACTATAATGACAGAAAAGTATAAGACAGTGAATGATGACGCAGGTACATGTTCAAATGAAGCATCAGTTTTAGATCATTGGCATTAGCCCACCTGTGACCTTTTGAGTGTCATAGTAAGTGTTCTTTTCTTTAGTACCCTTCTCCAGATAGATGCTGTACACTTACCTTGTAAAGGACTCAAGCATACCATCAGTATCTTCTACCTTTGGGATTGCAGGGGTCATGGGTACGTAGCAGAGACAGACATAAACACTTGGGTTTAATTTCATTAACACATGGTTTTCTTCATTTTTTGTCAATAAGAAGCATTCTGGCAAAGTGGAAAATACTGCTCCCACCTGAAACATCCATTCTTCCTTCTTCATTATCTACACACCTCCATCATCATGTCTCCCACAGACGTACTTGATTTGCTTCTTTCATAATTAATCTGGCAAGGTCCACCTGTATAGTTGCCATTTATGCTACTGAAAAAGATGTATTTTCAATGAACTACATTTTAGTTCTGCAAAATTCTATCATGTGAAGGGGCATTGAAGCATTTTCTGATGAAGATCAAAGATGACAGCCTTCAGTATGGATTGCACCTCAACATAAATAAAACAAAAGTCCTCACAATTAGATCAGTAAGCAATATCATGATAAATGGAGAAAAGAATGAAGTTGTCAAGGATTTCATTTTACTTGGATCCATAATCAATGCCTATGGGAACAGTCAAGAAATTAAATGGTGTATTCCATTGGGCAATCTGCTGCGAAAGATCTCTGTAAAGTGTTGAAAAGCAAAAATGTCACCTTGAGGACTGATTCCAGCCATGGTATTTTCAAAAGCTTCATATGCATGTAAAAGGTGGATGATGAATAAGGAAGATCAAAGAAGAGTTGATGCCTTTGAACTATTGGAGAAGCAAACTGAAAATACTTTGCACTGCCAGAAGAAAAAACAAATCTCTCCTGGAAGAAGTGCAGCTGGAATGCTCCTTAGAAGCAGGAATGGCCAGAATATTCTCACTTACTTTGTCATGTTGTTACAAGGGTCCAGCTTTGGAGATGGATATTTGCTTGGTAAAAAAGAGGGTCAGTGAAAAAGGGGAAGACCCTCAACGAGATGGATTGGCACAGTGGCTGCAAGGATGGACTCAAGCAAAGCAAGGATTGTAAGTATGATGCAGGACTGGACAGTGTTTCATTCTGTTACACATAGGGTCATTATGAGTTGGAGCTGACTCTACAGCACCTAACAACAACAACTGTTTCATCTTATGGTTTCATTTGCTTTATGATTGCGGTGTAGTAAATTTACCTGGTATGGCTTTTTTAGCCATAAGTCTTTGTAAACTCCATGGTGGAATTTGCTGTGAGCAGCTGAGGAGCTCCTGATTGCTAAAGTTGTTCACCTGGGGCATTTCTGTTGGGAGTGGCACAAAACAATGTTCTGGGAGGTTCCTGTTCTCTCTCTCACATGCTTAGAATTCTGATGTTATTAGTTTGGCCACTCTGACGGTCTCAAAAGGAGGCCTCCTAGAGGCAGAAGTCTCTTTCTGACTGCTGGTTGAGGAAGACATGCTGCTGAAAGAGACATGTGCTCCTGAAAGAGACACATGCTGCTGGGAAAGAGATGCAAGAGAAACATATTGCTGAATGAGACACCGAGGGACACTCACTGTTGGGAGAGAGACTGTGAGCTGGGAGAGAGACTGACTGTTTTTCCTGAACTTGAATTGTAGTCTGGTGCTTCCCTAATAAACCCCATAATCTGTGAGTTCTGTGTGGCCACTGCAGTGAATTATAGAGCCCAGGAGAGAGGTGGTGGGTGTTTTGGGAGGAACAGTTGGTGAAAGGGCTGGAGGGAGGCAGCATGTCTGTTGTTGTTGTTATTATTGTTGTTATGTGCCATCGAGTCAAACCCGACTCATAGCGACTCCTCCTTGGGTTTCCGAGGCAGTATCACTACAGAAGTAGGATTGCCCAACCTTCCTTCCGAGGAGTGGCTGGTGGGTTTGAACCGTCAGCCGTCTGGTTAGCAGGCAAGTGTCTTAGCCTTGCAGTAATAGGCCTTAGGCTATTGATGGTGATTCTGTCTTCCTCTTGTGGGGTTAGAGGAGGTCAGAAGATGTGGTCTCCTTGCCCTTTTAGCAATGATTCTGGTTTACTTTAATTTTTATAAAGGCAACGTTCTCTTTTAGGTGTCTAAGGATAGATGACAGTTGTAAATTTTTTTCTTTCCCTCCATGTAGGTATCATTTCCTTTCATTTTCTTATGATGTTAGATGTAGTAAGCAGCTTCTAAGATGTCTTCCAGTGATAGCCATCTCTTAGCATTTATGCCTTTTGTACAGTCCCCTACCTGTGAATATGGGCTGGATCTAGTGACTTCCTTCTTCTGAATAGAATAATCAAAGGTGATAGGATGTCACCTCTCTGATAAGATTGTTAAAGACTGGCTTTCTGCTCATACCCTCTCTTTCCTGCCTTCTGACCTGCTCACTCATTTTGTGAGATGTCTATAGAGAGACTCACATGACAAGAAACAGAGAGAGGTCTTTAGCCTCAGCCCGTGAGGGCCTAAGATCCTCAGTCTAACAGTCTATGAGGAATTGAATCCTGCTAACAACCACTTGAGTAAGCTCTGAAATGATTCCACCTCAGTCATGCCTTTATATAATTACATTCCTACCTGGCACCTTGACTGCCTTTGGGGATACCTAGAGCCAGGGCATGCAGTTAAGTCATGGCTAGATTCCTGACCTACAGAAACTGTGTTTTGTTCTTAGTGTTTGTTGTGACTCTTGCTGAAGGTTATTTATCCCCCCCCCCCAGCTTATTTAATTACAGAAATTAGGTAGAAAACCTTATGGATAACAACAGAACACTGTCCAACATAGGGCTGGAAGATGAGCTGTCGGTTTGGAAAGTGCTCAAAATATGACTCAGGAAGAGCTGCCTCCTCAGGATAGAGTTGACTTTAAATATGTGAATGGACTAATGCCTTTTGGACCGTCATCTGCTGAAGTGGCTCAATTCAAAATGAGAAGGAATTGCTGTAAACATCTATAAATAATCACAATGTAAAATGTATAAAGTATAAATAAGGAAAAAGTGGAAGTTTTCAAAAATCAAATGGAATGCTTGAGGATTGATATCCTAGCCATCATTGTTGTTGTGTGCCATTGAGTGGATTCTGACTCATAGCAATCCTAAAGGACAGAAGATATTTCTACAGGATTTTATACAAGAAACTCTGGAGGTGTAGTGGTTAAGATGTTTGGTTGCTAACCAAAAGGTTGGTGGTTTGAACCCACCAGTTGCTCCATGGAAGAAAGATGAGGTAGTCTGATTCCATAAAGATTTACGGCCTTGGAAACCCAATGGGAGTTGCTATGACTAGGAATGGGAGTTCTCGTGGTGCAGTGCCTAAGGCATTTGACTGCTAACTAGAAGACTGGTGGTTCAAACCCATCAGCCACTCTTTGCAAGGAAGACTGGGCAATCTACCTCCACAGAGATATCACCTCTGAAACCCAAGGAGGGCTCACTATGAGTTGGATCTGACTCAACCGCAGTGAGAGTGAGATGAGTAGGAATCAACTTGATGGTAATAAACTCAGCTTTTTTTTTTTTTTGGTTGTCAGGTCTTTTCTTCTGCAGAATCAGTGGTAGGTTTCAGGTGCTGACCCTTCTGTTAGCAGCTGAATGCTTAGCAATTGTGGCACTAATGCTGTAGACTTTGTTGTTGTTGTTATGTGCCGTCAAGTCAGACCTGACTCATAGCGACCCCTCCTTGGGTTTCCAAGGCAGTATCACTATGGAAGTAGATTGCCCCATCTTCCTTCTGAGGAGTGGCTGGTGGGTTTGAACCTCCAGCCTTCTGGTTAGCAGTCAAGTGCCTTAGGAACTATGCTACCAGAGCTCCTGCCATAGACTTTAGTTAGCTGAAATAAAGTGGAATCAGAAATTTTCAATCCAACAATTAAATGGTCTACTATGCTAGGTTGACAAATTAAAGTGGAATGACATTGCATTCACCATTAAAAAAAAAAAAAACTCAAGTTCTATTCTGAAGTACAATGCTATCAGTGGTAAGTTAATATTTATATATGTACAAAGAACAATTAAAACAACTATTAATCAAATTTCCACATGAAACATGAATGCCAAAGGTGAGAAACTGAAGATTTTTATAAACTGTTTGTGGTATAGTAAATTACCTGGTATGGCTTTTCTAGCCATAAGTCTTTGTAAACTTCATGGTGGAATTTGCCTTGAGCCACTGAGGAGCTCCTGATTATTAAAGTTATCCACCTGGGGTATTCTTGTTGTGAGTGGCACAAAGCAATGTTCTGGGAAATTAGTGCTCTCTCTCAGGTGTTTAGAATTCTGATATTATGATTGATTAGTTTGACCACTCTGGCAGGCTCAAAAGGAGCACTCCTAGAGGCAGAAGAAGTCTCTCTCTGACTGCTGGCTGAGAAAGATGTGTTGGTTAGAGAAACGTGCTCCTGAGAGACACATGCTGCTGAGAAAGAGACACCAAGAGACACACACTGCTGGGAGAGAGACTGAGAGAGACTGTTGACTGAGAGACAGATGGCTGAGAGAGACTGAGGATAGTTTCTGAACTTGAATTGTAGTCTGGTGCTTCCCTGATAAACTCCATAATCTATGAGTTCTGTGTGGCCACAGCAGTAGATTATCGAACCTAGCAGAGAAGTGGTGGGTGTTGTGGGAGGAATGCTTGGTGCAAAGACTAGAGGGAGGCAGCATGACTGGTCTTGCAGGAATAGGCCTTGGGCTATTGATGGTGATTCTGTCTTCCTCCTGTGCAGTTAGAGGAGATCAGAAGATATGGCCTCCCTGCCCCTTTGGCACTGTTGCAGTCTAAAGTTGATCAAAGATGCAATCAAGATGCATTGATAATTATTGGTGTTTGGAATGAGAATGCTGGAAGCAAAAAAGGATTAGTAGTTGGAAAATATGGCCTTGTGGATAGGAATAATGCTATAGATTGTGTGATGGAACTATGCAGGACCAGTAACTTATTCATCAGAAGTTTTGTTTTTTGTTTTTTTTTTTTCAACAGCACAAATGGTGACTATACATGTGGATTTTTCCAAATGGTTTATACAGCAATCAAATTGACTACTTCTGTGGAAAGAAATGTTGGAGAACCTCGATATTATCAGTCAAAACAAAACTAGATCTATAAAACAAACCATCAATTGCTCCTATGCAAGTTCAAGTTGAAGCTTAAGAAAATTAAAGCAAATTCTAGAAAGCCAAAGTATGAATTTAGAGATCATCTCAAGAAGATATTTGATGCAATGAACATTGATGATCAAAGACCAAAATGCTTGTGGGATGACATAAAGAACATCATGTATCGAGACAGGAAAAGGAAAGGTAAAAAAGAAAAGATCAAAATCGATGTCAGAAGAGACTCTGAAACTTGTGAGTGCAGATTAGCTAAAGTGAACAAACGAAATTATGAAGTAGACTTGAGAAGACAAGGGAAAATATTATAACAAAATGTGCAAAGACCTGGAATTAGAAAACCAAAAGGGAAGCTGAAAGAACTAAAGAGAAAATTCAAGCCTCAAGTTCCACTATTGAAGGATTCCATGGGCCAATAATTAAATGATGCAAGACATATCAAATGAAGTTGGAAGAAATACAAAGCCACTCTACCACAAAAATTGGTTGATGTTCAACCATTTCAGGTGGTAGTATATGATCAAGAACTTCTGGTACTGAAGGAAGAAGTACAAACTTCTGAAGGCATTGAAAAAAGTGAGATGCTTCAGCAAAAAGATGCAACATAAGTGCTTATTCACCTGTGTCAAGATATTTGGAAGACAGCTAAGCTACCTGGCCAAGCAACTGGAAGAGATTCATATTTATGCCCATTCCAAAAAAAGAGAAGGCAACCAAACAGAATGTGAAAATTATTGAACAATATCATTAATATTACGTAGTAGCAAAAACTGCTGAAGATAATTCATAAATGGCTGTAACTAACACTGACAGGGAACTGCCAGAAATTCAAGCTATATTCAGAAAAGGATGTAGAAAGAGGAATAGATATCATAGATGATGTCAGATGAATCTTGGCTGAAAGCGAAGAATACCAGATAAATGTTTACCTGTGTTTTATTGACTATGCAAAGGCATTCAACAATTTAGATCATAAAAGAAATTATGGATAGTATTATGAATAATTGAAATGGTAGAATGCTTAGTTGTGTTCATGTAGAAACTATACATGAAAGCAGGAAGCAATTTTTTTGAACAGAACAAGATACTTCATGGTTTAAAATTGGAAAGGAGTGTGGGAGGGTTGTATTCATTCACCTTAATTAGTCAATCTCTATGCTGAACAAATAATTCAGGAAGTTGGGCTATATGAAGAAGAATACGGCATCAAGATTGGAGGAAGACTCATTAACAACCTGTGATATGCAGATGACACAACCTTGTTTGCTGAAAATGAATAAAGCTTGAAGTACTTACTGATAAAAATCAAAGACTACAGCCTTCAGTATGGATTGCACCTGGACATTAAGGAAATGAAAATCCTTACAACTGAGCCAATAAAAAAATATCATGATAAATAGCAAAGAAATTGAAGTTGTAGATTTTATTTTATTTTTTGCATCAATAATCAATGCCCATGGAAGCAGCACTGAAGAAATCAAATGGCATATTGTACGGAAAAATTTGCTTTAAAAGATATCTTTAATATTTTAAAAAGCAGATATGTTATTTTTATGACTAAAGTGCATGCAAAAGCTGAAGAATGGAAAAGGAAGACTGAAGAAGAATTGATGCATTCTAATTGTGGTGTTGGCGAAGAATAGTGAATACACCATGGGCTGAGAAAAGAATGTACAAATTAGTCTTAGAGGAAGTACAGCCAAAATGATCCTTAGAAGAAGGACTTGATCTCATTTACTTTTGACATGTCATCAGGAAGTACCATTCATTGGAGAAAGACATCATGCTTGATATACTAGAGCATCATTGTAAAAGAGAGAAACCCTCAATGAGATGAAGTGACACAGTGGCTGCAACATGAGCTCGACGGTTGTGAGGATGGTGCAGGATTGAGTAATGTTTCATTCTGCTGTAATTAAGACTCTTTATAATTTATATTCTGTTATAATCTCTACAGCACTTAACAATAACAAAAATAATAAGGTAGAATTTGTTTCTGAAATTCCTTCCTGCTGTCATTTCTTTCTAAAAGCTATCATTTTTCAAACTCACTTACATACATGCTCCATGAAATTGGCAGAGTATTGTTAATGCACACATGTTCAGTTAAGAAACTAATGGGGCAAATATGGAGGGAAGAGGCATCTTGGAGGAGTGAATGGTCAAGGCCCCTGGCAAGGCTGGTCCTTGACACACTTAGCCAGTATGTTAGGGTTGTCTCTCAGCTCTTCTCTCCATTATCCCTTCTTCCCTTCATCCTTTCTGTTTATTTATTTATTTATTTTAAGAGTTACTTTTACATTCAATGTTATGTGTATGTTTAGTTTCACTCCCCATTTACCATGCCTAACCCTAACTCAGTCTCCTCCTCTCCCTAGTCAGCAAACCCTCCCCCCATGCTCCTCATATTTATGCACTCCTGTGTGTCCTGCATTACCTCCGTGTGAATGTTGGTCCTCTGGTGTCTCTTGGTCTATTGCTCCAAGGGATATATTTCCATAGAGTACGTGGGTGCATCACCCTGGGTTGAGTGGTCTGCATGTACATCTTGTCAAGTTGGGCTGAGAGCCAGCCCCTGGGAGTGAGTTTTATTCCAGGTGCAGAATGTATTCCAGGGCCATAGTATTAGGGATCTCATCAGACTCCATCCGACCAGTAATTCTGGTCATTATTGAGGGTTTTTTTGTTTTTTTTTTTAATTTTGTTTCATGTTTTTCCTCCCACTCTATCCAGGATCTCCATATTTGATCCTTTCATGAGTGGTTGGCATTGGTAGCCGGGCACCATCTAGTTCTTCTGGTCTCGGGGGCCATCATGTCCTAGGGCTGATGGCTTCCAAATGCCCTTGTTTTTTTGCACCCTTCTTCACTTCTGACGCTAGGAGACGATTAGGTGCATCTTAGATGGCCACTTGAAAGCTTTTAAGACCCAAGTCGCTACTCTCCAATGTCGGATGAAGTTTAGATCCTCAATGTTTCTTTGCTCCTACTCTCCTTCCTCTCACAAAGTCATCTCATGGCAGGTTTGGCTAAACTTAAATACACAAAGTGTATTGGACAGCTAGGTTTAGCATATTGTTCAGTGCAGGGGAATGACATATCGTCAACCTTTCAGTTTCTGACAAAGAGGCTCTCTTCAAGTCGGATTACATAGAGCCCTGATTACGTTCTCCCAATAGCATACTTGGCTTTTGTTCAAAATCTCAAGAAAATCTAAATGTATTAGCAAACCTAGAGGTCATGAACTGCTTTGCTCCTTACACCCTCTCCAGTTCTGACCTCTTCCTAATCTTTGATCTTTGTTTCTACATCTCTTCTTGATCATATAATTCTTGGAATAACTAGAAGATCATATTGTATTTCACTTGGTGGAACTGCATCTAGAAGTGAAAAAATTTAATTCAAATTGTCACCACAGACTCACACACACTTGTGCCCTAGGTGAGGATAAATAGAGGTTTGGCTAAAGGAACATCTAAATCTGCTTTCATTTTGTCAGCTGCCTTCATGAAGTTTTTCTTGGCAGAATGATGAATTTAACAGAATTTATGAGAAGTGCATCAACCTCAGAATTGTCACTTTCTCACTTTGGGAAGGTGCCCTGTGAGAAATCTACAAAAAACAGTTTAGGATCTGAGCATCATCATTAAAGAGCTGATGGGGGAGGAGAAGACAGCAATGAAAAGCTATCCTCTGTCAGTCACCCAAATGTTTGTGAATAAAGGCTGAGATTCAGCTCAAATTGTGTTTAGAAGTGTTTACAAAAGTGACACAGTATAAAAGTCCGTAGAACAAAATCTACTATTTTTGCTACCACCTTGTAACACTGAGGGATAGATTTGTCACAGAACTAGCAGGAAAGTTAAAATTTACTGTGCCAAATAATTGTTCCTTGAAAGAAAGAAGATGCAAAAATGTAAAATAATTCAAGAGAAGATAAAGTGTTGCTGGAAACAACACAGGAGTAAGAATTAGTTATATGTGGTTTTGAACCCCAGCTCCACCGTTTTCTTCTACTTGGGCTAAATACCAACAGTGTATTTAGCCTGCCAGCTCCATTGACTTCCAATATCTTTGATCCCTACACAGGACACTCATGGGGTGTCACACACAAAGCCTCCCACCAACACTGGGTCCGCTGACTCCCAGCATCTGTGTTCCCTACATAGGAACTTGTGACCATGTGCAGAGTCCTAGAAGGAGTTGTCTAGTTACCTGCTCACGAGAAAATATTCCTTCTGTGTGCTCTTGCCTTCCCCAGGAATACTAGAATCTTGGTGAATAACATGTTCTCAATTATGTTCCCTACAGTTTTAACAGAGACTCTGAGAAAAACATCACTAGATCCACTCATTGAGTTCTCATCATAACGTTTTGAAGTGGAAGTAGATACCTGCCTAAAGCTGAATGGTGGGAGCAGTCCAACTGGAAGTGGGTTCACTATCTAATAGAGAATTCAAAACCAATGGCAAAAGTCATTCTGTATTTTTATCACATGCACATACAAAAGTCATTCTGTATTTTATTATCACATACACATACATTTTATTATCAAATACACCAGTATTTCTAAACAATATCAATGATAAAAATAAAATACCCTTCTCTCTTTTGGCTGACCACTTCCAATGAATGCCCTACCCTTAAGTAAGTCATTAGTAGGTAAATTTATTACTCACATATAAGGAAATTGAGGCTTAGAGAGTGTATTGCCCAGGTTTTACAGTTGATAAGGGAAAATGTTCAATTTTTACACAAATAACACACACCTTCTACGTCTGTTTGCCAACCACTCCCTACCCCTGGAGGTATTTTTGTAAACTTACTATGCTATTTTTTCTTAGTTTACAACAACATGTAAACAAGAAAAAAAAAATGGCACAGTGGCACTTAGGAAAATATCTCCTGGGTTTACAGTGCTGTTGGCAAACAAACGTGGAAGGCTGTGTGTTATTTGCAAAAAACATGGAAATTCCAAAATACTTAACAAGTAGGCTATTGTACCTATTTTTCCTAGCCAATCCAAGTTTCCTTAATAAAGGCAGCCCTTGGCTTTTCTCTGTCCCTCAAGTAAGTGCCATTGAGACATCATCAGTGAAAAGCACTACAATCGGATCACAACTCTAATGGATTTTCACAGTCAAGGATAGTGCATCTGTACAATTCCCTAGGAAAGTAATGCTAATTTCAACTCATTGTTGTCAAGGACTATTGACCAATTAGTTCCAATGCATTCTAAATGGATAACGGAAACTTCAACGTCCTGAATACAAAATGAACCATGGTTCTTGCTAAGAGATGACATAAAACCAGGGCATAACTGGTTCTCCACAATAAGAAGCCAGTTTTAAATCTGAACAAAGACTTAAAATATAGCAACTGTCTGTGTTTTGAACAAGAGCAACGTATTTGCCAGATATAAATCTGTAATCTTTATGTTTCTGAAAGCAAAACATTTCATCCATGTTGAATAGTCCACCAAATTTCCCACAAATAAAATAAAAGCATCTTAGAAAGATAACATGATTTGTATGTTACATGCCAAATATTTAATGAGATTCCATATTGTCGTGGGAGTAATTATAAAATTAATAAATTTTTGTCACTTAAGTTTTGCAAAACAATACTTACAGAGCATATAACTAAAACACTTATATAAACCATTTTTTTTAAAAAAAATAATTCCCTAACAGCTATAATACTTACTACCTACTAATGATCATTTAGGAAAACTATTTTACATTGCTTACCTAAATTTTTATCCAGTATTTTCATGTATGTCATAACATGGGGAACCATGGGGAACTATTTTTCCATGGGCAGTGCAGAAAATTTGAATTTCTAGAGGTCTGGATTCAAGTTTTCCCCTAATACATAAAAAAGTAGGTAGTGGCTTTCTTCATCTGCAAATTAAAGGAAAACCAAAAACCAAATTCATTGCCATTGAGTCGATTCCAACTCATAGCTGTTCCTGCTTGGGTTTCCAAAGCAGTATCTCTATGGAAGTAGATTGCCCAGTCTTCCTTCTGAGGGGTGGCTGGTGGGTTCAAACTGCCAGCCTTTTGGTAAGCCATCAAATGCCTTAGGCTCTATGCCACCAGAGCTTCCAAATTAGAGGAAAGCAGTGTGTAACTCACAGAAGTGGGATGAAAGTTAAACATGATAACATAGTTGCTGTCTTAGATTTATCTCTGTACTAGTTTCTTTGAGAGGTCGTAACAAAAGTACCACAATCTGAGTGGCATAAAACAACAGAAATTTATCCTAAAGGCTAGAGTCTGAGGTGTCAGCAGGACCATGCATGCTCTAAGCACTCTGCCTAGCTTCTGGTCACTGCTAGAATTTCTTGGCATTCCTTGGCTCATAGCTGTATCACTTAAATCTCTGCCTCTGTCTTCATATGACTGTCTTCCCTCAGTACATCACCTCTCTTTGTGTATGCTTTCTCTTCTTTTTTTAAAAAATATACCCGTCATTGGCTTTAGGATCCATCCTAATCCAGCATAATCTGAATTTAAGTAATTACAACTATAAAGACCCTGTTTCCAATTAAGAACATATTCTGAGGTTCGAGATGTACATGAATTTTAGAAGGATACTATCCAGCCCACTACATTCTAACCTCTGCTCCCCTACTATTCACATCCATCCTTCATGCAAAACACACTTACTGCAAAAGGGTCAACTCATTCCAGCATGGACTTTAAATCCAGCATCTCATATAAATATCATCAGCTCAGAAAGTTCCAAATCTCATCATATAAATGACCAAAATCTTGGAGTAGGTGACATTCTAAGTATCATTCATCCCGGCACAAAATTATTTCCCATCTGTAGACATGAGAATCTAGAGAATAGTTATCTGCTTCCAAAGAACAATGATGGGACTGGCATAAGACAGACATTCCCATACTGAACGGAAGAACATGGAAGGATTAAACCAATCACTTGTCCTAAGCAAGTTTCAAACTGAGCAGAGCAAATTCCAGTAGGTTTCAAGATCTCAGTTAAATGTCTAAGCTCATTGTTTAGCTACTCTGCTTTCTATCTATGTAGAACACAATTCACCCACATTTCTGCCACTTTGTAACAAGAATCACTTTTCCTCCAGTTTCTAATAACATGTGCCTCATTTCCATGTGAGCTGTCTGTCATCAGAAGCACCTTTAGCCTCCATATTTACACCAATAGTCTCTTTAAGGCAATCTAGGCTTTTTCTATCATGTATTTCAAAATTATTCCAGGTCCTAGGCATTACCCAATTGGAAAGCCATTTCCACATTTTTAGGTATTTGTTCCTGCAGCAATCCTCTTCCCAGTATCAGAATCTGTATTAGTTTCCTAGCCAGCTTTCTGGTTAGCAGTCAAATGCCTTAGGTACTACACCACCAGAGCTCCTGAATGATATTCTATTGTATAGATTTAGCATTTTGTTTATTTGTCCATTCTTCAGTTGATGGACATTTGGGTTCTATTCATCTTTTGGCTAATGTGAATTATGCTTCTATGAAATTGGTATACAAGTTTTTGGGTGGAAGAACATTTTCATTTATCTCGTATACAGCTGGAATGTTCCTTAGTAAAGGGTGGTGTGACTTCACCTCTAACATTTTGGTCATGTCAGGAAGGATCATTTTCTGGAGAAGGACATTATACTTCGTAAAGTAGAACAACAGTAGCTCTGGTAGCATAGTGTCTAAGGCACTTGACTGCTAACCAGAAGGCTGGTGGTTCAAACCCACCAGTCACTCCTTGGAAGGAAGGTTGGGCAATCTACTTCTGTAGTGATACTGCCTTGGAAACCCAAGGAGGGGTCGCTATGGATCGGGTCTGACTCGATGGCAAGCAACAATAACAACAACAGCATATACCTATGAGTGGAATTGCTGTGTTGATCTCTATGTTAACTTCATGTTTGACTTTTTTTTAGGAATTGCAGACTATTTTTCAAAGTGGTGTTGTCATTTTACATTCCCACTCTCAGTGTATCAGAACTCCAATTTCTCCACGTCCTTGTTATATTTGTTATTATTTGTCTTTACAAAAAAAATATAGCCATCTTGAAAGCATGAGTCCCTGGGTGGCACACACAGTTAACACTCAACTGTTAACCTAAATGTCCACCTAGAGGCAACTCAGAAGAAAGGCCTGGTGATCTACACCTGAAAAATCAGCCATTGAAAACCCTTTGGAGCACAGTCCTTACTCTGACACACAGGGGGTCACGATGAGTCAGAATCAACTCGATGGAAACTGGTAGATGATGTGAAGAGGGTTGTGAAATGCTATCTTTTTAAGTCAGAAATTAATAGAATGGTATGTTTTTGAAAAAGAATTTCCAACCTAGAATTCTATGCTTACTGGAAATATACTTTAAAAGTTAATTTGAAATAAAGAAAAAAAGTAAAATGGGTAGAAATCATTATGAGCACATTTGCACTAAAATAAATGCTAAAGCATGTTCTTTCAGTGGAAGGAAAATGATACCTGATGAAAACTCAGATATGCACAAACTTCTAAACTCTATGCTGGAAGTCAGCTGATCCTTAAATTTCACCACTTAAAACCTAATACAAGATGAGCTCTTTGCAAGTTATGTATTCAGCTTTGTTTCAGGTGTATTTGATAGAAGATCACGTTCAAGTGTTTGGATTTTCCCTGTCAACAGTAGAGAATTACTTTGAAAGGTGGCACTGACTACATTGTGGATTGCCAGAGTGAAAGAGAGGATACACAGAGACCAAGAACACTGGAGGTAAGATACAAGGTGATATGACCACCACTAGGATACAGTTGGAGCATATAGAGTTAGTAGGATTTTGAGACTGCTTAGATGTGGGGTTTAAGGATGGAAAAGGAGATAAAGATGCTTCTCAGGTTTCAGACTTGGAAACAAATGGAAAAAGATGCTGGTTAGATAGAGAACAGCTTCGAGGGAAAGACTGTTCAGTTTTAAATATGTGTGATTTGAGGTACCTGTGGAAGAACCAAGGAACTCTTGTGATGCATTGGGTAAGTGCTCAGCTGCAAACTGAAAAGTCAGTGGTTCAAACCCATCAGTTGCTCCACAGAGAAAGTTATGGCTGTTTGCTTCTGTAAAGATGTGGCAGCATCTTTACACCCACCACATGCATGAGCAGAGGTAGGGGGGTTATTGAAGAATGACTGGGATCATGAAGATATGATCATAAACAACTTCTGCCTGAATTGTCACTGGGGAGAAGCTTAGGTTCCTTTAAACAAATTGTTTTGGGGAAAAAAACAAACAAACAAACAAACAAAAAAAACACAGGAGATTGAAAAATAAAATCAATCAGTGCCTTTACGTAATCTATATAAAGAAGCCTTGTGGAAATGTGAGGAGAAGAATAAAACAGAACATTGTATTTTATAAAGTATAGAGAAAATAATAATATGTCAGATACATTTTCTAGTTAGTAAGCTATGGTCTATAACAGAGTAGGTAGATGAAGAAGGAGAGAGGAAGGAGGACAACAATGGGACAGAATAAAGGTGCTCCCACTGGTCACATAATAATGAAAACAAAGACTGTAAGGTGACCTTTAAAGAACTATCTTACAACCCACACCACAGTGAATCATTGGCTTTATTGAAAACATGTAAATGATAGAAAAACTATTAAAAATGATTCTGGGTAGTTAAGGAGGAAATAAATGGGACACACTTCTTTGTGATGATATCTTTCTGTGTTTGTGACAGATGTTCAATGAGAAGACCCAAATGGCTGTTGCTAGTTGTTATGCTATGGCTCAGGATGGAACAGCTTGTGTGTGCTCTGGGCCCAGAATACTGCACTGTGAAAAGAGGCCACCTCCATCTGATTCCTTGTGATTATTGTGCATAGGCACTGCCAACACTACCCTGGGGATTGTGGACCAGATAACTTTTCTATTTCTAACCTAGGAATAAATTACTCCATATGTCATTTTGCATAATCCAAATGCAACTCCACAAGAATTATCTCTAAACATAACTTCACAAAAAATGTTTTATTATATCTGAATACATTGGCAACTTGTGCTCCCCCCACCCCCACTTATTTGTGTGAAATTTCTGTTGCAAAAACAACTGATTTTCATTCACTAGTTAGTTTTGAGTTTTCAAAGGCAGTGGTCACTAGGATCATGTAAACAACTCCAAAACGTGTGGTATCAAAAACAGAAAATACTACCAGTCTGTGTTGATAAAATTCCTATTATGATATCTATTTTGTTAACTAAAGAAAAGCACTATTTTAGAAGGTGAAAGACATGGATTAGGGCACCACTATAAGACGAAAGGAAATTAAAAAAAAACTTTCAAATAGGAACACTTAAAATAGGGATGTGAAAAAAAATGGAATAGGAAGAAATAAACGAAAAAAACAATTATTTCTGTTTTGGCTAAAACATAATGTGTTTAAAGCATATATAATGTTTGGAGAGTTTCTAAATGAATAAATGTAGGAAATGGTGTTACAAAACTGTTGTTATATTCAGTTTAATAAAGAAGTGAATTTGAACTCAATGAAAAGAGTATTTTAATGACATGTCATGAAGCATTTGAAGCATTTGAAGAATTAACTCCTAAAGAGAATTTCTGTCTCTTAGGTATTCATCCAATTGAGTTGAAAACTTATGTCCATGCAAAACACTGCATGCAAATGTTAATATCAGCTTTATCCACAATTGTTATAAACTAGAAGCAACCAAGATGTGTATCAATAGATGAGTTATTAAATGGACTGAGGTATATCCATAAGCAGGAGCTCTAGTGGAGTAGTGCCTAAGGCATTTGACTGCTAACCAGAAGGCTGGCAGTTCAAACCCACCAGCCACTCCTCAGAAGGAAGATTGGGCAATCTACTTCTGTAGAGATACTGCCTTGGAAGCCCAAGGAGGGTCGCTATTATGAGTCAGAAACAACTTGATGGCAATGCATTGCTTTTTTTTTTTTGAAATCCATAAGCATTTGGTGATATATATATATATATAAATGAATAAGTGAATAATATATAAGTGAATGAATAATATATAAGTGAATAAGTGAATGAATAATATATAAGTGAACAAATAAGTGAATGAATGGACACGGAGGAAACTTAAATTTATATTACTAAGTGAAAATAACCAGTCAGAAAAGGCTGTATGACATTCTGGAAAAGACAAAACTACAGAGGCAACAAAAACATCACTGGTTGCCTGGATTCAGGGGGAAAGGGGACATATAGGGGATTGTAGGATAATGAAGTTATTCTATGATATTGTCATGGTGAACACATGACATTTTGTGTTTGTAAAACTGGAAGGTTGACAGTTCTAACTCACCCAGCATGGTCTATAGATTGTCCCACTAACTATCCTCTTGAAGCTTCTTTTCCCCCCCAGTAATTACAGCAATCCAAACATTGACTTAACTGTGATGTGATGGCACATACTTCACATCAGAAAAGTGGATCTGAGCAGTGGAAAGGGTGGATTGTAGAAGATACTGTCAGTGTTCCACCCCGAATACCTTGGAACACTTCTCCAGTTTCCATAGGCCTAGTCTCCAGCTTCTGTGTGCATCACACTAACAGGTGACACCTACACACTTTTTCCGAGGACTACATTTGGTTTAAGGAGCCCTGGTAGCATGATTAAGCACTGGCTGCTAACTAAAAGGTTGATAGTTCAAAACCACCTAGTGGCTCTGTAGGAGAAAAGGCCTGGTAATCTACTCCTGTCAGGATTAAAACAAAAACAAACAAACTCATTGGCATTGAGTGGATTGCAACTCATACAGCAACCCCCATTGGATTTCTAAAGCTGTAAATCTTTATGGGAACAGACTGACTCATTTTTCTTCTATGGAGCAGCTGGAGGGTTTGAACCATTGACCTTTTGGTTAGCAGTCAAGTGCCTTAACAATTACACCACCAGAGCTCCCTCCTGTAAAGATTATAGGAAATCCTATGTTTTCTGTCATATAAGGTCTCTATGAGTCAGAATTGACTAAATGGGACACAACCACCACCACCACCACCTTTGGGTTATTTGAGCGATTTAACCTAACGTACCAAGAGCTAGGAGTACCAAGAAGCATGCCTGAGGAAACATCAGTTTTTGCTCTTTAGGCCTGGGACTGATTGTATGAGGCCCATCCGCATCATGGAGGGTAACTGCTTTTTTGAAAGTCAACTTATTTAAATGTTAATCACAAGTAAACACTTTCACAGCATCATCTAGGCTAGTGTATGATCAAACTACTGGGCACCATAGTTTAGTCAAGTTGACACATAATCATCACAGAATCCAACAAGGTTTTAAACATGCAATCGGAGGGATCCTCCTTGTAAAAATTTATCCTACAGAAATATTTGCAGGACTGAAACAAATATAACAATATATAGAAATTTTGGAGAACCAGTTGGAAATTAATTAATTGCAATATTGAGCAACCAATGGGAAATGATTTAAATGTTCATTAAAAAATGCACTGCTGAGCAAATCACACAATGATACACTTTAAAGAGACCAAAATAAGAGCAATGAGCTGTGTATGAAGCCAGCTCTGTCTGCTCAAAGTTGGGGTCTTGGCTGCACCTCGAGCTTCCCCACCATGCACAATTAGAGAGGTGGCATGGGGGGAAGTGAGCATTCAGCAGCCCAGCGTGACCTTTGGGGGTCTCTGATTTGAGGTCAGGCCAAGGTCTGGTGACCCAGGATATGACCTCATTTTCTTGACAATGGAGTACATAGAACTTGGTATCCTAGTAACCAGGCCCCCACATTCTAGAGAAAGCCCCTAGGCCAGCTCACTTGAGTGGAGACACTCAAACTGTGAGGATGCTGTCTAGTTGTTTCTCGCGTTCCCCTGAATCTAACCTGGAGAAATCTAGGAAATTGACCCTATCACAGAGGTTGAGACATGGTCTTAGCTTCCACCCCCAAAGGCTATGGCCATTTGCAAAAAAGAACCGGAAGAGTCCCCCTCAGGAGATCCGTGAGGAGGAAGAAGATGGCATCATCTACAGCGTCTACCCCAAGGAAGGGACCAGGAAGGGCTGCTACAGGCTCTGCTGTGTCTGTGGCTCACAACAAGACCTGGAGGAGGCTGGCACGGTGCGCACCGTGAAGGCAGGCAGGGTGGACAAGCTGGTGGAGCACCTGGTTCCTGCCTTCATGGAGGGGGACTTGGACTACATAGAGGTCTTTCTGGGCACCTACAGAACCTACACCACCACCCTGCACATCCTGGGCCTGCTGTTCAAAAGGTATGGATGCCACTGCGCTCATTCTGCCGGGGACGTTGGACACCAGCACCAGTGGAAAGAAGCCATCTCCTTCATTCTGGGGCACTGGCTGGATGAGTACCCAGAGGATTTCCACCAGGCCCCGGACTTCCCCTGCCTCAAGGCATTACTGGAGTATTTGCATATTAATATGCCCGGCTCAGACTTGGAGCACCGTGCCCAATTTCTCCTTGGCCAGCTCGATCACCTGGAGCCCACTGAGGCAGAGCCAGCAGCTCCACAGGCAAGACTGATACCAGCTGTAAGAGGAGCCCAAGATACAGCAGGGTCTCCAGAATCAACTCTTGGACCACCGGATGATCTTGAACTTCCTAGTGCACCAAATAAAGACCTCCATGCAGCACCAGATCCATCATCACAAACTGCCTCACTGGAAGGTGAGGAGGAGCCAGCTGGAGAGCTGGAAATACTTCCTGGTGCATCACCAGAAATGAATAAAGAAGACTCTGGTGATGTGGGTCCAGATGCTAAAACAAAATCAGAGCCTCATACAGGCCCCAATCCGCCATCACAACTTATATCACTGAAAGGTGATGGAGAGCCAGCTGGAGAGCTGGAAATTCTTCCTGGTCTGTCACCCGAAGTGATTCAAGAACCACATGGTGATGTGGGTCCAGAGGCTGAAACACAATCAGGGCAACGTAGAGCCCAAGGTCCACCAGCACCACTTCCGTCACTGGAAGCTGAAAGAGAGTCAGCTGGAGAGTTGGAAATTGTTCTTGGTCAACCAACTGAAAAGAATCGAGAATGCTCTGGTGATGTGGATCCAGATGCAGAAACAAAATCAGGGTCCGACAGAGGCCCAGATCCACCATCACCAGCTCCAACACTAGACGATGATGGTGAGGCAGCTGGAGAGCTGGAAGATCTGCCTGGTCTGTCACCCGAAGTGATTCAAGAACTTCATGGTGATGTGGATCTAGAGGCTGAAACAAAATCAGGGCCATGTAGAGCCCAA
>NW_006921679.1:5370344-5373503 GCF_000298275.1 Orycteropus afer afer | reverse complement strand
AGAGCCAGCTGGAGAGCTGGAAATTGTTCTTGGTCAACCAAACAAAAAGAATCGAGAACGCTCTGGTGATGTGGATCCAGATGCAGAGACAAAATCAGGGACTGATAGAGCCACAGATCCACCATCACCAGCTCCAACACTAGAAGATGACGGTGAGGCAGCTGGAGAGCTGGAAGATCTGCCTGGTCTGTCACCCGAAGTGATTCAAGAACTGCATGATGATGTGGATCTAGAGGCTGAAACACAATCAGGGCCTTGTAGAGCCCAAGGTCCACCAGCACCACCTGCACCAATGGAAGCCAAAGGAGAGCCAGCTGGAGAGCTGGAAATTCTTCCTCGTCTGTCACCCGAAGTGATTCAAGAACCCTCTGGGGATGTGGATCCAGAGGCTGAAACACAATCAGGTTCCCGTATAGCCCAAGGTCCGCCAGCACCACCTGCTCTAATGGAAGCCAAAGGAGAGCCAGCTGGAGAGCTGGAAATTGTTCTTGGTCAACCAACCAAAAAGAATCGAGAACGCTCTGGTGATGTGGATCCAGATGCAGAAACAAAATCAGGGTCCGATAGAGTCCCAGATCCACCATCACCAGCTCCAACACTAGAAGATGATGGTGAGGCAGCTGGAGAGCTAGAAATTCTTCCTGGTCTGTCACCCGAAGTGATTCAAGAACCCTATGGTGATGTGGATCCAGAGGCTGAAACACAATCAGGGCCATGTAGAGCCCAAGGTCCACCAGCACCACCTGCACTAATGGAAGCCAAAGGAGAGCCAGCTGGAGAGCTGGAAATTCTTCCTCATCTGTCACCTGAAGTGATTCAAGAACCCTCTGGGGATGTGGATCCAGAGGCTGAAACACACTCAGGGCCACATAGAGCCCCAGATCTGCCAGCACCATCTGCACTAATGGAAGCCAAAGGAGAGCCAGCTGGAGAGCTGGAAATTGTTCTTGGTCAACCAACCAAAAAGAATCGAGAATGCTCTGGTGATGTGGATCCAGATGCAGAAACAAAATCAGGGTCCGATAGAGGCCCAGATCCACCATCACCAGCTCCAACACTAGACGATGATGGTGAGGCAGCTGGAGAGCTGGAAAATCTTCCTGGTCTGTCACCCGAAGTGATTCAAGAACTGCATGGTGATGTGGATCTAGAGGCTGAAACAAAATCAGGGCCATGTAGAGCCCAAGGTCCACCAGCACCACCTGCACTAATGGAAGCCAAAGGAGAGCCAGCTGGAGAGCTGGAAATCATTCCTGGTCTGTTACCCAAAGTGATTCAGGAACCCCATGGTGATGTGGATCCAGAGGCTGAAACACAATCAGGGCCCCGGAGAGCCCACGGTCCACCAGCACCACCTGCATTAATGGAAGGCAATGGAGAGCCAGCTAGAGAGCTGGAAATCCTTCCTGGTCTGTCACCTGAAGTGATTCAAGAACCCCATGGTGATGTGGATCCAGAGGCCAAAACAAAATCAGGGCCCCGTAGAGGACCAAATACACCATCACCAGTTCCATTACTGGAAGGTGACAGAGAGTCAGCTGGACAGTTGGAAATTGTTCCTGATCAACCACCCGAAATGAATCAAGAACCCTCTGGTAATATGGATCCAGATGCTATAGCAAAATCAGGGGCCCATAAAGCCCCAATTCCATCTGCACCAGCTGTACCAATGGAAGCCAAGGGAGAGCCAGCTGAAGAGTTGGAAGTTCTTCCTGGTCCATCACCAGAAGTGATACAAGAATCCTCTTGTGATGTGAAGTTGAGCCACACGCTGCTCCTTCTCCCCAGAAGGTCATGAGCCACAGCGAGGGAGCATTTGCTCTACAAGCTGACCCTGCCCTCCCCCCACCCGAGTGAGTGCTTTTTTGGTTTTTGTTTAGTATTCTTCCCGCTCTTTTATCCTTTATAATCTGTACTGTTTTAACTGGTAAATACCTAATTCAGTAAAGTTTTCACTTGAGAGCTTAATGCCTGTAAAAAATAAGTAAATAAATAAAGAGACCAAAAGAATGAGGCGATTTACATGCGTAGACTTTGAAAGGCCTTTAATACACAGGGAAGAAGAATAAAAACCAAGCACTTTTCAGAACAATGTATAGTGTATGGTTCCTTTTTTATAAGAATCCCATGAGCAAAACATTCTATATGTATGTGTGTGTGCTTCTGCATATGTTGTTGTTGTTAGGTGCCATCGAATTGACTCCAACTCACAGCCATCCTGTGTATGAATGAATGAAACACTGCCTGGTTCTGCACCATCCTCAGTCTTTGCTAGGCTTGAACCCACTACTTCTCTGTAAGTTTGTCATACTGTGGTGGCTTGTGTGTAGCTGTGATGCTGTAAGCCATGCCACTGGTATTTCAAATACTAGCAGGATCATCCATGGTGGACAGGTTTTAGCAGAGCATCCAGACTAAGGCATACTAGGAAGACGGACAGAGCCATCTACTTCTGAAAAATTTGGCCACTGAAAAGTTATGAGTCGCAGTGAAACATTGTCTGATATATTATTGGAAAACTTTATGAATAGCTTATGCATAGATATTTGAATAAACAGAAAATAACGTGAAAGAAGCATCAAACTATTAGCTGTAGTTAAGTGAGACAGAAAAATGGAAGAAAGTGGTGATATTATAAATCACAGTTATTTTATTTTTAAAGTGCTTTTCTCATTTTATAATTATAAAGTAGGATACTTCTTATATTTAGAGAAACAAAATTAAAATAAAAAGGCAAAATATAAGAAACTTACTAAATACTTGAATGAGTGGGGAAGCATGCTGAAGAAAGTGGGAAGATAGCTAGAGAGAGCTTGATCTGTGCAGTAATTTTGGTGATATCCACCAACTCAATATGTAGAAGTATGTCTTCTACTCCTTGACAACTGTTCCATATGTCATTTAAAAAAAAAAAAAATCTGGGTGAAAGTTTACAGAGCAAATTCACTTTCCATACAGCAGCTCACATATACTTTGTCTTATGACATGGACTACAATTTACCACAATGCAACAGCACCCTTCCCACTTCCTCCCTATAGTTACTTCTTCCCTATGTCTTTCCCTCCATGCACTTCTGCCCCCTGAGCTGTCTCCCTGTGCATAAGCAGCCCTTCCTTCTCCCATGATTGTTCTCTCCAGGGTGTGTGTCTACTTGAGGT
>NW_006921679.1:5364529-5369877 GCF_000298275.1 Orycteropus afer afer | reverse complement strand
GGAATGGCTGGGTCAAATGGTATTTCTAATTCCTGCTTTTCAAGGAATCACCATACTGATTTCCACAGTGGTTGTACCATTTTACAACCCCATCAACAGTGTGTGAGAGTCCCAATCTCTCCACATCCTCACCAGCATTTGTTATTTTCTGTCTTGTTGAACTTTGCTACTAGTGTTGGGGTTAGATGGTATTGCATTGTTGTTTTGATTTGCATCACTCTAATGGCTAATGATTGTGAGCATTTCTTCATATGTTTGTTGTCCATGTGAATATCCTTGTTAGTGAAGTGTCTATTCATATCTTCTGCCCATTTTTTTAGTTGAATTATTTGTCTTTTTGTTGTTGAGGTGTTGGAGCTTTCTATAAATTCTAGACATAAGTCCCTTGTCAGATATGTCATTGCAGAATATTTTTTCCCAATCTGTAGGTTCTCTTTTGATCTTTTTTGGGAAGTCTTTGAACGTACATAAAAATTCAATTTTTAGAAGGTCCCATTAATCTAGTTTCTCTTCTGCAGTTTGTGCATTTTGGGTAATGCTTGATAGTCTATTTGTGTCATATATTAGGGCCCCATATTTGCCTCTAGTTTTTCCTTGAGGAACTTTGTCGTTTTAAGTTTAACATTTAAGTCTTTGATCCATCTGGAGTTAGTTTTTGTGTATGATGTGAGGTACAGATCTTGTTTCATTTTTCTGCAAATGGATCTTCAGTTTTATCAGCACCGTTTATTAAACAAACATTGTCTTCCCCATTTAATGGATTTTGGACCTTTGTCAAAGATCAGCTGACCATAGGTGGATGGATCTATTTCTGGGTTCTCAATTCTTTTCCATTGGTCTATGTATCTGTCATTAAACCAATACCAGGCAATTTGACTACTGTGGCTGTATAGTAGATTTTGAGATCCAGCAGTGTCAGACCTCCTACTTTGTTCTTCTTCAATAGTGCTTTGCTTATCCAAGGTCTCTTTCCTTTCCACATGAAGTTAGTGATTGATTTTTCCATATCCTTAAAGAATGTTGATGGGATGTGGGTTGGGATTACATTCAATGTATAGAGTTCTTTGGATAGAAGTGACATTTTCACAATGTTCAATCTTCTTATCCATGAGCATGGTATGTTCTTTCATTTATGTAGATCTCATGGTTTCTTGAAGTAGTCTTTTATAGTTTTCTTTATACAGGTCTTTTGTGTCATTGATAAGATTAATTCCCTAGTATTTTTTTTTTTTTTTGGTAGGTATTTCCTTATTTCTTTTTCAGCAATCTCTTTGCTGGTATTGAGGAATCCAACTGATTTTTGGATGTTGATATTGTATCTTGGGACGATGCTAAATCTCTCAATTGGTTCCAATAGATTTTTGACTGAGTCTCTTGGGTTTTCTAGGTAGAGGATCATATCATTTATTTCATTCAGCATATAATATTTTCAAAGTTCATATATGTTGTGACTTGCATCACAACTTTATTTCTCTTGACAGTGGCTTAAGATTTCATTGTATGTATATAACACATTTTGTTTCCCCATTCAACTGTGGATAAAAACTTTGGATCCTACTTTTTGGTTGTTGTATAAAGAGCTGCAATGAACATTGGTGTTATATGAGAGCTTAAAATCAGAGGCACTTGGTGTATTTAAAGAGCAGTTTGAAAGCAGAGCTGTAACTCCATTTTAAAATCTTGACATGAGTCTAGAACCCAGGCTGAATTTTAAAGCTTCCTTGTCTAACAGCAAGTTAGTTCCTCTAACCTGATCAATGACCTTTCCTTGAAGCTGATCATATACTCTAAGGGAGACATTCCTTTTTTCTGAGGTCTGGCATTTGTAGGTTATCACAATATTCAAGATGAAATTGGTTAGCATTATTGATGTATCCTTACCATGGATCCCTAGAAACAGATAAGATTGAGGAAGCAATTTTACTAAATGGGTTGCCATTGAAATCATGTCCTGCCACTGTCCTGTGACAATCCTGTAATAAATTGAAGAGCATATACTCTTAACCAATCATGTAATCCCACTTATGTGTCACACACCTATTCCTGCTAAATCCCTGCTATTAGGTATCTTGCCTTTGTCTCATCTGATTGTCTTTTAGCCAATTATGATTTTATAACTTTTTAGTTCCTGCTCTAACTGTACAAAAACTTATTTTTCATCATTTCTCACTAAGCGACCATCTTCATTCTGTGTCTTTGGACATCTTCCTGGTCCCTACTGTCTCTATCCCTCAGTAAACTTCTTTTGCTTTTACTTAAGCAGAATCTGTGAGTTTAGTCTAAGACAGTGCGGTATAGTAAATTACTTAGTGTGGCTTTTCTAGCCATAAGTCTTTGTAAATTCTGTGGTGGAATTTGCTATTAGCAACTGAGGAGCTCCTGATTGTAAAAGTTTATCCACCTGGGGTATTTCTGTTGGGTGAACACAAAGCAATGTTCTGGGAGGTTCCTGCTCTCTGTCAGGTGCTTAGAATTCTGATGTTATTATTGGTTAGCTTGGCCACTTGGCCAGGCTCAAAAGGAGGCCTCCTAGAGGCAGAAGAATTCTCTCTCTCTGACTTCTGGTTGAGGAAGATGTGCTGCTGAAAGAGACATGCACTGCTGGGAAAGAGACACACATTGCTGAGTGAGACACCGACGGACATGCACTTTGGGAGAGAGACAGTGAGAGACTGTTAGGAGAAAGACTGTGGGCTGGGAGAGAGACTGAGTGTTTTTCCTGAACTTGAATTGTAGCCTGGTGCTTCCCTAATAAACCCTGTAATCTGTGAGTTCTGTGTGGCCACTGCAGTGAATTATCAGACCCAGGAGAGAGGTGGTGGGTACTTTGGGAGGAACGGTTGGTGAAAGGGCTGGAGGGAGGCAGCGTGTCTGGCCTTGCAAATGAGCTGAAGAGGTCTGAAGCCAAAGAGCCTCTAAAAGCTATTTCTACCCAATTAGTGCCAACGACATAAGAAAAGCTTTGATTTGTAACTCAGACAAGAGAGGAAGCAACATCAACAAGACATGTATCATCTTCTAGGGCATTTAGAATTTTCATTTTTCATTTTGATATACCTGTATTTGAAAGTTCATGCACAGTTTCATCCTGTTGGCTAACATTTATAAATGTGTCTTACGGGGTGTATGAATCACCAACTTTCCAAAATATTTCACTTTAATCTTTATTTGTTTTTTGCCATCATTTTCCTTGTACTTTCACATCAAAACAACATAACTACTCCTTTTGTAGTAAAAAGCAGCCTTAGAAACTTAACTGTCAATTCTTATAAAACCAAACATTTTCTCCCCAGACTTCCTTCTTAGTGGCAATGGTCATAAATCATATGTAATTAGCCAAGCAGATTATGCCATTTCCAGCATTTGAAAAGACTATCATGAAATATGATGCACTTTTCTGTCTTTTTCCCTTACCTGAAAGATAACTCTTAGAGTGCTAGTCCTCATTTTGAAGTTCTGGAGATAACACTAATTATTCTTTGATTGTGTTTTTCTTCCAAGAAAAGAAAAAGAACCAAGTATCATTTGCTATTGTGACAAGGGAGTAATAAATTTTAAAAGCAAGCAATCGTAACTGACGGATTCATCCTGTATTCTTGTCTGATAATACAGCATCATCAGTTTTTATGATAAAATAGTGCTCTTCGCTGTAACATTGGGACCATGGCTGATAGCTCCTGTCTCTTATTTTCATGAAAAAGAGCACTAGCCAAGGAGACAATGGTCAGCCTTTAAGGAAAATAGAGATGTTTTCCAATCCTATCACCTATTATCTCTACTTTCCCTTTCAACTTGATGCAATTCTACTTTTTCCTCCCTAAATATCTTCGCATTCAAACAATTCAGGAAAGGTCTTGAGGAGGGTTCTGGAAAGATGGCAGCATAAACAGTCCATCGTCCTGAGACCCTCCTCCACAAATTCCCCACAAAAAGGAAACTGTGCTCAACTTGAAAGAGTCTGAATCAGGGAGCAGAGGAAAGAAGCTAGAATTGATTACAGGCAAGAATCACCAACGAGTTGCATCTGGTAGGAAAATTGCTTCTCCCAGCATCCCTGTCCCTCCCTGCAGCCATGTAGGTGGCTAGTTGCTGGCTACTGACTGCTAGGAACTGGGGAAATGGTCTCAGCAAAAGGGCTTGCTTCTTTAACAACCACACTTGCTGCCTAGACAAAAAGACAGGACCCCAAGCTTCTGCTCTGAAATAAATATGGCAGACCTCCTTGGAGGTCTGTTTGGTGTGTGCCAGTACTTCTCTCACCCAGATGTGTCAGCTGCAATCCTACTATGAATTACTACAGAAGGCCCCTGCAGTGGAGTCTTCTCTCAAAGTCACCACTCTTCTGCCTCTGTGGTGTAGAGAATTACTTAATATGGTCCTTCTAGTCATGACCATGATCTTTGTAACTCTCACTAAATGATTGGTTAAGACTATGTAAATGAGGTGCTTGCGGCCCACCAATGGGATTGGATAGCTTGCTAATATGTACAAAAGCTGCATGGCACATTTGTGTGGATGATACCATGGAAATAAGGAAACCTAATGAGGGGATTGGTCACTTTTGCCATCCTATTAGGCTTAAAATAAGCCATTTATCTAGAAGAGAAGGGAATGGAGCATGTCCTTTGGACCTGGGCTCCCTGTGCTGGGAACCGCCTTGACTCCAGAGACAGAGCTGTAATACTGAAGAGATAGTGAGAGGTGGTGAAGAGGGTGGAAGAGAAGTGGCAGAAGAAAAGCAGTGACAGCGAAGCAGTGGCACACAGACAGCAGAACCAGGAGACCAAGAACCAGAACCAAGGGTTTTCCTTGATTTTTTCTATGGTTTTCTCAAACTTTTATTTCAATCTGTTGAAAATATCTAAACATAATTATTTTGAATTCCTTATCAGATAATCCTAAGGAGCACTAATCACTAGTGCTCAGATGGCTCCCTTGTTACCCTCCCGAGGGACCGGGTCTCCGGGAGCAAGCTAAGCACGGGTGGGCTGGTGCTTACTCACTGATCTTCACTGAACACTTTCCCTTGTTACCCTCCCGAGAGGGACCAGGTCTCTGGGACCAAGGTAAGCATGGGCGTAGCACAGAGTAGCAGGCCGGAAGAGCAGGAGAAACGGGTAAAACCCAGTCACTAGTGCTCAGACGGCTCCCTTGCTACCCTCCCGAGAGGGACCGGGTCTCCGGCAGCAAGGTATGCATGGGCGGGCTGGTGCTTACTCACTGATCTGCACTGAAAACTTTCCCTTGTTACCCTCCCAAGAGGGACCGGGTCTCCGGGAGCAAGGTAAGCACGGGCGTAGCACAGAGTAGCAGGCCGGAAGAGCAGGAGAAAGGGGTAAAACCCAGGG
>NW_006921679.1:5359854-5360901 GCF_000298275.1 Orycteropus afer afer | reverse complement strand
TTGGGGGGTGGGTGTTGTGGAGAGACGTAAGAAGAAAGAAAAAGAAGAAAATGAAAAAGAAAAAAAAGAAAGAGAAGAAAATAAATGTAAAAAAAAAAAAGAGAGAGAGAGAGAAGAAGAAGAAGAAACAAATGAGATGGGACATAATACTAGCATGGAGA
Organism: Orycteropus afer afer; assembly: GCF_000298275.1. Lineage (NCBI taxonomy): Eukaryota > Metazoa > Chordata > Mammalia > Tubulidentata > Orycteropodidae > Orycteropus > Orycteropus afer. Next base: position 5,360,740 of record NW_006921679.1, on the reverse strand, counting down.
AGCCACCTCAAATACAACTGTGGTGAGGATGTGGCATTCATTACCTGGGAGTACACCACCAAATATGGAGTGTCAGGGTGGCACTACTGAACATGGAGTGGGGGCAAGGTACTCATTTAGCTGGATCAAAGAGAAGGTGGCAGGAGTAGTGTTTCCATGACCATGTATAGGATTAGCAGATGATGTTTATACATGCTTATTTGTACATGCTGTAACAATGTGTAGTAAAGCTGACAAGGGACAAGGTTGTGGTGGCTTCTTGGCCACAGCCAGATACCCTGAGGGAGCGAGTAGCTGGATCTGTGGGCTCAGGACCATGGTAGCAGGTGACACAATTAAAAAAAAAAAAAAAGAAAAAAATCATGGGGCAAGGTGGAGAAAAAGGAAAGTACACAAGGGGAGAAGAAGGAAAGACTGAGAAGAAGGGAAGAAAGGAAAAGAACAAAGAGAAGGAAAAAAAGGGCGCAACTGTTAGGTGCCAAACACAACTGCAGCAGGAATGTGGGGCTCACTTCAGGACAGCTCACTCTGCTGTCCACAGAGGGGTGGTGGTAGGTTCTGCTGAGCATAGGGGAAGGGTGGAGATAAAAAGAGAGAGGAAAGGGGAAACAAAGATAGGGTGAAGAGGAAAGAAAAAAGAAAATAAAGATGAGCAAAACAAGGTGGAGAGCAGGAAAAAACTAGGAAGAAGGAGAAAAGAAAAAGAAGTAGCACAGTGATGTTGAAATTGCCAGCACCCTCTTCTCCCAGAGCAAAGAAGAATGAAGAAAACCAAAATTCATGGAAACAATTAGTCCTAGAGACTGGTACACCATCTGATCTGCAGCCTATATGACTATGAGACCAGAAGAACTAAATGGTGCCCAGCTACCACTGTCATCCACTT
>NW_006921679.1:5357616-5359504 GCF_000298275.1 Orycteropus afer afer | reverse complement strand
GCTGTATGGAAAGTGAATTTGCTCTGTAAATCTTCACCCAAATCACAACTAAAAAAAAAAAAAGAAAGAAAGTGCCAGCACCAAACAGGGCTGTGCAGGAATGCAGCACTAGCTCGGCCAGAGCAGGATTTCTGGTCTGAGAGTGGTTGGGATTGGTGCTGTTAAGCCATGTGCACAGCAGAGGACGAGCTCCTGATCTTCAGGGAAGACAGAAGGATGGAAGAACTAAGCAGAAAGATTTAAAGAACAACAGCAAAAAAAGGTAGTTCAGCACCAGCAGTGGGGGGCCTTAGACCAGCCATCAAGTGTGAGGGGGTGGTAAAGGCCATTGAGTTGATTCTGACTCATAGAGAGCCCCCTAGGGTTTGCGAGGCTGTAAATCTTTATGGAAGCAGACTGCCTGATCTTTCTCCTGTGGGGTGGCTGGTGGGTTTGCACTGCCAACCTTCTGGTTAGCAGCCAAATTCATCAACGTCTGTACCACTGTAGCTTGCATTAAACCAAACAAAAAACCTCACTGCCATCGAGTTGATTCCAACTCATAGTGACCCCCAATGGGTTCCCAAGGCTGTAAATGTTTACTGAACTAGATTGTCTCATCTTCCTCCCACAGAGCAGCTGGTGGGTTTGAATTGTTGACCTGCTGGTTAGCAGCCAAATGCCTTACCCACTATGCCACCAGAGCTCCTTAGTTTGTATTAAGGAAACATTAATTAAATAATTTATGGATTAGAAATGCTTCAAATCAATGCTAGGATCACTATTAGAATGAAGTTTTCCTTGATGGCACACATCATAATGGGATTTTAAAAATACTTAAAATTATTTGTTATTTCCCATTGCCTCTTGTATCACATAAGATCCTTCAAAGTAGGTATTGTTTCTATGTAATCATTTTTTAACATGAAGCTCTTGGCCATAAATAGATAATAAGTGTCTGGTGAATAAGTGAATGAGTCTTCATCAAAGTGGGATCTAAGCTTTATTTGTCTCTATATTCTCAGTACCTGGTATAATGCCTTTCGTAGTATGGTTTTATCTGTCTATCTATCTATCTATCTGTCTGTCTGTCTATCATCTAGTTATCATCCTATCATCTACTTTTTCATTGTCATATATATGTTGTTGTTGTTGTTATGTGCCGTAGAGTTGGCCTAGACTCATAGCAACCCCTCCTTGGGTTTCTGAGGCTGTATCACTACAGAAGCAGATTGCCCAACCTTCTTCTGAGGAGTGGCAAAAAACAAACTCACTGCCATCGAGTCAGTTCCAACTCATAGTGACCCCCATTGGGTTTCCAAGGCTGTAAATCTTTACAGAAGTAGATCACTCCATCTTCCTTCCATAGAGCAGCTGGTGGGCTTGAACCACTGACCTTCTGACCAGAAGCCAGATGCCTTATCCACTATACCACCAGAGCTCCATATATCTGGTGGTACAGTGCCTAAGGCATTTGACTGCTAACAAGAAGTCTGGTGGTACCAACCCACCAGCTGTTCTGCAGAAGGAAGATGGGGCAATCTACTTCCATAAAGATTTACTGCTTTGGAAATCCAATGGAGGTCTCTATGAGTCGGAATCAATTCAATGGCTTGGTTTTTACATATGCGTTGTGTTGCATTGCATTTGCATATATACACTTATGTGTGTGTGTGTGTGTACATATACACACATGCACACACATATATACCAAACCAAAAAAACCAAACTCACTGCCATGAAGGCAGATCCGAATCATAGCTACCCCTCCTTGGGTTTCTGAGGCAGTATCTCTATGGAAGTAGATTGCCCAATCTTCCTTTCAAGGAGTGACTGACTGGTGGGTTTGAATCGTCAGCCTTCTGGATAGCAGTCAAATGCCTTAGGCACTAAGCTACCTGAGCTTCTG
>NW_006921679.1:5344321-5357516 GCF_000298275.1 Orycteropus afer afer | reverse complement strand
ACTTTTTACATGTACAATGCAGTGGTGTTTGTTATGTTGTTCAACCGTCAACACTATCATTTCCAAAAGTTTCCATCAGTCTTAACAAATAGTCAATGCCCCCTAAGCAGTGAGTCTCCTTTCCTTATTCCTTCCCATTCCAAAAAACGACCAATAAATGCTGCTGTTTATACACTTGCCTGTTCTAGATCGACCACTGCTTTGTCTGTTTGTTATACTGTGGCAGGTTGTGTGCTGCTGTGTTGCTGGAAGCTATGCCACCGGTATTTCCAATACCAACCAGCAGGGTCACCCATGGTAGACAAGTTTCAGCATAGCTTCCAGACTACAACAAATTAGGAAAAAGACCTGGGGACCTACTTGGAGAAATACTGGCCAGCATAAACATCATGGGGAGCAGTGAAACATTGTTTGCTATACTGCTGGAAGATGAGACCCTCAAGTTGGAAGACACTCAATACAAAACTGGGCAAGAGCTACCTCCTCAAAGTAGAGTTGACCTTAATGACACGGATAGAGTAAAAATGTCAACCCCTTCATTTGCTGATATGGTACAATTCAAAAGAGAATGAACAGATGCAAGTAACCATCAGTTATTGAAACAGGGAACGCATGAAGTATGAATCTAGGAAAATTGGAAGTTGTCAAAAATGAAATGGAATGCTGGAAGATTGCTATACTAGGCATTAGTGAGCTGAAATGGAATGGTATTGGTAATTTTGAATTGGATAATCATATGTTCTACTAAGAATGTGGAAATTGTCAACCAATATCATTAATATCACACATAAGTAAAATTTTGCTGAAGATGATAATAATAATATAAAAAATGGTTGCAGCAATACATCAATAGAGAGCTGACAGAAATTCAAGACCATTTCAGATGAAGACATGGAATGAGAGATAGCACTGTTGATGCCAGATGCATCTTGGCTGAAAGCAGAGAATACCATAAAGATGTTTACCTGTGTTTCATTGACTATGCAAAGGCATTTAACTGTGTGGATCATGACAAATTATACATAACATTGCAAAGAATGGGAATTCCAGAACATTTAATTATGCTCAGGAGAAACCTGTACATAGACCAAGAGGCACTCATTGGAACAAAACAAAGCATATTGTGTGGTATCAAATCGGGGAAGGTGTGTATCAGGGCTGTATCCTTTCACCATACTTATTCAATCTATATGCTGAGCAAATAATCTGAGGAACTGGACTATATAAAGAAAAATGCTGCAGCAGGATTTGAGGAAGCCTCCTTAACATTGATATGCAGATGACACAACCTTGCTTGCTGAAAGGGAAGAGGACTTGAAGAACTTACTGATGAAGATCAAAGACTACTACTTTCAGAATGGATTACATCTCAATATAAAGAAAAGAGAAATCTTCACAACTGGATCAATAAGCAACATCACAATAAACTAAGAAATTACTGAAGTTTTCCCGAGGTTCATTTTACTTGGATCCACAATCAGGGTCCATGGAAACAGCAGTCAAGATATCAAAGGACATATTACATTGGGAAAATCTGCTGCAAATGATCTCTATATAAAGTGTTAAAAAAAAGCCAAGATGTCACTTTGAGAACTGAAGTACACCTGACCCAGGCCATGGTGTTGTCAATCACCTTATATGCATGTGAGAGCTAGACAATAAGTAAAGAAGATCAAGGAAGAATTGCTGCCTTCAATTATGGTGTTGGAAAATAATATTGACTGTACCATGAATTGCCAGCAGAAGGAACAAATCTGTCTTGGAAGAAATACAGCCAGAATGCTCCTAGAAGTGAGAATGGTGAGACTTTGTCTTTCATACCTTGAACATGTTATCAGAAGGGACCGTTCTTGGAAAAGGACAGAACACTTGGTAAAGTAGGGGGTCAGTGGAAAAGTGGAAGACCTCAATGAGATGGATTGACACATTGGATGCAACAATGGGCTCAAAGACAGCAACAATTGTGAAAATGGCACAGGAATAGGTAGTGTTTCATTCTGTTGTACGTAGGGTTGGTATGAGTTGAAAATGACTGCATAGCACCTACCACAAAAACATATACTTCTGAAAATTAGCCAGTGAAAATCCTATAGATCATGATGGTGTGGTCTATAACTGATCATGGAAATAGTGCAGGGAACATTTCATTTGCATGGGGTGGCATGAGTCAGGAATGACTAGACAAGAGCTAACAACAACAACAACAACAACATATACAGAGGTATACATTTGTGTGTGTGTATGCATACATATATAGAGAGATATATCTTTTCTGAAATATCATTGCTAAAGTTAACAAAGGTTGCTGATGTGAGCAGGAGCATATCCATGGAAAATAGCACCTACGGCAAGTGCTGAAATTGTGTCCCTGTTCAAACATCTGACACCCATCTTCTACATAAATTTACCATAGTATTAGTTCAAAAATACAGATCAAGCTCATTAATCTTTTACTTAACACCTTGTTGTTGTTGTTATGTGCTGTCAAGTCAGACTTGACTCATAGCGACCCCTCCTTGGGTTTCTGTTGTCTGTTCTAGATCTACCACTGCTCTGTTTGTTGTACTGTGGCGGGTTGTGTGCTGCTATAAAAGTAGATTGCCCAACCTTCCTTCCAAGGAGTGGCTGGTGGGTTTGAACTGCCAGCCTTCTGGTTAGCAGTCAAGTGTCTTAGGCACTATGCTACCAGAGCTCCTACTTAACACCTTTAGGACCCCAAAAATCAAACTTACTGCCATCGAGTCTTTTATACCTCACAGAGAACTTGTAGGTTAGAGTGGAACTGCCCCATAGGGTTTCCAATGCTGTTAATCTTTACGGAAGCAAAGCCACTGCTGTCGAGTAGATTCCAACTCACAGCTCCCCTACGGGACTATAGGACTGTCCCATAGGTTTCCAAGGCTGTAGGTCTTTATGGAAGGAAACTGCTTCATCTTTTTTCTGTGGAGTGGTTGGTGGGTTCAAAATGAAGGCCTTTTGGTTAGCAGCCTGCTAACGGATTACTAGGTGGGACCATGCAAATACAGTATGTAGAAATCTGATTGGTTAGTTTTGTCACTCTGCCAGGCTTAAAATGAGCCCTCATCAAGGCAGAGAAGGGATCTCACTAACATCAAGAGAGAAGAGCTGGAGGTGAAGTAGAGTGTGTCCTTGGATGCAAGAACTCTGCCCTGGAACTCCTTGGCAGAGACACCTGGCAGAGAGAGATGCCCTGACAGAGAGATGCCCTGGCAGAGAGATACACCTCAGTACAGAGATGGCTGCAGTAGAACCAAGAGGCACAAGACAGAGCAGCAGGCTTACCTGGCCCACAGAGCAAGAAAGCTGAGCACTCTTGGGCAGGAGGCTTGCTGGCAGAGTGGGGTCCACCTAGGTGTACTTATTGGCATAGCTAGAAGAGCTTTGTAACACTTGCCTGAGCAGAGCAGAGGACAGGCCAAGATGCCAAGAGCCAGAGAGGCATGTCTGAGGACACAACAGAGAGGAAACTGTCCTGATTGAAGAATTGTATCCTGAGCATGTTCTTGAACCTGAATTGTAGCCTGTTACTTCCCTAATAAACCCCATAAGGGTAAGTATTGTCTGTGAGTTCTGTGTGGTCATTGCAGTGAATTATTGAACCCAACAGAGAAGTCGTGAGTGCCATGGAAGGGAGAGTTTGGTGTCAGAACTGGCAAAAGCCTGGAGGGTGGCGGCATGTCTGGCCTCATAGAAATAAGCCTTAGGTTGCTGATGGTGATTCTGTCTTCCTCTTGTGAAGTTAGAGGAGGTCAGAAAATGTTGCCTCCAAGTCCTTTTTGCGTAGTTGAATGCTTTCACCATTGCACTACCAGAGTTTCTTAACACCTTATGACACTACATGAAAATTACAACTGCACCATCCTTGCTTTCACTGATGAAAATTGGTCCATGATGGGCTCAAAGCCATTTTTCCCCCCAGTTTCTTCTCTTTTTAGACTGAGCAGTGCAAGATCACACAGTCTGCCTAGACCCGTGGAAGCTCTCAAATAGAAAAGTATTCATTTTAACTTGCTGAATGATCTCTCAGCTGGAGACGGAAACTGTGATTGTTAATAGAAATTGCTTAGTCGTGCTCTGCTTCCAGTGGCTCCCAGGGAACATGCCATGCCTGCCATACTTTATAAATGCCTCTGAACGGGAGGCCATACTACGTATATATGCAGGAGTAAAAAAGTCATGTGTTATGGGGATTTGACACCAGAACATTCTGCCTCATTACTCCTTGCCCCAAATCTCCAAATTTCCCCAGACTGTAATATGAAATATCCTTAGAGTCAGCTACAGAAAGATGAGTTTGATATTTAATTTGGTTTGAACAGCACTGAATCTTTACTAAAGACCCTGGTTGCATAGTGGTTAAACACTCAGTTGCTAACAGAAACGTCAGCAGTTTGAGCCCACCAGCTGGTCCACAGGAAAAAGATGTGGCAGTCTGCTTTCTTAAAGGTTTACAACCTTGGAAACCCTATGGAGCAGTTCCACTCTTTCCTCTAGGGGTGCTGTGAGTCAGAATTGGCCTGATGGCAAGGGGTACCTTTACTAATATAGCTGTGAGGAATGCAGCTATAACTCAAGTCCCCACTTCAACAGTAGTCATTCTTCATGAGATAAACTTCAGGTCAGATTCCATTAAGTGCAGCAGGAGTAGACGTTTCCTTGGTGGATATCACATAATTCCTCCAAGTGACACATTCAAGGACAAAGCTTCCTGATGACATTATCAACAATGAAATCTGCTCAGAGGTCAGGGGAGATATACTGTCCATCATGTGTGACATCTCAATAACTCACTGTTCAGAGAGAGAACTCTGAGGCTAACCCAGAGAACACATTTGGATTAGACACATTTTTCATATCTCCCTGTCAATAAATTCTATGTGATATAAAATTGGCTGTATTAAGATTGCAAATTCTGACAAATTCTATTAAAGGAAATAATTTTAATAGCCTAGCCCAATTTCTTCTTTCTGTATAATTAACTAAATAAGAACAACCTCTTGAAATAGCCAAAGGAATTCCCTTTATAGAACTGCAGACACCCATGCCCAAATTAGGCAGCTGTTAGTGTCCAGAAAGACTATTGTGGAACCATTGAAGAGATGATGCCAGTCAACATTCTTGCTCAATGTCACTCTCATCAAGATCAAGTGCACTTTGCAGAAGAACTGGTTTAAGATCCAAAACTCTTGAGTTGTAGCCCCAGTTGTATTATTTGCTAAGTGTATAATGTCAAACAACATCCTAACCTCCTTGCCCTCAGTTTTCTCATCTTAAAAGTGGGTATGATATCTGTGAATCTTGTATTTAAAATCTTTAAAGTGTTGAAGAGCAAAGATGTCACTTTGAAGACTAAGGTGCACCTACCTAAGCCATGGTATTTTCAATCACCTCATATACATGTGTGAAAGCTGGACAATGCAAAAAAGAAGACTGAAGACTTCAGAGGAGCTCTGGTAGCATAGTGCCTAAGGCACTTGACTGCTCACCAGAAGGCTGGCGGTTCAAACCCACCAGCCACTCCTCGGAAGGAAGGCTGGGCAATCCTACTTCCGTAGTGATACTGCCTCGGAAACCCAAGGAGGGGTCGCTATGAGTCGGGGCCGACTCGATGGCAAACAACAACAATGAAGAAGACTTGATGCCTTTGAATTGTGGTGTTGGTGAAGAATAATAAAAATATCATGGACTGCCAGAAGAACATATAAATCTGTCCTAGAAGAAGTGCAGCCAGATGGCTTCTTATAAGAGAGAATGGTCAGACTTCATTCCTCTCACCTACTTTGGTCATGTAGGTTAGAATGGACCAGTACCTGGAGAAGGATATCATGCCTGGTAAAGTGAAGGGTCAGTGGAAAAGGGGAAGACCCTCGAAAAGATGGATTGATGCAGTGACTGGAATAATGGGCTCAAGAGTAGCAAGGATTGTGAGGCTGGCACAGGACTGGGCAGTGTTCCTTTCTGTTGTACATAAGGTAGCTACGAGTCAGAATCTACTTGATGGCACCTAACCAAAAAAAAAAAAAAAAAAACTAATCCTGTGATGTTTTAAGAATTCTGAGAAAATATTTAAAGGAAATGAGATGTTGTAGATTGTACTATAATTTATCACCCTATTTATTATGAGAAATAGAAAAGCCTTGTGGCACTTGGGATAAAGCTACTAAAGTCATTTACAAGTTGAATGGTGTTATTCTCCTATCAGGAGTCAATAGAGTACCAGTTTAGAAGAGTGTTGTTGTGGCTAGGTTTTGTCAAGTAGGCTCAGATTCATGGTGACTCAACGCACACGGAATGAAATGCTGTCATTCTCATGATCATTTTCAGATCAAACTGTTGTAATCCATACAACATCATTGGCTGATTGTTTTGGTTATCTAGTGCTGCTCTGACAAGAATCTACCACAAATGGGATGGCTTGAACAAACAGGAGTTTATTCTCTTACAGGTCAAGAGGCTAGAAGTCTGAGTTCCAAGTGCCAGGCTCTAGGGGCTGTGTGAAAGCCCCTCGACTTTGGGCTTCACCTTTGCCTCTTCCTCCTGGCCCACTGAAGCTAGAGGCATCTCTTCACTCAGGCTGCTGAGGCTAACAAGCCCAAGGTCGACAAATAAAATGGCACAGTCCCGATGTTACCAAACCACATGGCAAGCCATTAATTCAAGTCCATTGTAAGTCCCAAGGTCGACAGAGCATGGCAGGCTGCTGAACAATGACATGGCTACATGCAGGGTCCAAGTGTGCCATAAGCTAGAGACCATTCCCAAAGCTTCTCCTTATATTTGGGAAGCAGACCACATACCCCAAAGCAGCTACTCAGCTGTGTATAGTAGATTCCACCATGAAGTTGATTACCAGTCTCATCATGGGGAATAACTACATCCAGCTGTCCAGCCACTCAACCAGGCCCAGGCAAGTTGACACAAAAACTTAACCACCACACTGATTTTCCTAAGTAGATCACCAGCCCTTTCTTCCTAGAAGAGAATGCAGTTATAAACATTTGTGAATATTTTTCTCTGCCAACAATTTTGCCAAGTTCTGTAGTAGAAGGGCAAATAAAGGACAGCACCAGACCTGAAGGATCTCACACTCAAGTAAGGAGGACAAGAAAGAAAACAGACAGTCATAGTGTATAGTGATAAATTCTAACATAGTTATTCACAGATACATTTCTCTATTGGCAAGTCTAAGAAGCAAAGAGGAGCTCTGGTAGCATAGTGCCTAAGGCACTTGACTGCTAACCAGAAGGCTGGAGGTTCAAACCCACAAGCCACTCCTTGGAAGGAAGATGGGGCAATCTACTTCCATAGTGATACTGCCTCGGAAACCCAAGGAGGGGTCTCTATGAGTTGGGTCCAACTTGACGGCAAACAACAACAACAAAAGCAGCAAAGGCTAGCCTTGAAGTAGGAAATGAAACATGAGTCCAGGAGCTATCTAGAAACCAAAACAGGGCAGGAACAAAAAGCAAAGGTATTATCCAATATGACATACAAGTCAGTTTTCACGAGCCACTCCAATGCCTGTGGCTCATAGTGCTTATGGCTTCTTGGTGTCTGAGTGATGTGGCCTAGGTTTGTGCTGGGTCAGGGCAGTGAGTGTACTGCAGAGCTTTGTCTAAACTCTTGGCTTAATCTTTTATTCCTTCCACTATGCCTCTCACTCATTATCTCAAGGTTTTTCTTGGACCACATTTTTGTACCTCTTGCCAGTTTGTATTTCTCTGGTCCAACTCAGGAGATGGTAGGACTTTATCCTAGGTTTTTCAACAGCTTGAATTCATTGCCAGTCTCCATAAAAAGCTTCAGCATCTGTGTTTATAGTTTAATCCACAAACCCAACCTTAGAAAAGTTCTAAGATATGTGTCTTTCTAGCTCTGATAGTCTGCTAAGTTTCCAAAATGGCCTTATTCTAACCCATGCTCTGGAATCCAGCTTCAAAATTGTTGTTCTTGCCCTAAACTAGAGGTTAACACATACATGGCCCTATTTCATGGTGATCTTCTTTCTTTAGCCTAAAGAAGCTTCAGAATTTCTTCAGGACAGTGCTCTGGGCTGTTGCCACCAATATCTTAAACCTCAAACCAAATCAAGCCCACTGCCACTGTGTTAATTCTGACTCATAGAAACCCTGTAGGACAGAGAGGAGCTGCCTCAGAAGGTTTCTAAGTCTTTAAATCTTCATGGAAGTGGACTGCCTCATCTTTCTCCTGAGGAGTGAACAGGGGGTTCAAATCGTCGACCACCAGATATCTTAGAGTTGGCATTTTAGTAAAATGTATTTGCTATTTCCATCTCTTTTAATCTGGGCAGAATGTAAATATAACACATTTAAATTATAAAAAATTTATTAAATAAATGTTTATTTTAAAAAATTATGAATTCAATAAGGAACAAAATACACCTTTATTCTTACATATTTTTAAAATATGTTATTCATACAAATTTTGGAGTCTAAGGGATGGAAAACACATGCATATGCTTTTCACAGGTTAACTTAGTCTTTGCTACTCTTCCCATGGTGAAATCTGATCTATACTGGCTCGTGTACCTGGGCCCAAGCCTTAACTCCATGATCTCTCTCCTTGTACTAGAGGTGTGCCTTTGAGCAAGTTATTGGACCTCTATGTAATTCAAGTTAAAAACCCATTGCCATCAAGTCATCTTCCACTCAAGGCAATTCCATGTGTGTCAGAGTAGAGCTATGGTCCATAGGGTTCTGAAGGCTGTGACCTTTCAGAAGCAGATTGCTAGCCCTTCCTTCTGAGGCACTTTTGGGTGGGTTTGAACCTCCAAACTCTTGGAGCACATTAATCACTTGCACCATGCCAACTTACTCACCTATAAAATGAGGGCACTAATAGTATGAGTTGGGGGCCACTCAATGGCACATAACAACAACAAACAACAACAATAGTAAGATTGTTGTGAGAATAAATGAGTTAAGAAATGTTAGAGTGCTGTATCAGTTCTCTATTGCTGCTGTAACAAATTATTACAAAGTAAGTAACTTAAAACAATACAAATTTATTGTAGTTTGTAGATTAGAAGTCCAATGCAACTCTCATTGGGTTCACATTAAGGTGCTGGTAGGATTGCATTCCTTTCTGGAGGCTCTAAGGAAAAATTTGTTTCCTTGCCATTTCCAACTTCTAGCATCTGCCTATGGAGCTCTGGTAGCATAGTGGATAAGGCATTTGGCTGCTAACCAGAAAGTCTGTGGTTCAAATCCTCCAGCTGCTCCATGGAAGGAAGATGAGGCAATTTACTTCTGTAAAGATTTACAACTTCAGAAACCCCAATGAGGGTCACTATGAGTCAGAATTGACTTGATGGCAGTGAATTTGGTGTTTTGGTTTACTATCTGCCTGCACTCCTTGATCCATGGCTTTCTTTCTTTGCCTTCCAAGACAGCAATGGTGGATCAAGTCCTTCTTCCATTGCATCTCTTTGACATCCTCTTCTGCCTCCTTCTTCCACTTTCTAGAACTCTTGAAATTACAGTGGTCTCCTCCAGATCATCTGGTATGATCTTCCTATGTTAAGGCCAGATGGTTAGGAACCTTACTTTCCTTTGTCATGTAAGGTAACATATTCATGGGCTCCAGGGACTAGAACTTGAACATCTCTGGGAAGATCATTATTCTTTCAACCATGAATAAGAGAAGATATAATGTTGGCAAGCCACTGAGGGATGCTTTACTAAGCCAACTATGTCAGCAGGCAATCTCTTATTATGCTATTATTCTTCTATTCTTCTCCCACTTTACAAGAAAAAGGCATCCAGGTTCCATCTCTGGTTCCAATCAACAGATAGAACTATTAGTGCAAGTGTTGAGAAAGTAAAAGACTCTAATGAGTAAGTAATAATTTTTTTTGTTTGTTTGACGTAAAGTTTTAAATTCTTTACTTTTACCAAATTTGAAAAAGGACCTATAAAGCTTTCAACTCCTGAGTCATTAAAAATAATTCTTGATAATAGATCAGTATGTGATTTTTGGCATATAGCTAAGAAGAAATTCCAAGAATTGAATAATATTGCCACAGAAAAACTCATTTACTCTTATCTATTTGAGTAAGACTTGATTTTTAAAAAATAAAAAGTAGGAATAGGATCAATGCTGTATCCTGCCTTATTCTTTTTATTAATATTTATTTGGGGATATATGAAAACATTATATAAAAGTTTCATCTAGCTCCTGAAGAGCTATTTTTTCTAATAAAAAATACTTTGGTTGCTTACTAATTTTTCATTTAAATGTGTATAATATGCTTATTAGCTTTCTATTACTAATAACTGGAATAACAACTCAATTCAGAAAAATATTAGCACTTAAACTTCATGATTATTTGAAATGAAATAAAACTTACTTTGAATTTATGTATAGATTTTTATTGCAAGTGACAGACTGAGTTAAAAAAAAAAAAAAAAAGATAGCAGGGGAAACACAGTTGCCTTAGGGTAAAATTTTGTGGGGAAAGTAGAATATTTACTTAAGAAGAAAGTTGAAAAACGTGACATTTCCTCTGTTAAATAACAGTTTGCTTATGCATTTTAAATGGATAACAATGAATCTTTAATCTCTATTGTATTTAGACTATACATTTAAAAATGATGTACTGGTTGTATTTTAAAATGCAAATAACTGCAATAGAATATAAGTATTATAAACAATATAAATTATTCCTTTTGTGACAATTAAACACAATTAACATTTTATAAATTAATTTAAAACATTGGCTGATTGTTCATCATTTTTCAAAATTATTTAGATAATAGTCAAAAATAGAAATAAAAGACTTATTTCATCTCACTTACTCTTTTATCATTATTATTACTTATTGAGAGTTTGTGAGAGTCTGACAATATTTCAGTCTTTCTATTAAGCATAGCCTAGAGAGTCAATGGGAGCTCTGGTAGCATAGCACCTAAGGCACTTGACTGCTAACCAGAAGGCTGGAGGTTCAAACCTACCAGCCACTCCTCAGAAGGAAGGTTGGGCAATCCTACTTCCGTAGTGATACTGCCTCAGAAACCCAAGGAGGGGTTGCTATGAGTCGGGGCCGACTTGACGGCAAATAACAACACAACAACAGAGAGTCAATAAATAGTTACTGTCTTGGTTCTCTAGTGCTACAATAACAAAAATACCATAAGTGGATGGTTTTAACAAACAGGCATGTATTCTGTTAGTATAGGAGGCTAGAAGTCTGAATCCACAGTAGCGGCTCTAGGGGGCTAGGTGAAGGCCCTTGACCCTGTGCTTTAGGTCTGCCTTTTGTTCCAGGCCGACTGGAGCTAGAGGCTTCCTGTAACTCACAGAATCGCTGGCTGGTGAGGCTGACAAACCCAAGATAGGCAGGTAAAATGGTACAATCTCAATCAGCAGGCAGCACAATAGGCCACATGTTCAAGTTCAGGAATAATCTCTAGATTGGCAGGCAACATGGCCCAAAATTTGCTAAAAAGCTAGAGCCCATTCTCAAAGCTTCTCCATTTATACTGAGAGTAGGGCACTCCCTGAAGGTAACTCCCTCCAACTGATTAGGTTCTCACAGCAGATTCCACCATGGAAGTGATTACGATTCCATCATGGGGAATAACTACATCCAGCTGCCAAGCCACTCAAAACCACAGCCCAGCAAAGTTGGCACACAACCTTAACTGACACAGTCACCATTAATTGAACATCTCTGATATGCCATGCTCTATGCTAAATGTTTTATGAATGTTTTCTTGTTAAATCACATATTCCAAAAAAACAAACTCACTGCCATCGAGTCAATTCCAACTCACAGTGGTTTGGGGTTTCCAAGGTGGTCAATCTTTACAGAAGTAGATTGCCCAGTCTTCCTTCTGGAGTGGCTGGTGTGTTTGAACTGCCAATCTTCTGGCTAGCAGTCAAATGCATTAACCTCATAATATCTTTAAAAATTAATGTTTTTGTGTAAGTGAGGTGTTTGTATTTAATTCTTCCCATTTGTATTTTAGGAGCTCTGGTAGTGTAGTGTCTAAAGCACTTGACTGCTAACCCAAAGGCTGGCAGTTTAAACCCACCAGCCACTCCTAGGAAGGAAGGTTAGGCAATCTACTTCCATAGTGATACCACCTTGGAAACCCAAGGAGGGGTTGGTATGAGTCAAGTCCGACTTAAAGGCATATAACAACATTTGTATTTTAGAGATTTTACTTCCTTTGGAATGTGTCTCTTTCCTACTAGCCTTGCTCTTTCAGTATCTTACAGAAAAGGAAATATTTCCCACTTGGTGTTGATTCAGGAGTCCCTGGCTCATGCAAACAGTTAAACACTTTACTACTAATTGAAAGGTTGGTGGTATGAACACTTCAGAGGTGCCTCCGAAAAAAGACCTGGTAGTCTACTTCTAAAGCATCCATCACTGAAAACTCAATGGAACACAGCTCTACTCTGACACACATGGGGTCACCATGAATCCCAGTTGACTTGGTGGTCTCCTAGATTTAAAGGAATGTCTCTAAAATGGAGTCTATGTGAGGAAATAATAGATATACCCTGTGACCTCATCCTGTAGGAAAATAATTTCAGACCAAGATATGTTGAGTATCCATCAAAATTCCTCACTCTCACTATTGACCAAAGCCATTCTAGCAGAGAGAGTTTGAGACACAGCCCTCCTGAACACTTGAAAATTCTTGATAACTATATTAAGGTCAGCTCTGCCAATGTTCCTCTATTCTTTATGTTTTTACAACCTAATGTGGGTGGTGGTAAAGAGGACACTACATGAACATACAGTTTTATGAGGCACTTACTCTTTGTAGTGTTACAAAGCAAAGATGTGTATAATTAGTGCTCAGTAATGGAGTAGCAAAACTGAGACATTTAAGGAGCTCCAGTGGTGCAGTGGTTAAGGTATTTGGCTGTTAACCAAAAGTTTAGTAGTTCGAACCCACCAGACACTCTGGAGAAAGATGAGATAGTCTGTTCCTGTAAAGATTCACAGTCTTCGAAACCCTATGGGGCAGTTCTACTATGTCCTATTGGGCCAGTATGAATTGGAATTGACTCCATGGGAGTGGTTTTGGGTTTAAAGGTTATCAGAGCCACTGGCAAAAGACAGAAGGCAACACTCAAAGCCGTGATATTCTTTTAAAAACCTCATATTGTATAATATATATATATATATATATATATA
>NW_006921679.1:5342742-5343826 GCF_000298275.1 Orycteropus afer afer | reverse complement strand
CATATCAGGGAGCTCTGGTAACATAGTGGCTAAGGTACTTGACTGCTAACCAGAAGGCTGGTGGTTCAAACCCACCAGCCACTCTTTGGAAGGAAGATGGAGCAATCTACTTCCTTAGTGATACTGCCTGGGAAACCCAAGGAGGGGTCACTATGAGTCAGGTCTGGCTCAACGGCACATAACAACAACAACAACATATTATGTTATGGGAACTCTGGTGGCATAGTGCCTAAGGCACTTGCCTGCTGCCCAGAAGTCTGGCAGTTCAAACCCACCTGCCACTCCTTGGAAGGAAGGTTGGGTAATCTACTTCCATAATTATACCACCTCGGAAACCCAAGGAGGGGTCACTATGAGTCGGAGACGACTTGATGGCACATAACAACAACAACAACATATATATCTCAAAACCAAAGTCACTGCCATCAAGTTGATTCCAACTCATAGCAACCCCCATTGGGTTTCCAACGTGGTAAATCTTTAAAGAAGTAGATTGCTCTATATTCCTTCTGTGGAGTTACTGGTGGGTTTGAATCGCCAACCTTCTGGTTAACAGTCAAATGCCATAGGCACTAGGCCACTGGAGCTATATCTATCTATATCTATCTATCTATGTACTAGTTAAATATAAATTAGTAAGTGCAAAGCGAATCAATGCATGGTTCCATCTCTCTAACATCCAACTCCTTTCTCACTTGAGGGCTTGTATACAACTACTGTTCCCTGTGACTGAACAGTTACTACTGAAATATATGTCTCCTCCATCTTTCAAGGATCAGTTAATACATAAACTCCTTTAAAAGCCTGCCTTGATAATCTCATCTAATATAATAGTCACATCCCACCCTCAGTTGTTTTCAAAGTTTTTATCACCTTCTTTACTCATCTTGTCTCTTTGTTTATTTGATTAGTTACTGTGTTCTATAAGAATACCTTTCTGAGGGATAGGATTTGATCAAGCTTGTGAACTATGTGCCCCTAGACCTAGAAGTGCCTGATGTAGAAGAAATATGTTGTTGTTGTTGTTGTTAAGTGCCGTCGAGTCATTTCTGACTCATAGCGACCCCATGCACAGCAGAACGAA
>NW_006921679.1:5339946-5341012 GCF_000298275.1 Orycteropus afer afer | reverse complement strand
GACGGCACTTAACAACAACAACAACAACATACGTCATCTAATGTCCTGACTGCTCCTTCCGTTGGCATTGATTGTAGAACCAAGCAACGTGAATTCCTTGACAACCTCAATCTTCTCTGTTAGCAATTCTGATGGCATGGACAGCTTGGATATTGCCAAGTGGTGTTAGGACATAAGAATTAACCTAAAAATTGGCCCTGCTAGCCAAGGGCTGTATGGAGGATTGTACTGGTGGCTGGTGAGTAAAGGGGGAAGCAGCAAAGAGGGAGATGGGCTGAGTGGTGGACTTTTGGTTGTCTGAAGGGTGCAGCCATTTTAAATGTTTACAAACAGTTTGATCATTTTGGTATTTAAAGTGACAACATTTTCTCAGATTCCAGGGACATAGAAATAGAATCCACTTGCCAGGAACCACAAGCACATTCCAGACACAAACACTGGAAAGGTGCAATATTCCCCTTGTTACTCTTTTACCCCACACCTGTTTGGTGAATGGCGGTGCGGTCATCCCTCACTCCCACCCACCTTCTGGGCTGGCAGGAGTTCCATCCAAGTCTGTGTGCTCTGAGAGAGCCTGAGTGCCCTAGATGTTTTCTCCACTTTTTTTTTTTTTTAATTTGTTTGTCTGTTTTAAAATTCTTATTCTTATTCTTTTTTATTGTCCTTTATTATTATTATTCTTTCTTCTTCCCTTCCCAAGTTCTAGTTTTCAGTTTTTTCCCTCTTCTTTGTTCCTGGTTCCCATTTTTTTCTTTCTCGTGGTTCTACCCATTCCTTTTTTCCCCCCATTTTATTCTTTGTTATTCTCTTACTCTATCTCTTTTTCTATTTGCCCCTTCCACAGATACTGCAGGTTTTTCTTTCTTTCTTTCTTTTCCCTTTTCTTATGCACATTTCTTTTGGCTTTTAAAAATATTTCTTTAAGGGACCAAGTAGTTGAACCTGCAGGCTTGGGACCATAGTTGCAGGGAACATCAAGCTCAGTTGGCATAACATACTATACAAAACATTGTTCCACCTCCCACTTTGGCGAGTAGCAACTGGGATCTTAAAAGCTAGCAAGCTG
>NW_006921679.1:5335837-5339214 GCF_000298275.1 Orycteropus afer afer | reverse complement strand
CCCTCTTTTTGGTGATTGTTCCTGTGTATTCATGCAATGTGTTTTTTGTCTGCTTGCTTTTACTTTTTTGATCATTGTTTTTGTCTATCTGAGTGGGAGACAGCAACTGTGCCCATATGATGCAACCACACCTGCACCTCCACTTACTGAGTGAGAGCCACCACTTCCTTCTCCACCAACTAGCCAATGATAAGTGACCACCAAGAAGAGCATGACTCACCCTTAACTGCTCTTCACAAACAGTTAACAGAGATCTGTGCAGCTATTTTCATTCGCTATCAAAACTACCAGGAGACAGGTGGTAAGTGCATAAGTGCTTCCAACTAGTGAACAGAGGAACACAGTACCATGCTTATTCAGATACATCTAAAAATAAAAATAAAACAAAAATCTTGGGTGAACAACATACAATCACCAATTAAATGTACAAACAACAACATCATAATGTCTCAGAGACAACAGACCATCATAGTCCACACAAAGAATCAGGATAAAGTCGTACAAACAAGGGAGCAGGATACAGACCCAGAACACATCCCTGAGGAAGAAGCAGCATTGGAACTCCCTGATAAGGAATGCAAAAGAATTATACTTAAGTATTTTCAAAGGATTGAGAGGCAGGTCAAGGAAAACACAGACAAAATTAAGGAGAACACAGACAAAACCCTAGAACAATTTTGGAATAAAATACAAGAAAAAAATGACAAAATAAATGAAACATTAGAAATGATACAAAGTCTACAGATAGAAATCCAGAAGATTCATACTAAATGTTCTGAAATAGATAACACATTGAAAGGGCAAAGAAGTAGAATTGAATCAATGGAAGACAGAATTAATGAGATTAAAGACAAATACCTGAATACTCCTTTGGAAAGGTATCAATCAGAAAAAAGATCAAAACAAAATGAAGAAAGCCTAAGATTAATGTAGGATACATCAAAAGGAATAACCTACGTGTAATCAGAATTTCAGAACATGAAGAGAGTAAGAAAACCACTGAGAAAATTGTCCAAGATTTGTTGGTAGAGAACTTCCCTAATATGATGAAAGATGAGAATATATCCATTCAGTAAGCCCAACAAGCCCCAAGCAATAGACCCCAAAGAAAATAACTAAGTAATATCATCATCAAACTCATCAAGGCCAAAGACAAAGAAAGAATCCTGAAAGCAGTTGGAAAAATGAAAAGTTACCTACAAAGGGCAACTGATAAGACTAAGCTCTGATTTCTCAGCAGAAACCATGCAAACAAGAAGGCAATATATAAAACCCTAAAGAGAAAAATTTCCAATCAAGAATTATATGTTGTTGTTATGTGCCATTGAGTTGGACCCGACTCATAGCGACTCCTCCTTGGGTTTCCAAGGCAGTATCACAACAGAAGTAGATTGCCCAACCTTCCTTTCAAGGAGTGGCTCAGAAATATTGTCCCTCAAATATGGTGATGAAATCGGGAGATTTCCAGATAATCAGAAATTAAGGGAATTTGTTAAAACCAGACCAACCTTACAAGAGATACTAAAGGGAATCCTTTGAACAGAGACCTGATAATAGCAAACAACAACCCACCACTAATACACAAGATGACACAACCTAGGAACCAACACAGCTATGGAAGTATCCAAAGTGAAATTAGCTTACAAGATTGTAAACAGGGAACCAGAGACATCAATTGGAGAATGAGGACAACTACAAACCAAAAAGAGAGAAAAAATAGTGTAGTTACAGAACTTCTAAATGGTGAGGAAGTCAAGAGAGTTGAAAGATAGAGTGAACTGTTCTAAACTGAGGGAAAAAAATTATAAATCATAGAGTAACCTCAGAAAAAAGTGATAAACCTTCACATCATAATAAAAAGTGGACAAGCACAAATATTTAGCAAATACTAAAACAATAGCAACAGAGGAAATGATAACAGGATTCATAAACATAACCAGCTCAGCACAGAAAATTATATGGAACAAAGAAACCAAGAACACCATGAAAAAACACTAACAAACTTACAGCAACATATTGATACTTGCTGATATTTACACTGAATGTCAGTGGATTAAGTGCACCCCTCAAGAGATGGACGGTTGCAGACTGGGTAAGGAAACATAATCCATCAATATGCTGTCTACAAGAGACACACCTTAGACACAAAGACAAAAAATAGACTAAAAATCAAAGGTTGGGAAAAGACATCCACCTAATGGCAACCAAAAAAGAGCAGGAGTGGCAATATTAACTTCTGATAAAACTGACTTGAAGACAAAAACCACCATAAGGAAAGACATTATATAGTGATTGAAGGATAAATTGACCAAGAAGATAGAACCATAATAAATATCTATGGACCCAATGAAACAACCCCAAAACGCATAAATCAGACTTTAACAGAATTGAAAACACAAATAGATGACTCCACAGTTATAGTAGAAGACTTTAATATACCACTTTCAATGAAAGATAGAACAACTGGAAAGAAATGCAACAAAGATACAGAAGAACTAAACAATACAATCCACCAATTTGACCTTATAGACATCTACAGAATCCTTCACCCAACAACAGCACAATATACATTCTTTTCCAGTGCACATGCAACATTCTCCAGGATAGACCATACATTAGACCAAAAAGCAAGCCTTAATAAGTTGAAAAACATTGAAATACTGAAAAGCATCTTCTGAGATCACAATGACATGAAATTAGAAATCAGCAATAAGAAAATCAACAGAAAAAGAGCAAACACATGGAAATTGAATAACATCCCCCTTGAAAATGACTGAGTAATAGAAGAAATAAAAATGTATTTCAAAAATTCCTTGAATCAAACGAGAATGAAAACACAACATACCAAAATCTTTGGGACACAGTAAAAGCAGTGATCAGAGGCCAATTTATAGCAATAAATGAAAAAAAGAAGAAAGAGCCAAAAATCAACACCTTAAAACCAACATGTACAACAATTAGAAAAAGTGCAGAAAAAAAAAAAAACCTACAGTCACCAGAAAAGAAATAATAAAGATTTGAGCAGAAATAAGTGAAACAGAAAATACAAAGACAATAGAAAAAATCAACAAGACTAGAAGTCTGTTTTTCTAAAAGATTAATAAAATTGATAAATCACTGGCAAATTTAACAAAGCTGAAGAGGGAGAGAATACAGATAACCCAAATAAGAAATGAAATGAGCAACATCACAACAGAATCAACCAAAATAAAAAGGATAATAATATCAGGATACTATGAAGAACTGTTGTTGTTGTTGTTGTTATATATATATAATATTATTATTATTATTTTGTTTTTTACTGAGTCTCTTGGGTTTTCTAGGTAAAGGATCAAATCATCAGCAAATAGGGATAGTTTGACTTCTTCCTTACCAAT
>NW_006921679.1:5330881-5335428 GCF_000298275.1 Orycteropus afer afer | reverse complement strand
TTTGAGTATGATTGGTGTCATTTCTTTTCTGAATGTTTAGTAGAATTCACCAGTGAAATCGTCTGGGCCAGGACTTTTTTTTGTTGGTAATTCTTTTATGACCTGTTCAATTTCTTCTTTTGTTATGGATCTGTTCGACCTTTCCACCTAAGTCTGTGTTAATTTAGGTAAGTAGTGTGTTTCTAGAAATCGTCCATTTCTTCCAGATTTTCAAATTTGTTGGAGTACAGTTTGGAAGGAAGGTTGGGTAATCTACTTCCATAGTGATACCGCCTCAGAAACCCAAGGAGGGGTCACTATGAGTCGGGTCCAACTTGACAGCAAACAACAACAACAACAACAGTTCTTCATAGTATCCTGATATTATTATCCTTTTTATTTTGGTTGCAGTGTATGAGAGTTCCAAAAGAGAACCTACAGATTGGGAGAAAATATTCAGCAATGACATATCTGACAAGGGACTTATCTCTACAATTTATAGAAAACTGCAACACCTCAACAACAAAAAGACAAATAATCCAATTTAAAAATGGGCAGAAGACATGAATACACACTTCATCAAAGAAGATATTCAGAAGGCCAACAAACATATGAAGAAATGTTCACGATCATTAGCCATTAGAGAAATGCAAATCAAAACAACAATGAGATACCATCTGGCCCCAGCACTAGTACCAAGGTTCAACAAGACAGAAAATAATAAATGCTGACAAGAATGTCAAGAGATTGGGACTCTCATACACTGCTGGTGGGACTGTAAAGTGATACAACCACTGTGGAAAGCAGTACAGTGATTCCTTAAAAAGTTGGAGTTAGAAACACCATTTGACTCAGCCATTCCGTTACTAGGTATCTATCCTAAAGAAATGAGCCATGACAAGAACAGATATATGCACACCCATATTCATCACATCACTATTTACAATAGGCAAAAGATGGAAACAACCCAGATGCCTATCAACAAAGAATGGATAAAATTATGGTACATTACACAAAGTGGGATAGTATGCAACCCTAAAGAATAATGTAGAATCTCCAAAACACCACATAGTGTGGATCAACTTGGAGGACATTATGCTGAGTGAAATAAGTCAATCACAGGATGACAAATACTGTATTAGTTCATGATTGTAAAAAGTCAAGAAAAGGTTTATATATGGAAGAAAACTTTCTTTGTTGGTTACCAGGGGTGAGAGGGGAGGGGAGGGAACACTGTAAGATAGGTAGAGACAAGTATTGATTTGGGTGAAGAGAGGGGCAATGTACCAAACGTGAGTGATCAACAAGGTGGCATTGAGAAACAGGAAGACAGAGAGTTGCATGGGATGTACAGACAACTAATATGAACTCTTTTGCACATATAGTACTGCGTTGTCAGGGAAGGCAAACATTGATGTTTGGGTGGATAGATGGGGGGACAGGATGAACTATATCTACACAAGATGAACTGTGCCCATGACCATCTATAGAGTTGGCAGACAATGTTTCTACAAGTGTATTTGTACGTTCTGTAAGAATTCCCAGTATATAGTAGAGCTGACAAGAGACAAGGTTGTAGTCACTTCTTGGCTACAGCCAGCTACCCAGAGGAAGCAAGTAGTTGGACCTGTGGGTTCAGGACCATAGTTACAGGGGACATCAAGCTCACTAGGCATAACATACTACACTAAAACATTGTTCCACATCCTAGTTTGGCAAGTTGTGACTGGGATCTTCAAAGCTTGCAAGTGGCTATCTTGATGCAACGATGGGGTCTCTCCTTGTCCAGAGCAAAGAATAATGAAGAAAACCAAAGATGTATGGAAACAATTAATCCAAATGACTGGTACACCATGTGATTCTAAGCCTATATGACTACGAGACCAGAAGAAGTAGATGGTGCCTGGCTACTGCTGTCAACCACTCAAAGGAGATCTATATAGGAGATCCTGGATAGAATGGGAGGACAATGTGGAACAAATCTCAAAATCATTAAAAAAAAGGGGGGGGGCGGGGAGGGACAAGGTTTGTGTTCTGATAGAGCCTGGTGGAACCCCTGAGACTATAGCCCCTAGCTGCCCTTCAGGAGGTCTGGAGTTGAACCTACTCCTGTGGCTTCCAGCCAAACAAAAGATAGACATATGAGCTGAACATTTACATTAGGTAGATACACTTCTTGCAGAGGTCAATCATTAGAAAATAGAAGGGCTGTGTATGCACAGGGAGACAGCTTGGGGACAGGAGTGCATGGGAGGGAAGGACACAGGGTAAAGGTAACAATGGACAGGAAGTGAGAGGGAATCTGTTGCATTGTGGGAAATTGCAGTCAATGTCATGAGACAAAGTGTATGTGAGCTGCTATATGGAAAATGAATTTGCTCTATAAACTTTCACCCAAATCATAATAAAAATTTAAAAAATAATATATGCAATGGTATTTTTCATGCTTTGAACAACAAGTAGTACATGAATGTGATTCTAGAGAATAGGAAAACACATGAGGAATGCTCAAGATCATCGCATGATCACGCCATCTTTCTGTCTGGAGATGTTTTGTTGCTCTTGAGCAGGAAGTAGAACCAAGAATAGCAGTAGTCTTGCTGATCTGATAAGACATAGATGAGAATTTTAAAAGCAGTTGCAATTTTATAGGTAGGTTATCTAAGAAGATAGCCCTATGCTAATAGGAGGAGCCCAGAATGTTCATGGGATACTTCACAAGTGTTTAACTGTGGTTTCGGCTCCAATGCACAGAATTAGATTCCATGAGGTCTAACAGAAACTGCATTTCACAGTAACAGAAGTTCAATGATAATACCAGGGCTTGTGCAGTGCCAGGACAATCTGGAGTATCAGCTTGGCCAGAGTGAAGAGATCTCATTGACCAACACCAGTAGTTAGTTGAAATCCCAGGAAAGCCATACCTTAAAAGGGAGGGCCACATCTTGAGCAAAGGGCATACCATGGGACTAAATTTAAAATGGAATAGGCTTAGTATGACAAAAGAGTGAGACCATGCCTGATGAGACCCAAAGGATCCACCAATAATTTAATTGCCTGCCAGAAAGAAAACTCAACAGCATTTATATGAATACGACATAATCAAGACTTCCTACAATGTGTAATCCACAATGGCCAACATGAAATGAAAATTACTAGACATGCAAAGAACCAGGAAAATGTGATTCATAGTTAAGGGCAAAGAAGTCAGTAGAAATTCACGTTGAGATGACTGAAGATATTTGAATTTAAGAGACAAGAACTTTGAAATAGTTATTATAAATCTCTTTAAAGATATAAAGAAAAAATAAACAGAAAAATAGGAAATCTGAATAGAAAAATGAAAAGTATAAAATTAGTAAATGGAAATTAAATTCATTTACTAGGACTGAAAATGACAATATTTGAAATAAAAGTATAGTTATTTAAAGTAAAAATAACACTCTAGTGATTTTAAACATAGCTGGATTAAACTATATGTTGCAGAATTCTAACATTTTTCATGATGTAGCATTAAATCAAATCAAGATAATAATACACAGAGCTTTTTCAAAAATTCAATGAAATTAGTAAGAAGGAACATTGGAAAAATATTTAATTAACCCCAAAGAAGGTAGAAAAGAAGAAAAGAGAAATGAAAAATAGCAAAGTGGTAGACCAGAATCCAAATGTTAATAGTTAAAGTAAGTGTTATACTAGAATGAAAAGACAGGTATTTCAACAAAGGATAACAAACAAACAAACAAAAACTCAGCTACATAATGTCCAAAGGAGAATCATTTTAAAAATGAACACAAGTTTGGTTGAACGTAAAAAGATAGAAAAATATACTATGCAACCCATAAAAAAATGAAAGAAATAACAGGATCATAAATGATATAACATGTCATCAATAAAAACAAGAAAGCTGAAGTAATTAAATTAATAGGTAAATAAATGAAAACACAAATACAAGAAGTAGTCCCCGAGAAAGAGATGGAACTTTCAAGGTGACAGGAAAGTTAGTTTATCAGAAAGATATTCCAATGTGTGTCTGTCTGCAGTGACAGAGCTTCTAAATACATGAAGCAGAACTTTCTGAAAGAAAAGGAGAAATAGTCAAAAACCCACAATCATAGTTGGGGGTTACAGAAAACCTTAATAACGTTATCTTGACCTAACTCACAGTGAAAGAACACTACATCCAACAACTGCAGAATAAGCATTCTTTTTGAATTCACAAAAACATTTACTATGTGTAATTGGCTAATTAATATTCCTCTCAAAGTTGTTTTCTTACTAATTCCCAGAGTGTGTGAATATATTACTTTAAAGCAAAACAAAAAGCAAAAAAACACACCACCAAAACTAGTTGCTGCACAGTGGATTCCAACTCATGGCAACCACATAAGTCAGAGTAGAACTGCACTCCATAAGGCTTTCATGACTGTGACCTTTTGGAAGCAAATTACCAGGCCATTCTTCCTCTGGGTGGGTTGGAATTGCTAGTCTTTTGGTTCGTAGCCAGAAGCTTACCTGTTTGCACCACCCTAAAGGGAGCTCTGGTAGCATAGTGCCTAAGGCACTTG
>NW_006921679.1:5328527-5329844 GCF_000298275.1 Orycteropus afer afer | reverse complement strand
AATAATAATAATAATAATAATAATAATAAAACCCTCTGAATTATACACAAAAGATCTGTGAAAACTAATCATAAATTTAACTTCCAATATGAAGATACTGCAAACAATATTGATATCTACATTCATAGTCATGTAAATAAATGACTAAATAAATAAATGGAGGAGAAAGAAAAGTCTACCTTTCAATATTGCCAAGTAATATATAAAGAAATGATAAAACAAACAACCAAAAAAATACCCCCAAAAAACCCAAATTCACTGCCATTGAGTCTATTCTGACTCATAGCAACCTCCTATTGGGTTTCCAAGGATGTAAATCTTTACAGAAGCAGATTGCTTCATCTTTCTTCTGTGGAGCAGCTGATAGGTTTGAACCACTAACCTTCTGGTTATCAGACAAATGCCTTAACCACTATACCACCAGAACTCCTTAAAGAAATGATGATGAGGTTAAAAAAGATCATCAATGTGCACTAAATGTAGTAGTTAGAAGTCTTATGTATGACAGGATACTTACACAGTCTCAGAGTATCTCCCCGCAAATTATATGCTTATTATAAAAAGCAAGAAAAACAAAACAAAAAAGTAGTGGAAAAACCTGACTCACAACACCTTGTTGTTGTTGTTATGTGCCCTCGAATCACACCCGACTCATAGCGACCACTCCTTGGGTTTCCAAGGCAGTATCACTATGGAAGTAGATTGCCCAATCTTCCTTCCGAGGGGTGGCTGGTGGGTTTGAACTGCCAGCCTTCTGGTTAGCAGTCAAGTGCCTTAGGCACTATGTTACCAGAACTCCTCACAACACCTTAAGCAAGTTAAAATCAATCCTATTGGTCCACTACATATTCCTTATATGATGCATTGAGATCACAACATCATTTCTGTGATGATCTTACCAAATATGAATAACTTGAATCAAACTACCTGGCCTGTACTCTTAAAAGTCAAGGTCAAGAAGGAAAAAAAAAAATACGACTGAGAAAATGTCCAGTTAAAGGAGACTGAAACAACATGGTTCCTCAATGCAGTGCCTGATCCCAGATAAGATGCTGGACCTAGAGTGAAATACTTGTAAGTGACCTTTTTTGGACAACTAAGGAAATTTGGATATGGATTCTTGACTAGGTAACAATATTACATCAATATTAAATGTCCTGATCTTTATAATTTCGAGTTGGTTTGGTAAAGATATGTTCTTGTTATTTGTAATTAAAGGATCACAGTGTTTTCAACCTACTCTGAAATGGTTCAGGAAAAATAAATAATATATCTCTGAATTATGTTATGGGAATTCTGGTGGCGTAATAAGGCAAT
>NW_006921679.1:5303399-5328261 GCF_000298275.1 Orycteropus afer afer | reverse complement strand
ATAGAAAGGTGCTCTGTGACATAATGCCTAAGGTATTTGCTAACCAGAAGGCTGATGGTTCAAACCCACTAGCCACTCCTGAGAAGGGAGACTGGGCAATCTACTTCTGGAGAGATACCACCTCAGAAACCCAAGGAGGGGTAGCTATGACTTGGAATCAGTGGCAGTGAGTTTGGTGTTTTGGTTTGGATATTGTTATAAGGAGCTCTGGTGATGCAGTGCCTAAGGCATTTGACTGCTAACCAGAAGGTTGGTGGTTCAAACCCACCAGCCTCTCCATGGAAGGAAGATGGGGCAATCAACTTTCCATAAAGATTTACCAGCTTGGAAACCCAATGGGGGTCTCTCTGAGTCAGTGACAGTGGGTTTTATATATTATTTTATGTATTATATATTATTTATATTGTTTTAAATTATTATATATTATATATATATATTATATAATTTATATTAGTATTATATTATAGGAGCTCTGGTGGGGTAGTGGTTAAGGCCTTTGGCTGCTAACCGAAAAGTCTGAGGTTCAAACGTACCAGCTACTTTGCAGGAGAAAGATAAGGCAGTCTGCTTCAGTAAAGATTTAAAGCCTTAGGAACCCTGTGGAGGTCCTATGAGTCAGAATCGACTCAATAGCAGTGCATTTGGTTTTGGTTATAGTATATTATATATCTACACATAAAAGGAGCTCTGGTGGTGCAGTGAGTAAGGCATTTGACTGCTAACCAGAAGATTGGTGGTTCAAACCCACCAGCCATTCCACAGAAGGGAAAAACTGGGCAATCTACTTCTCTAAAGATTTACCGCCTCAGAAACCCAATGGGGGTCACTATGAGTTGGAATGGACTCAATGGCAGTGTTGTTGTTGTTGTTTTTTAAAATCTATATATTCTACCTATATCTTTAGAGAGAATGAAAAAACAAATAAGACAGTACATTATGAATGTTGTTTTCATTAGATGCCATAGAGTCAATTCTGAATTGTAGTGACCTTATGTACAACATAACAAAACACTGATCAGACAGTGTTTCACTGCTATTCATAAGGTTTTCAGTGGCCAGTTCTTTCCGAAGTGGACACCCCTTCCTTCTTCCCTGTCTTAGTCTAGAAGCTCCTCTGAAACCTGTCCACTATGGGTGACACTGCTGGTACTCAAAATACCAGTGGCCAAGCTTCCAGTCTCACAGCAACACACAGGCCATCACAGTATGACAAACTGACAGATGAGTGGTGGTCAGTGTAATTAAGTACAGCATATTCCTTGTACTATTCTTGAAATTCTTCCATAAATTTGATTATATAAAAAGTTACCAAAAACATAATATACATTATTATATTAAAATATTACATATTTCTTATTGTGACAATTTATCAAATTTGTATAGATGAGAAATATGTGAATTACCCAAGATAATATAGTGTGTGGGGGAGGGGGCTGGTTAGAGATAAAAACCCACTGCCACTGAGTTTCAACTCAGAGTGACCACCATTGGGTTTCCAAGGCAGTAAATCTATATAAAAGTAGATTGCCCCATCTTCCTTCTGGAGAGTGGCTGGTGGATTTGAACTGCCAATCTTCTGGTTAGCAGTCAAATGCCTTAGGCACTATGTCACCAGAACTCCTTAGACATAGCAGCACATAAAATTTATGCTCCACAAGTGGTCAGATATTCATCAATACAAGATACGATTCTTTCTTTCTTTCTTTCTTAATAACATAAAAATCCTTACTTAGAAGAGTTGGCTGATTGTGAAAGAACAAAGCTTTCTGGTTTAAAGATGACAAGCAGTCTATTACACAGAACTTCCTGTATAGTAAAATGGATTTTAAATGTCCTAACATTACATATTTTCGTAAAGATTGCTGTAGCTCATAGAACTGCTATATGGTTGCCAGATACATAAAGAATTTTCTTCTTATTGTACTTGATAAAATGACTGAAAATGGCAATTTGAAAGCAAACTTGTCATTTTGTTTCAATTTTCAATCCAAGAAAGCCCTTGATTTTCACCCCATGGACAAATGTCTTTTCAGTCTTTCAAGAATTTGAGTCAAGAATTCACAGTAATACAGTTAGATGCAACCTTTGGACTTCTAGCTTCTTCTCTATTATATAAAAGTCCTGTCATAAGTCATTTCCTGAGTTCTGCTGTGAATGACAGAATGCCCTTGGCAGCCTGATGGTGCAGGCTGTGAAGGTCAGAAACCATCGCATTTGGGAAGGGCAGTGTTGGGTGAATGCTGCTGCCAGGAGTTTGTGTATTAGGGCTGAGCCATATGTGGAAGAAAGGAAGTCTACAGCCCAATCAATACCAGTACACTAAACAAGACAAGAAAGCAAATGCTAAGTAATCTTAAAAGTGATAGCAAGTGTAATGTAAGTGGTGATAGGTTCTATTTTTCTTTTTTAACTTGTAACACATAATGTACCAACCCTCATAGCGACTGCTCCTTGGGTTTTCAAAGTGGTATCACTACGGAAGTGGATTGCCTAATCTTTCTTCTGAAGAGTTGCTGGTGGATTTGAACCACTAGCCTTCTGGTTAGCAGTCAAATGCCTTAGGCACTATGCCACCAGAGCTCCCAATACATAATATAGTCAGAAAAATTTAAATTATCAAGAATTAATATTTCATGAGCACTGTACCATAGGCAGTTCACTTATTTCTCATCACAATCTGGGGGAAATATAAATTATCATACTATCCCTTCCTTTGTAAACATGATGACAGATTCAGTGATGTTCAATCTATTACTGAAGCTGGGCAGTCATTGTGGGTTGGAATTGGGGTTCAGAACCAGGTTCTGTTCCAGAACAAAGCCCATATTCAATCTCTATGTGTAGTGCAGAGTCAAGAGAGGAATTACTTGGTATGGTTTTTCTAGCCATAGTCTTTGTGGCTCCCACCAGATTACTGGGTGAGGCCATGCAAATAAGGTATGTGGAACTCTAACGGCAGGATTGGTTAGTTTTGCTTTGCTGAAGGGCTTATGAGTCCTCATAG
The DNA here is from genome assembly GCF_000298275.1 of Orycteropus afer afer. Classification (NCBI taxonomy): domain Eukaryota; kingdom Metazoa; phylum Chordata; class Mammalia; order Tubulidentata; family Orycteropodidae; genus Orycteropus; species Orycteropus afer. The sequence goes on along the minus strand of NW_006921679.1, from coordinate 5,325,257 downwards.
AAGCAGAAGTGGGGATCTTGCTGTCATCAAGAGAGAAGAGCTGAAGTTTGAGTGGTGCATGTCCTTGGACCCGAGATCCTTGTACCGGACCTCTTAGCATAGACACCCTGGCAGAGATGCTCTGGTAGAGACATCCCAACAGAGATGCCTGGCTGAAAGACAGAGGCGGTGGAACCAAGAGGCATGAGACAGAGTGGTGAGATTGCCTAGCCAGCAGAGTGAGAAAGCTAAGTGCCCTTGGCCAGGAGGCTTGCTGGCAGTGTGGGGTGCATCTAGGTGTACCTATTGTTAGAACTAAAAGAGCTTTGAAACACTTATCTGAGCAGGGCAGAGGCCAGGCCAAGAGGCCAAGGGCCAGAGAGGTGTGCCTGAGGGAATGGCTAAGTGGAGTTTGTCCTGATCAAAGAACTGTATCCTAAGAGTGTTCCTGAACCTAAATCATAACCTGTTCACTCACTGCCATCAAGTCAATCCTGACTCCTAGTGACACCTCCTTGGATTTCTGAGGTGGTATCACTACGGAAGTAGATTGCCCAACCTTCCTTCTGAGGAGTGGCTGGTGGGTTTGAACCAACAGCCTTCTGGTTAGCATTCAAATGCCTTAAGCACTGTTACTTCCCTAATAAACCCCATAATTGTGAATGTTGTCTGAGTTCTGTGTGGTCATTGCAACAGATTATTGAACCCAGCAGAGATGTAGTGAGTGCCACAGGAGGAACAGTTGATGTCAGAATTGGTAAAAAGGCTGGAGAGTGGTGGCATGTCTGGCCTCATAGGAATAAGCCTGGGGATGTTGATGGTGACTCTGTTTCCCCCTTGTGAGCTTGGAACAAGTCAGAAGATGTTGCCCCCACGTAGCATGTTGCACTATGCCACATTGTCTCTTCAAGAGACATAGTGATGGTCTTAAATCTCCCTTGGAAAAAAGTATTGAAGAAGAAATTTTTGACTGCCCGACTTATTTTTACTCTGGAGTCTCCTCTTTGTCAACTTGCCATTATTCTGAGTTGAAATAGATCAACTCGTCTCTGAGTTGAAGAGGATGGGGCAACCATCCTGCTAACGACTTGAGAGGAGCTCTCAGCTCCCTAGAGATACCAACCTAGCCACAACGCCTAGAACCATAAAACCAAAAATCAAATCCATTGCCATTGAATCAATTCCAACTCAAAACGACCCTACAGGACAGAGTACAACTGCCCCACAGTGTTTCCAAATCTGTAATATTTATGGAAGAAGACTGCCACATCTTCCTCCCACAGAGAGACTATTTGGTAAGCAGCTGAATGCTTTAATCACTGCACCACCCTTGAACTGTAAACTATGTATATTCCGGATTGAACTGTTCTCCTTGGAATGCACTAGCTTAAACCAGGAAAGGACGGAATTAGGTGCTGATTTTTTTTTTTTTTTTTAAATTATGGTTTGGGTGAAAGTTTACAGAGCAAATTCACTTTCCATACAGCAGTTCACATACACTTTGTCTCATGACATTGACTACAATTTACCACAATACAACAGCTCCCCTCCCACTTCTTCCCCATAGTTACCTCTCCCCTGTGTACCTGCTGATTTTTAACTCCAAATACAGAGGCCTTCTCTCCTCTGAAGAAGAACATAAAATATTTCAGATAGGAGAGTCAAGACAGGAAATCAAGGAGCATCTACTAACACTCTAAGAAAAATAAATTTGTTCTATAAAAATTAAACTAGTAAAATCTGCAATAAGCACATGGGAAAAGCCATTTTAAGAGTAAATTAACAAATATTGTATGAGTCCACTATTATAAAAAGTTAAGGACAGTTTCACACATGGAAGAAAACTTTCTTTCTTGGTTACCAGGGATGGGAAGAGAGGGAGGGAAATCTGGTAGCTAGGTAAGAGACATGTATTTATTTGGATGAAGGAAAAGGCAATATACCCAAAATGGGAGACCATCATAAAATCATTACAGAAAAGGAAGACACAGAAAGATGCACAAGAGGTACAGACAACAAAGGTAAATGCTATTACATACACAATACTTCATTATCAGAAACAATAAATGTTTATCTATGGGTGGATACATAGGTATGTGTAGCCAAATGGGAATGAACCTATGGCCATATATAGGTTTGGTAGATGATATTTCTGTGTATGTACTTGCATGTGCTATATAAATAAATGTCTAGAACATATAAATGTCTAGAAGTAACAGGGGGCAAAGTTGTAACTTCTAAGTCAGAACAAAATACCTTGAGGGAGTGAGTGAGCCTGTGGGCTCGGGACCATGCTTGTGAGGGACATCAATTTCAATCAGCATAACATAGTGCACAAATCATTGTTCTACATCCTACTTTGGTGAGCAGCAACTGGGGTCTTAAAAACTTGTGAGCAGCCATCAAAGATGCAATAATTTGTCTCTTCTCATCAGAAGCAAAGAAGAGTGAAGAAAATCAAAGACAAGACACATGGAAGCAATTAGTCCAGGGGACTAGTGGACCATGGGAACCTCAGCCTACATGACATGGGACCAGAAGAACTAGATGGTACCCAGCTACCACTGACAACCACTCAGAAAGGGATCAAAATTGGAGATTCTGCATAGAGTGGGAGAAAAAGGTGGAAAAAAGCTCAAAATTGTAAAAATGACCAGGTTTACTGGTCTGATATTGACTAGTGAAACCCCTAAGACTGTGGCCTGTAGTCACCCTCCAGGCCTGGAATTGAACTCACTTGCAAGGCTTCCAGCCAAACAATAGATAGACGTATAAGGTGAACATTTACACCAGGCAGGCACACTCCTTAGAACAATCAACTACAGGCGATCAGAAGGGCAGTATTTGCACAGGAAGATAGTTCAGAGGGCAGTAATGCACAGGAAAGAAGGACACAGGGAAAAGGTAACTACAGGGAGGAAGTGGGAAGAGAGCTGTTACATTGTGGGGACTGCAGTCAAGTCATGAAACAAAATGTATATGAACTGTTGAGTTGGAAAACAATTTTATTCTGTAAACTTTCACCCAAATCACAATAAATTTTTTTTTTTAAAAAAAGAGTATATTAAGCTAGTATAATAATGCTAGTTACTATTTGTAACCAACTATTAAGGACTGGTGATAGACTCAATATTTTATGCACTATCTTATCTTATCCGATTCACAATCCTATGAGATAAATTATATTTATTAAATTTCACAGCAGAAAATAGGGCTTAGAAAAAATTCATGAACTTGGACAAACCCCACAGGTGGCAAGCAGCCAACATTCAAACCCAGGTTTCAAACCCAAAGTCTTTGCTCTCACCTCTAGGTTTTGTTGATTGTGTGTGTGTTACCAGATTGTTGAGGAAACCTGGAATTCTCAGTGGGGGCATCCCTGGCTTCCGTCTATAATGTGTACAGTGGAAACCTAATCAATACTACTTTATCCATAGATGAAAAAATATGTGAATATAAAGAAGATTAACATCCTGTAGCATTGGAAAGGACATCCAAAGAGTGAGAAATTGACAGTGTTCACTCAGCACTGTTCAAGTGGTCATACATTTTTAGCACATGAAGAGATATCCTCTGTCTTGAAACAGGTATGATTCATTTGCTGTCACTGTAGCCTAGTGACATAGCTATCCAATGTGTTGACTCTTTTTCTCCTCTAATTACATAATCATCAAGCAATATTATGATATTCTGAATAGCAAGAAATATTCCATGGTATGTTGTTGTTGTTATGTGCCGTCGAGTCAGACCTGACTCGCAGCAACCCCTCCTTGGGTTTCTGAGGTGGTATCACTACGGAAGTAGATTGCCCAACCTTCCTTCTGAGGAATGGCTGGTGGGTTTGAACTGCCAGCCTTCTGGTTAGCAGTCAAGTGCCTTATATGCCATTGTAAAGGAGCTCTGGTGGTGTAGTGCCTAAGGCACATGACTGCTAACCAGAAAGTTGGTGGTTCAAACTCTCAAGATAGGGCAATCTACTTCCATAAATATTTATTGTCTTGGAAACCCAATTGGGGATGCTATGAGTCAGAATTGACTCGATGGCAGTGAGTTTGGTTTGGTCTTGGTGTATGTCATCGTATGCTATGCAAACTTAAATTATACAACTAGCAATAGTACAGTGTAAAAAAATAAGTATAATTGAATTTTATGTGCAAAAATTTGAATGTATTAAATTATACAAAAGTTAATCTTTTAAAGAGAAAGTAGTGAGTTTTAAGCCATGCTATGCCTGTACTTCTGGTGACACCAGAAACAGAAAGTTCTCTTGCTCCTGGTCATTGTGGTCAGCTCCATGGTGCTTGTCATATATATCCAAATTTCTGAGAGTGAATTAATAATTATGGTGCTTTTATTTTACAATTCACTACAAATGTAATTTAAAATAATTTTTATACCTATAATAATATTGTGCAAGTGATCATTAAGTGGGCATGCCAGTATAGGTGTGGAAATACCAAAAACCCCAAACCCCTTGGCAACAAATGGATTCTGACTCATATCAATAAAACCAACCAAACAAACAAACTCATGGCTGTGGAGTTGATTCCAAGTCTTAGTGATCCTATAGGGCAGATTAGAACTGCCCCATAGGGTTTTCAAGGCTGTAAATCTTTACAGAAGCAGATTGCCACATCTTTCACCCACAGAGAAGCCAGTGTGTTCGAACTGTTGACTTTTGGTTAGCAGCTGAGTTCTTAAACTCCTGCTCCACCAGGGCTCCTCCTCATAGTGCTAGAGATCCTCCCATAAATGATTTATGTTGAGATGAAACAATGCAAAAAGAAAGCCAATTATCTGCCATGATATCTTAGCTGCTAATATAAAGAATGTCTACTTTTATTAAATTAATGTTAGAAAAATGTTTTGAAAATGAAAAGACAGCATTAAAGAAAACCTTCGTGTTAGCAAATATCACTATTTATCAGGCAAAGTAATGGAAAACGACTGGTAACTTGGCTGTAAAAACCACCAAATCATCATGTTCCTATCTTCATGTTCAGTAGATTGTGTATGTGTGTGTGTGAGTGTATGATGCAATCTCTCTTCTCTTTATGTCATTTTGTTTTAGATTCTTAAGCTCTGAAAAAGCATTAATCCTGCTTCGACATTTACTCCTATGTGACAAATGCTCTTGGAGTTTTCCAGTTTTAAAATGTCCAAGAACTTCAGGAATGATACCTTTTATAAAAATGAGGCAATCAGATTTTGATGTCAAGGGAAGTACCACAGATAGATGGAAAATCACTCCAGTCAAAATGAAGACTAAACTTCCTTAGAAATTATGTATTTGTGCCTGATTTATACACTTCTGTGTGATGTCTCCACTAACCAGAAAGTCAGTGGTTTAAACCCGCCAACTGCTCCACTGGAGGACGACGAGGCAATCTCCTTCCATAAAGATTTACAGCCTTGGAAACCCAATGGGAGTCACTGTGAGTTAGAATCAACTCAATGGCAATGGGTTTACATGGTGTCTCATCAACTCTTGGAAACTGAAAAAACAAATGACCTTAGGTAATGCCACCTTGATAGGATTCTTGTGTGAAAGTCAAAGGAATTGCTGCATGCCATTCAGGCTCAGGCAGGCCAGCACTGCCCCTTTAACTCCCAACATGATAAACAATTAAAAAACAAACAAACAACAACAACAAAAACAACAACAAAAAACTTGAGTTTCCAAGGCAGTATCTCTACGGAAGTAGATTGCCCAGTCTTCCTTCTGAGGAGTGGCTGGTGGGTTTGAACCATCATCCTTCCGGTTAGCAGTCAAGTACCTTAGGCACTATGCCACCAGAGCTCCTATGGTAAACAATAGTCACTTTCTATTTTAAATTTCATACCAGCTATCTTAGCTCTTTAGTGCTGCTATAACAGAAATACCACAAGTGGATTGCCTTAACAAACAGAAATTTATTCTCTTACATTTTAGGAGGCTAGAAGTACAAGTTCAGAGTGCCGGCCTTAGGGGAAGACTTTCTCTCTCTGTGTCTCTCGTTCCTAGGAGGGTCCCAGCACAGGGATCCTGGGTCCAAAGGACATGCTCCAATCTTGATTCTTCTTTTTTGGTGGTAGTACATCCCCACTCTTTGCTTGCTTTTCTCTCTTTACATCTATCTCTTGTAAGATAAAAGGTGTTGCAGGTCATATCCCAGGAAAGCTCCCCTTAGATTAGATCAGGGCTGTGATGGGATGCCATTGCCATCCTTAATCTTAATCATTTTATACCTGATTGGTTGATCACATCAGATCACATCATGGGGCATAATTATATATTTGCCACATTGCATCATTGCATAACTTCTTAACCATTGAGAATCATGGTCCAGTCAAGTTGACACAAATCTTGTGGGGACACTATTCAATCCATGACAGTAGCCATTAAGAATGTTCAATCACGGAGAAAGAAAAAATCATTAATATAATTAAACATTTATGTGCATGAAAAAACTTCACCAAAAAGAGTGAAAAGAGAAACTACAAACTGGGGAAAAAAAATTGGCAAAAACAGTAGATAAAGGACGAATCTCTAAAATTTATAGAAAACTTCAACACCTCAACAACAAAAAGGCAAACATTCCAGTTGAAAAGTGGGAAGAGGACATGAGCAGACACTTCACCAAAGAAGACACTCAGGCAGCCAGCAAACACATGAAGAAATGCTCACCATCATTGGCCATTAGAAAGATGCAAAGCAAAACAGCAATGGGATATCATCTCATTCCAGCACTAATAGCAGAGTTTAAAAATAAAAAAAAAAGGAAAGAAAAACAGGAAACAATTGTTGGCAAGGGTATGGAGAGACTGGAACCCTCATATACTGCTGGTAGAACTGGAAAACGCTGCAAACACTGGAGAAAATAGCATGGCACTTCCTTAAAAAGTTGGAAATAGAAGTACCACATGATCCAGCAATCCCACTACTAGGTACATATCCTAGAGAAATAAGAGCTGTGACATGAACAGGTATGTGCACACACTTTCATCACAAAATTATTTACAATAGCAAAAAGATGGAAATAACTTAAGTGCCCATCAATGAATGAATGGATAAACAAATTTCGGTACATACACACAATGGAATATTATGCAATGTTGAGGAATAATGATGAATCTGCAAAACACCTCGTAACATGAATGAACCAAAAGGACATTATACTGAATGAAATTAGTCGATAACAAATGGACAAATATCATATGAGTATTGTAAAAAGTCAAAAAATGGTTTACACACAGAAAGAGATATTCTTTGATGGTTACCAGGGGTGGAAGGGATAGAGAGAGTAAATAACTAACTAGAGGGTAACACATTAACTTGAATCAAGTGAAAGGGTAAATACAATATGGGGGTGGTTAGCACAAAAGGATCAAGGCAAAGGAAGACTGTAGGAAGAAAACAAGAGTTAAAGGAAACAAAGGTAAATAGGACCATAGTCTTGGGGAACATCAAAGTCAATTGACACAAAATAGTCCACAAAGACAATGTTCTCCATCCTACTTTGGTGAGTAGCGTCTGGCATCTTAAAAGCTTTTAAAGGGTCATCTATGGTGCAACTATTGGTCTCTTCTCATCAGGAGCAAAGAAGAGTGAAGAAAATCAAAGACATATGGAAACAATTTGGCCAAAGGACTAATGGATAACTTGAATCACAGCCTCCATAACCATGAGACCAAAAGAATGAGATGATGCCAGCTACTACTGCTGACCACTCTGAATGGGATCACAATAGGAGGTCCTGGATAGAGTGGGAGAAAAATGTGAATCAAAACTTAAAATAATAAAAAATACCAGGATTACTGCTCTGATAGGGACTGGTGAAATCCCGGAGACTATGGTCCTTAGACACTCTTCAAGCCTGGAACTGAACCCACCTCCTTGTTCAACTTTAAGCTAAACAATGACAGGCCTATAAGGTGAACAATAACACCAGGGATTTACTCAATCTTTAGAACACTCAACCAATGTCAAAAGGACAGCATTTGCCCAAGGATAAAGCAAAAGTATCAGTAGGCAAGAAGGGATAGGAAAGAAGAACAAATGGAGACAGTAAATCCAAGCAGGAGGTGGGAAGAATACCATTACATGGTGCAGATTGCAATCTATGCTGCAAAATAAAGTGTGTATGAATTGTTGAACAGAAAACCAATCTGCATTGCAAACTTTCACCCAGGAAAAAGTTAAAAACAAAACAAAACAAAACCTTTTGGGACTTTATTCTATAGGAGGAAGATTGCAGCTTGCAATACTTCATGTAATTCTAGTTTAATGCCAATCATAATCCCAGGTGCCTTCAGTTAATAGAGCTTATTATTATTATTTTTTAAATGTGAATTCAAAATCTACCTTTTTCAGCTGGAAATGTAATAAAGTTATTAAAATTGTAAAGAATTTTTTTTAAAAAAGATAACTCATACAGACCAGGAGAAAGAAATGAGAATCAATTCCATATCTGGAATGTAATATTGCCTTCTGCTGACAAGTTTATCACTTCAGTGCACACTTTGAGAGTCTTTTTCTACTTTCTGTGCTTTACTTGCTTTTCTAATTTATATTGCTGGTCACTAGAAAGGAGCTGTTTCCATCCACAAGAGAACCACACTTACAGCCTTATAGGAAATTGTTGCCACTTACTATAAAATACTAGTATCAATCTCAGAAAATGTCCCCATTTTCTCCTGGTGCCTTAGTACCTATTTTTTACCTAAATAAAACCCCAGTTGATTTAATTTCATAAATGAGGACTGTGGAGGCCTCTTCTCAACATTGAGGATGATTACTGTGAAGGGAATATTAAAAACAAAACAAAACAAAACAGCCCAGGCTATAATTAAATGTTCAGCTTTCTTCAGGTAATCTGATTACTGGGCCTGTTCAGTTTCTATAACTGGGGCACCCCTTTGCTTTCTAGTTGCCACAAATAAGTCTGTGTTTATCTTGCTCTGTCAACACAATATAGTGAATTTTGACACAAAATGGTTGTATTCATTTTCTACTGCTGTGTAACAAATTACTACAAACTTTCCAGCTTAAAGCATTGTCTGACAGTTCTGTTGGGTGGGGAATCCAGGTATGGGTTAGCGAGATCTTTTCCTGAGGGTCTTACCTGGCTGAGATCCAAGGGTCAAGTGGGGCTGCCTTTCATCTGAGGTTTAGGGTCCTTGTTCAAGCCTACTATTGTCAGAAAGACTCATTTCCTTGCAACTGAATGATTGAAATCACTGTCTTCTTGCGAACAAGATATGGAACTTTCTCAACAACTGGAGGTGGCACTCAGGTCCTTGCCACATCCCCTGAAGTGAAAGCTTTCTTCTTCAGGGCCAGCTGGACAGTGGCTGCTGCTGCTTTTTGTCCCTTTTAAGGGTTCACCTGATTAGGTCAGCACTGTGCAGAGTAACACAAAGGTGACAGCTGTTGTTAGATGCTGCCAAGTTGCTTCTGACACATAGCAACCCTATGGACAACATAACTACACATTGCCCGGTCCTGTGCTATCCTCACAGTGGTTGGTATGCTTGAGCCCATTGTTGCATTCATTTTGCCTGTCCATCCCATTGACAGTCTTCCTCTTTTTCTTTTTGCTGACCTTCCATTTTACCAAGCATGATATTCATCTCCAAGATCTGATCCCTCCTGCTAGCATGTCCAAAGTTGTTGTTGTTGTTATGTGCCGTCGAGTCGGACCTGACTCATAGTGATCCCTCCTTGGGTTTCTGAGGCAGTATCATTACAGAAGTAGATTGTCCCATCTTCCTTCCGAGGAATGGCTGGTGAGTTTGAACTGCCAGCCTTTTGGCTAGCAGCCAAGTGCCTTAGCCACTATGCTACCAGAGCTATGCCATGAAGTCTCACCATCCTCAATTCTAAGGAGCATTTGGGCTGTACTTTTTCCAGAACAGATTTGTTCATTTTCCTGGCAGTTCATGGTACATTTTATATTCTTCATCATCATCAAAACTCACAGGCATCAATTCTGCAGTTTTCCTTATTCATTGTCCGGTTTTCACATGTATATGAGGCTATTGAAAATACCATGGCTTGGGTCAGGCACACCCAAAGTCCTCAAAGTGACATCTTTGCTTTTCAACACTTTAAACAGGTCTTTTGCAGCACATTTTTCCAGTGCAATAAGTCATTTGATTTCTTGACTACTGCTTCTATGGGTATTGATTGTGGATACATACGAAAAGAAAGTTGTAAACTTCAATATTTTCTCTATTTGCTGATGTTCCTAATTGGTCCAAATGTGAAGATTTTGTTTTCTTTATGTTGAAGTGCAGTGCATACTGAAGGCTGAGGTCTTTGATCTTTATCACCAGTTTCTTCAAGTCCTTTTCACTTTCAGCAAGCAAGTTTGGGTCATCTACATATTGCAGGTTGTAATGTGTCTTCCTCCAATCCTAATGCCTCGTTCTTCTTCATATAGTTCAGCTCCATGGATTATTTCCTTAGCATACAGATTGAATAAGTGTGGTGAAAAAATTCAACTTTGATGTATATCTTTCTGGATTTAAAACCATATGTTGTTGTTGTTGTTATGTGCCGTCAAGTCAGACCTCACTCATAGCGACCCCTCCTTGGGTTTCCGAGGCAGTATCACTACGGAAGTAGGATTGCCCAACCTTTTTCTGAGGAGTGGCTAGTGGGTTTGAACCGCCAGCAGTCTGGTTAGCAGTCAGGTGCCTTAGCCACTATGCTACCAGAGCTCCTAAAACCATATAGTATCCCCTTATCCTATTTGACTGACAGCCTCTTCATGTATGAACAGTTTCCTCTAGAGTATAGTTAAGTGTTCTGGAATTTCCATTATTTGCAACATTATCCATAATCTGTTATGAGCCACACAATCAAAGGTCTTGGCATACTCAGTAAAACATATGCAAACATATTTCTGGACATTCTGGTATAGGCTATCTTTCTGGTACTCTTTGCCTTCAGCCACGATCCATCTGACATCAGCAATGATATCCCTCATTCCACGTCCTGTTCTGAATCCAGCTTGAATTTCTGGAAGTTCCCTGTCAATACACTGCTGCAACCGTTTTTGAATTATATTCAGCAAAATTTTAATTGTATGTGATAGTAATGATACTGTTCAATAATTTCCACATTCTGTTGGATCACTTTTCTTTGGAATGGGTACAAATATCTATCTCTTTCAGTCAGTTGGCCAGATAGCTGTCTTAATTTTCTTGGCATAGACAATTGAGTGCCTCCAGTCCTGCATCTGTTTGTTGAAACATCTCAGTGGTTATTCTGTCAATTCCTGGAGTCTTGTTTTTCACCAATTCCTTCAGTGCAGCTTGAAACTCTTCAATAATAGTGATTCTTGATCACATGTTGCCTCTTAAAAGAGTTGAACGTCAACCAATTCTTTTTTGTACAGGGACACTGTGTATTCCTTCCTTCTTTTGATGTTTCCTGTATCATTCAATATTATACCCATAGAATTCTTCAATATTGCAACTTGAGGCTTGAATTTTTTTCTTCAGTTTTTTCAGCTTGAGAAATGCTGAATATGTTCTTCCCTTTTGGTTTTCTAATTCCAGGTCTTTGCAGTTTCCCTTTGAAATCTCCTGTTCAACTCTTTAATCTTCTTATTTCTTCTATTCACTTTAGCTACTCTCCATCCAAGAGCAAGTTTCAGGGTATCTTCTGACATCCGTTTTGGTCTTTACTTCCTTTCCTGTATTTTTTGGACTGTTTGCTTTCTTCATGTATGATGTTCTTGATGACATCCTACAACTTATCTGGTTTTCAGTCATTGGTGTACAGTGCCTCAAGCCTATTCTTCAGATGGTCTATAAATTCAGGTAGGATATAATCCAGGTCATATTTTGGCCTCATGGACTTGTTTTAATTTTGTTCACCTTCCATTTGAATTGCATATGAGCAGTTGATGGTTTCTTCTACAGTCAGCTCCAGCCTTGTTTTGACTGAAGTTATTGTGCTTCTCCATTGCCTCTTCCCACAGATCTAGTAGATTTGATTCCCATTTATTCCTTCTGGCAAGGTCTGCTTGTATACCTACCTTTTATGTTGTTGGAAAAAGGTATTTGAAATGAATAAGTCATTGGTCTTGCAAAATTCTATCATGTGATCTCAGATATCATTTCTATCACCTATTATAAATGACTAAAATCCAAATCACTGACAACTACAAATACTGGTGAGGATGTGCAGTTTTCTACATAATGAAACATGATGGAAAATTTGATAACTATGTGCCTAGACAGGTTCCTGGATATGATCAGGAAAATATAGTGTTGCATAAAAATATGACCCTGTTTTCATGAATATAATGTGGTTAGAAAGAAACAGTGATTTTCAAATGCTGGTCAAGTATTAGCATCACATCCCTGCTAGAGGTCATACTACTACAAGATAAGAAGGTTATGGGAAACCTTATGGCATACTCCAACTACATCATGTTTGGGAGAGATCACTGCACAGTTGACCTTAGTATGGTTTATTGATTGAGTGGTGTGCCTCGAGAATATGTTTTGGAATCGCAACCCATGTACATATGCTATCAACTTTTGGACTAAGAATTGGATATTTTCCTTGTTATTCTAATGATACTATACCAGTGTACAGTGTGTTTTAAGCCAAGCATTATTGAGATATAAAAGGAATAGATTAGGCACAGAAGCAAGCAAGCAGGAATGGAGGAAAGATAGATGCCACATTCCGTGGAAATATCCAAGGAACAGAAGCTGAAAAGAGACAAAGACAGACAATTGACAGACAGAGAAAGGCTTCCCCTACAGCCAGTGCCCTGCTTTTCCACTTCTAGCCTCCTAAATTGTGAGAAAATAAATTTCTGTTGGTAAAGTCACCAACCTATAATATTTCTGTTATAGCAGCAAGAGATAACTCAGACATAAGGGGTCTTCAACATTTTTCAATATAAAATATGTATCCTTTTTGTTCCCAGGGAATTAGCACTTAATGGCAACAGAACGTTTTGTTGTAATAAATCGTAGCTACCAATATCATTTTGCACTGAGTCATCTAAGTACCATCAGTGAACTAGTAAGTGATCATGAAACCCCCAAACCAACAGTAAAAATATCTACATGAAATCTATTGAGACTTTCTGTATATTCCCAACAACATCCCTGGAATCCAGATACCACTGTCAATTTCTCATTTTGTTGTTGTTATGTGCTATCCAGTCAGCTTTGACGCATAGTGACCCTGCGTACAACAAGACAAAACATTGCCTGGTCCTACACCATCCTCACAATCCTTGCTATAATTGAGCCTGTCGTTGCAGCCACTGAGTCAATCCTTCTCATTGAGGACCCTCCCCTTTTTTGCTGACCCTCCACCTTACCAAGCATGATGTCCTTCCCCAGAGACTGCTCCCTTCTGACAACATGACCAAAGTAGGGGAGACAAAGTCTGGCCATTCTCGTGTCCAAGGAGCATTCTGGCTGCACTTCTTCCAGGAAGGATTTGTTCGTTCTTCTGGAAGTCCATGGTCAGTTTCTTAGTGGTATCTATATATGGCCCAAGTACATTCCTAAGAATGGTAGTTTAAATCTCCCTTGTTGTGTGGCTGAGGGAGTCCATCTCACTTCATGATTGCTAATGCAAAAATAATGTCATTTAAAAAAACAGAAAAATTCACTTCCAGTTCTGGTCCAACATGTAAAGAACTTGAAGTCATCCTTTTAACAAGAAAAAACAAACAACAACAACAAAAAACCCTTAAACTGAAAATTAACATATCTTGTTAGATTCATCAGAGTATTGAGGTCACACAGCAAACTTTCACTCTGAAAATTGTGGAGTCATTAAATTAGTCCAGAGAATCACAACTTGCTGGAAGCAGAAGTTACCGCAATTGGTAGAAAAAATTGCTAGAAACACTTAAGGGTAATTGACTAATTCTTAGACTGAGTGTGGACTAGCTAGAGAGATAAAAACTCCTGGGTACAGAATCTTAAAGGGGCTGCCATACTTACATGAAGCTTCTGCAGGGTCTCAGGGTAAAGATAGAGAAAAATCTTCTTGCATTTCCAGCAGGGGGAGGTGAAAAGTGACCATTTTTATACATACCCAGAGCATTCTGTTCTCCTTAATAAACATATGCCCTCAAGGACAACTCTTCTACCAGAGTGCAATGAGTAGATACCTGTGGGTGAAATAAGATAAAGTTTGAGTGATGTAAACTTGTTTGGGGGACATTGAATTTGGTAAGCTTGTTTGTAATATTTGCTTTGTAAACAAGTTGTTTTTGTAGAAGACTTGTTTGCGGGACAAGAACAGTAAACTTATTTTGATCCTGTTTGTTTGGAATCTGGAAGAGTTAAGATAAAATTGGAGAGATGCAATTGCAAAGTATATTTAAAAACCAAAAACAAACAAACAAAAATCAACCTCACTGCCATCCAGTGGATTCCAACTCATGGTGATCCCTTTTGGGTTTCCGAGGAGGTAGGGAAATAGATTGCCCAGTCTTCTTTCCACGGAGTAGCTGGTAGGTTTGAACCACCAAACTTCTGGTTAGCAGCCAAATGCCTTAGGCACTATGCCACCAGAGCAATGTATATAAGGACTAGGAAAATGAAGAGATGACACTTGGAGCCATTTCAGAACCATTGCTTGAGCGAGAGTGGTTTACTCAGAACAGTTTATGTAGATTGGGATTTGATGAAGATTGGAACTTTGACTTTATCCCTTTAACCCTTGCTTGCTCTCCTAAATCCTCTGTGGGTGGAGGTGGCCCTATTGGTTTGTTAACCCAGAGGTGTGGTGTGTGTTAATAAACCTGACATTGTGGAAAGACACAACTTGTGAGTTGGAGTAGTTCTTGTGACCTCTCCTTGTTATACAGAGACTAACCTAGGTAGGTTTTACCAGAGTCTGACTGCACCTACAGAAGGAAAATATCCAACTCCAGCCCTGTCTAGCCTTCATAATTTAAAAGGATAATTCAAACAAAATGTACTCTCAGATGACAATGGAATTAAACAAGGAATGTATAACAGAAAGATAGCTAGAAAAATAAACAAAATATTTGGAAATTAAACAACACATTTCCAAATAACACTTGGATTAAAGAAGTCTCAAGATAATTTTAAAAATATTTTGAGCTACATATAAGTGAAAAAACAACTTAAAATATCAAGGGTGCAGTAAAAGCAAAGTTTAGAAGAAAATTAATAGCATTGAATACATGTTAGAAAAGAAGGAAGATCTGAAATTCATAATCAAGCTTCGACCTTTGGAAACTAGAGAAAGAAGAGTCAATTAAATGTAAAGTAAGCAGAAAAAGGAAATAGTAAAAATTACAGTAAAATCCAATATAATTGAAAATAAACTAATAAAAAATAAAAATAAAATGAAAAGCTAGTTTGTTTTTTTTTTTAAAGTCAATAAAATTGATAAACCTCTAGCTAGGCTAATGAATAAAAAAAGGAGAAGGGACACAAATTACTAGTATCAGAAATAAAAGAAGGGGCATCATTATTGATCCTATGGACTTTAAAAGAAAATAAAGGGATATTATGAATAACTCTTTTAAGTCCAAAAATTGATGACATATGAAATGGATCAAATCCTAGAAAGACATAATCTATCAAAATTCACACAGGGGAAAATAAATAATCTGAAGGGACCTATTCTATTAGTGTAATTGAATCAATAGTTAATAACCTTCAAAAATAGAAGCACTAAGCCTAGATGGTTTTAGTAAACATTCAGTGAAGAAGTAAACAATTCTCTACAGTCTCTTCAAAAAATAGAAGGTGAGTAAAGACTGTCTACTCATTCCAGTCAGTATTACCCTCATAATGAAACCAGACAAAGGCATTATTTGAGATGAAAATGACAGATCTGTATCTCTAATAAGGAGCTCTGGTGGCACAGTGACTAAGGTATTTGACTGCTAACCAGAAGGCTGGTGGTTCAAACTTACCAGCCATTCCATGGAAGGAAGATGGGGTGATCTACTTCTGTAAAGATTTGCCTCCTTGGAAACCCAATGGGGGTCTCTATGAGTCGGAATTGACATGATGGCATTGGGTTTGGTTTTATATCTCTAATGAACATAGATCAAAAATCCTCAATAAAGATTTAACAAATTGAACCCAACAATGTATGAAAAGAATTATACACCGCAAACAATTGGGATTTTTTCCAGGTATGCAAAGCTGGTTTAACATTCACATATCAATTAACAATTCATCAAATCAATAGACTAAAGAAGAAAAATCACATGATCATATGATTAGTTACAGAAAAGCATTTGAAAAAATTCAACACCAATTCATGATGAAAACTCTCGTAAATCTAGGACTAGGGTGGTGCTTCCTCACTTGACAAAGAGTACCTACAAAAATTCCTACAGTTAACATCAGACTTATTGGCAAGAAACTAGATATTTTCCTTCTAAGATCAGGAACAAGGCAAGGATGTCCCCTCTCACCATTATTATTCACCATTGTACTGGAAATTCTGGCCAATACATTGAGATGAAAAGGAAATGAAAGTTACACAGATTGGTAAGGAAGAAATAAAATTGTCTTTTTTCTCCAATGACGTGCTTGGCTAGGTAGAAAATCTTGAAGAAGCAACAAAAATACTCCTGAAATGAATAAGTGACAATAGAAAAGATTGCAGGCTAGAAGGTTAATTTACAGAAGTTACTATAGAGGTAAGTGGGAGCTCTGGTGGCATAGTGCCTAAGGCATTTGACTGCTAACCAGAAGGCTGGTGATTCAAGTCCACTCCTTGGAAGGAAGATGGGGTAATCTACTTCCATAGTGATTAATACTGCCTCGGAAACCCAAGGAGGGGTCGCTATGGGTCGGGTCTGACTCAACGGCACATAATAACAACAATGACAACATACCAATAATAAACAAATGGAATCAGAAATGAAAAACAAAACACTGTTTACTACCCCCTCAAAATGAAACATTTGTATATAAACCTAACAAAATATGCATAATATTTATAACAAGAAAGGACAATAAAACTCAGGTGAAAGAAATCAAAGATGATCTAAATAAATAGATATTCCATATTCGTGTATACCAAACAAAACCAGAGTCACTGCCATTGAGTTGATTCTGATTCATAGCAATCCTCATTGGGTTTCCAAGGCTGTAAATCTTTATGGAAGCAGACTGCCCCATCTTTCTTCCATAGAGTGGCTAGTGGGTTTGAACCAATGACTTTTTGGTTAGCAGCCAAATGCCTTAACCACTATACCACCAGAGCTCCCTATATTCAAGTATAGAAGACTCAATATTGTTAAGATGTCAATTCTTCCCAAATTTACCTATATATTCAATATAATCCTATTCAAAATCTTAGGAAGTTATTATTATTATTTTGATATTGACAAATTGATTTAGAAATTTATATGTGAAAGCAAGAGACTCAGAATAGCCACATTATACTTACAGTTACAGTTACAGAATTTGAGGTCTGACATCACCCAACTTCAGGATTTACTGTAAAGCTACAATGATCAAGACAGTGTAGTATTGGTTAATAATTGAAAAAAAGATCAGTGAAATAGAATAGAGATCCCTCTTAATAAAAAGCTGCCCCCAAGTGAAAAGCAGCCTCCAAGCCCCGGGCCTGTGTACCTCAGGATCCGAACTTAATATAGAGACACTCTCAAGGGAAAGGTAGCCCCCAGCCCTGGGCCTGCCTACCTCAGGTCCCAGCCCTAAAATAGAGCTGCCTCCAGGCAAAAAGTAGCCTCCAAGCCCTGGAGATCCCAGACATAGAACCATATAGGTACTCAAATGATCTTTGACAAAGGAGCAAAAGCAGTCAATGGAGAAAGTATTGTCTTTTCAACAAAAGTTACTGAAATAACTGGACATCATGTGTGTTGGGAGGATGGTCTCCCTCTATTCCCATCCAGGCTACCTCAGCTGAAGCCTTGGGCTCAGAACATTCTCTGATGAGGAGGGAACTGGGTCTCTCTCTCTCTCTCCCAGGCTCTTCTCCTTGTCAGAGAAGGCTTCTTCCCTGTTGTGAGCTCACAGTAACTTTCTCTTTCTCTTGCTCATACACAGGGACCATATGGCACCTGGCCAGCTCCACCAGCTCCATGACTATAGTAACATCAAAGAACGTGCCCTATGGGGAATGATCCCTTGATGTTTTTCTACCCACTGTATCATTAATCAGAAAATGTAAGCTTACAAAATTAATCTTGTAGTTAAAGGAAGAGGAATATTATTTCCGGTTATGGACATGCACAGTAGGGAAGAAAGGAACAAAGTTAATGGGAATGGACACTCTCCTCTCTGCCTAAGCCCTGATCAGCTGATGACAGGAAACTGGTGTGACTCATCCACCTCCAGGCACAATCATCAACCATTTCATGCCCCAAATTCCTCAAACTTTTGTGAATATGCATAATCCCCTCTCCTGAAACTTACAAAAACTGCAATTCGATGGCATCTCAGGGAGTTAGATCTGGGTACTTGGCTACCCCTACTCCTTGCATTGCCACTTTGCAATAAATAATTTTCTCTCCTTTTAATCACTGGGTATGTAAACTGTTTTGGCCTAACTGTGCACTGGGCAGACAGCTATGCTGTATGCACTTGAACAAAGGATACTCCCCTGGTAACAGGACAGCCCCCTTCTTCTTATACCATTTCACCTTCCCTATGCATTCCAGCACATGAACCCCTCCAGTTTATACTATATAAATTCCAAGGCCAAGGCCCCATTTCTCCCTTGTCAATGACATATTGAGGGGTGTGCCCAGAGGTAACTAAACATCCTACACTTGGATAGAACCCTTTTGGGGAAAACTGGTTCATGGACAGAGCCTACTCTGTTTCTTGCCATCCTGATTGATATGCAAGCAATAAAGGTCCATAACAGATCAGTGAGTGGATCATCTGATCCAAAGAGCCCTGCACTGTCTGTTTTACTTCACTCAGTACATTATAATATGAAAAAAAAAATGAGCCAAACATTGAAATGTACTATTATAGACCTAAATACAAAATGCAAAATTATAAAACTTCTAGAAAATAACAAAAGAAAAACCCAGGTGACCTTTGTTTTGATGTCAACTTTATAGACACATCCAAAAGCTTGATCCAGGAAAGAAAGAAAAAAATATATAAGTTGAACTTTGTTAAAATGAAAAATTTTTACTCTGCAAAAGATACTTTTATGAGAGTGGAAAGAAAAGTCCATACTGGGAGAAAATATTTTCAAAACATATATAACATAATATAGGACTTATAAGCAAACACACACACACAAACCCTTAAAACTCAACAATATGTAAATAATGTTGTTGTTGTTGTTGTTGTTAGGTGCCATCGAGTTGTTTCTGACTCATAGCTACCCCAAGCACAACAGAACGAAACACCGCCCAATCCCGTGCCAGCCCCACTATACTGCTATACTCGAGCCCATCATTGCAGCCACCTTGTCAATCCATCTCGTTGAAGGCCTCCCCCTCTTTCATGACCTTCCACCCTACCAAGCATGACATTCTTCTCCAGGGAATGGTCCCTTCTGACAACATGACCAAAATATGTGAGACGAAGTCTGGCCATGCTCCCTTCCAAGGAGCATTCTGGCTGCACTTCCTCCAGGACAGATCTGTTAGATCTTTTAGCAGTCCATGGTACTTTCAGCATTCTTCGCCAGCACCACAACTCAAAAGCATCAACTCTTCTTCGATCTTCCTTATTCATTGTCTAGCTTTCACATGCATATGAGGTGACTGGAAATATCACGGCTTGTGTCAGGCACACCTTAGTCCTCAAGGAGACATCCTTGCTCCTCAGCACTTGATACATACAGTTCCTTCGCAATTGACCTTCCCAGTGCTATACATCGTCTAATGTCCTGACGGCTGCTTCCATTGGCATCGATTGTAGAACCAAGCAATGTGAATTCTTTAACAATCTCAATCTTCTCTCCATTTATTGTGATGCTGCTCATTGGTCCAGTTGTGAGGATTTTTGTTTTCTTTATATTGAGACGTAACCCATACTGCAGACTGTATTCTCAACCTTCATCAGTAAGTGCCTCAAGTCATCCTCACTTTCAGAAAGCGAAGTTGTATTGTCTGCGGATCTCAGGTTGTTAATCAGTCTTCCTCCAATCCTGATGCCACATTTTTCTTCATATAGTCCAGCTTCTTGGATTATTTGCTCAACATATAGATTGAATAAGTATGGGAAAGGATACAACCCTGATGCACTCCCTTCCTGATTTTAAACCATGCAGTGTCCCCATGTTCCATTCGAACAACAGCCCCCTAGTCAAGGTACAGGTTCCTCATGAGTACTATCAAGTGTTCAGGAATTCCCATTCTTCTCAATGCTATCCATAATTTTTCATGATCCACACAATCAAATGCCTTTGCATAGTCAATAAAGCACAAGTAAACATCTTTCTGGTATTCTTTGCCTTGAGCCAAGATCCATCTGACAACAGCTATGATATCCCTTGTTCCACATCCTCTTCTGAATCCATCTTGCACCTCTGGAAGTTCTCTGTCAATATACTGCTATAACCGTTTTTGAATTATCTTCAGTAAGATCTTAATTGCGTGTGATATTAATGATATTGTTCTATAATTTCCACATTCTGTGGGATCACCTTTCTTTGGAATGGGCACAAATATGGATCTCTTCCAGTCAGTTGGCCAGGTAGCTGTCTTCCAAATCTCTTGGCATAACTGAGTGAGTGCCTCCAATGGGGCATCCATTTGTTGAAATATCTCAATGGGTACTCTGTCAATTCTGAATGGGTATTCGCCAATTCTTTCATTGCAGATTTTACTTCCTCCTTCAGTACCATTGGTTCTAGATCATATGCCACTTTCTGAAATGGATGAAGATCGACAAGTTCTTTTTGGTACAGTGATTCTGTGTATTCCTGCCATCTTATCTTGATGTTTCCTGCATCGTTCAATATTTTGCCCATAGAATCTCTCAATACTGCAACTCGAGGCTTAAATTTTTTCTTCAATTCTTTGAGCTTGAGAAATGCTGAGCATGTTCTCTCCTTTTGGTTTTCAAACTCCTGGTCTTTGCACATTTCATTATAGTAATTGGTATTGTCTGCTTGAGCTGCTCTTTGAAATCTTCTGTTCAGCTCCTTTATCTTGTCATTTCTTCCATTGGCTTTAGCTACTCTCCATTCAAGGGCAAGTTTTAGTCTCTTCTGTCATCCATTTTGGTCTTCTCTTTTTTTGTTGTCTTTTTAGTGATCTCTTGCTTTCTTCATGGATAATGTTCTTGATATCCTCCCACAATTCTTCTGGTTTTCGGTCGTTGGTATTTAATGCATCAAATCTATTCTTTAGATGATCTCTGAATTCAGGAGAGATATATTCTGGATCATATATTGGCTCTCGTGGACTTGTTTGAATTGTCTTTAACTTCAAGTGGAACTTGCATATGAGCAGCTGATGGTCTGTTCCACAATCAGCTCCTGGCCTGGTTTTGGCTGAAGATATTGAGCTTTTCCAACTCTTCTTGCCACAGATGTAGTCAATCTGATTCCTGTGTGTTCTGTCTGGTGAAGTCCATGTGCAGAGCCACCGTTTGTGTTGTTGAAGAAAGGTGTTTGTAATGAACAAGTCATTGGTCTTGCAAAATTCTGCCATGCGAGTTCCAGCATTATTTCTGTCGCCAAGGCCAAATTTTCCAGTGATTCTTCTTCGTTTCCAACTTTTGTGTTCCAGTCACCAGTGATAATTAACACATCCTGGTTGCATGTTCAGTCAATTTCAGACTGCAGAAGTTGATAAAAATCTTCAATTTCCTCATATTTGGCTTTGGTGGTTGGGACATAAATTTGAATAATAGTCATATTGACAGGTCTTCTTTGGAGGCATATGGATATTATCCTATCACTGACAG
>NW_006921679.1:5275143-5302838 GCF_000298275.1 Orycteropus afer afer | reverse complement strand
TGTATATATATATATATACACAGAGAGAGAGAGAGAGAGAAATTTACAGTAGGAAAATGGCTTACACACACTTATAGAAGCTGGCCAGACCAATGGCCCTGGAGGAAACATCAGGCTGGAGACTTTTCCCCACAGGGGCAGAGAAGCTCAACGCTGGCAGGCTATACACTGGCTGTTGACTCCAACGAATGATGAATCCAAGATCTCCAGGCTGAACAGTGGACTGCTCACTCACGGATAGTTGTAGGCAGCACACAGAATCCCGATCCACAGAAGAATGTCTCTCTTCCCAGGATGTCTAGGATATCCCGGAAGCAGGCCACACCCCTAGGGAAACTCTCCTTGAACAGATTGGCCACTCATAACACAGTCATCCGATCCCATCATGGGAACAACCACACAGAACTGAGGTCCAGCCAAGTTGACACACAGCTCCAACTCTCACACTCAACAACATGTATCATTAACCAACCCACTGCCATTGAGTTGGTTGTGACTCACAGTAATTTCCATAGGGCTTCCAAAGCCATAGGTCTTTATAGAAACAGAATGGCTATTTTTCTCCTGTGGATCACCTGGTGGAATAGAACTGCCAACCTTTTTGTTAGCAGCCCAATGCCTTAACCACAGTGCCATCAGAGTATGTCATTACTCAACTTATTGGCGTCGAGTTGGATCAGACTCATAGAGACCCCTCCTTGGGTTTCTGAGGTAGTATCACTAAGGAAATAGATGGCCCAACCTTAATCAATGACTAAACTCCAAATCACTGATAGAACAAGTACTGATGATGATGTGGAAAAATAGAAACTCATTTACTGCTGGTGGGAATGCAAAGTGGAACAGTAACTTTGGAAGACAATTTCGCAGTTTCTTAAAATGTTGAATATAGTTTAACCATATGACCTAGCAGTCACATTCCTAGTTATTTACCTAAATTATATAAAATGTACTTCAACACAAAAATATACACACAAATTTTTATAGCAGCAAAAAACCGGAAACAACCAAAACGTCCTTCAGTAGATTTATTTATAAACTAACTGTGATACATTCATACAATGGAATTTTATTTAGTGAAAAAATCAAATAAGCTATCAAGCACCAAAGGAAGCATTTTATTTTATTTATTTATTTTTATTTTAAGATCTTGTTTTACATTCAATGTAACGTGTTCATTTAGTTTCATTCCCCATTTGCCATGTCCAACCCTACCTAGTCTCTTCTCCTCCCTACCCTGCAACCCTTCCCCTGTGCCCCTCATATTTATACACTCCTGTTTGTCCTGCATTTCCTCAATTTGAATGTTGGTCCTCTGGTGTCCCATGGTCTATTGCTCTGAGGGATGTATTCCCATAGAGGATGTGGGTGCGTCATCCTGGGTTGAGTGGTCTGTGTGTACATCTTGTTAACTGTTGGGCTGAGAGTCTGCCCCTTGGGGTAAGTTTTATTCCATGCACTGAATGTATTTCAGGGCCATAGCAATGGGAGTCTTGCCCAATTTCATCTGACCAGTAATTCTGGTCACTATTGAGTTTTTTTATTTTGCTCCACATTTTCCCTCCCACTCTATCCAGGATCTCCAGATTTGATCCTTTCCTGAGTGATTGGCATTGGTAGCCTGGCATCATCTAGTTTTTCTGGTCTCGAGGGCCATCATGTCGTAGGGCTAATTGCTTCTAAATGCCCTTGTTTTTTCTTTCTTTCTTCTTCACTTCCGACACTAGGAAACCATTAGCTGCATCTTAGATGGCCGCTTGAAAGCTTTTAATACCCGAGTCGCTACTCACCAATGTAGGCTGTGGAGCAATGCTTTTATGTATTTTGTTGTGCCAATTGAGTCTGGTGTCCCCCAATACTGTTGTCCTGAGGGAGTATATCTATTGGATCTCTCTCCCATAGTGACTGGTTGTTTGTGAGGGATTACTCTGTGTCTGTCTTCTATTGTTTCTGTAAGGATTGCAGGTATTTTGTATCACTGGTGTCTGTGCAAGATTAGCCTCAGCTGAATCTATCCTTGGTCTGGAATATACTTCTGTTCACTGACCCCTGTCTGATCATCTCAAGTGTTTATGTGTTTGTCTGTATAGCCTAGTGTTTGGTGTTAAAGGCAATGCAGTATTGTAGACACATTGGTTGATATTAGCATCTGTCATCTATCTCTTATGTGCACAATTCAGTGTCCTCTCATTTCCTAATGTTATTGTGGTGGTCATATATCCTTCCTGTATATCCTTCCCCCTACCCATGTCAGTGTGTAGGCCCCAACTAGCCCAAAATTAATTCCTCTCCTTTCCTCCCCATCCTGGTAACCTACTAGGTGAGTTCCCTTTCCCAAGAAAACTCTTCTCTGTCTTTTTACAGTAATGGGCTCATATAGTACTTGTCCTTCTGCGATTGACTTATTTCTCTCAGCATAATGTCCTCCAGGTTCATCCATGTTGTGAGATGATTCACGTATCCCTCATTGTTCTTTAATGTGGCATAGAATTCCATTGTGTGTATATGCTATAATTTGGTTATCCACTCATCCATTGATGGGCATTTAGGTTGTTTCCATCTCTTTGCTATGGTGAATTGTGCTGCGATGAACATAGGTGTACATATGTCTGTTCATGTGCTCTTACCTCTTTAAGGTATATTTCTAGTAATGTAAAAAGGAAACATTTTAAATACACACTGCCAAATGGTCAGTGGTTTGAACCTACCAGCTACTCCATGGAAGAAAGATGGGGCACTCTACTTCCTTAAAGATTTACAGCCTTGGAACATTTACATTAGGTAGATAGATACACTCCTTGGAGAGATCCATCATGGGAGAATAGAAGGGCTGTGTATGCACAGGGAGACAGCTCAGGGGGCAGGAGTACATGAGAGGGAAGGACACAGGGAAGAGGTAATCATGGGGAGGAAACAGGAGGGGAGCTGTTGCATTGTGGGAAATTGCAATGTCATGAAACAAAGTGTTGTGAGCTGCTGTGTGGAAAGTGAATTTGTTCTATAAACTTTCACCCAAATCACAATAAAAATTAAAAAAGGAAAAAAATGTATAGCCTTGGAAACCCAATGGGCATTGCTATGAGTCAGAATTGATTTGATAGCAGTGACCTTTTTGGTTCTCGTAAATAAAAAGCTAGTCTGAAAAGGTTGCATACTGTAGAATTCCAACTACAGGCAGTTCTTGGCTTACAAACATCTGAGTTATGTACAATCTGTATTTATGAACCAACCTCTATAGTGCCTACTCAATTAAAACTTTGAGGTACATACCATGTTTCCAAATAACAAATAGTCACTACTTTGCCACACACATCAAAATATTATTATTATTATTACTGTATTATTATAATAAATAGGTTTTAGTGTATCTGGAAGTGTTTCTTTTTTTAATGCACAAAAATATATATTATATACTTTGGACTAAGACAAACATGTGACTAAGTGAAGTTAGACATGAACTGTACCTAACTGTTCTGCCTTACACATAAATCTGACTTGAAGATAGACTTAGGAACAAAACTGAGGACAGCCTGTATAGGGCATTATGGAAAACTATAGACTTTGTAAAAGGAGCTCTGGTGGCATAGTGCTTAAGATATTTGACTGCTAATCAAAAGGTTGGTGGTTCAAACCCAGCAGCCACTCTGTGGAAGGAAGACTGGTCAATCTACTTCCGTAAAGATTTACTGCTTCAGAGACCCAAAGGAGGTTGCTGTGATTAGGGATCAACTCGATGGCAGTGAGTTATAGACTTAGTAAAGAATGGTCTCTGATATGTGAAACAAGACAAGACTTTCCCTTCCTCCTCTGAGTTCAGCGATGAAGGCACTCCACTCTAAATGCTGCAGCCAAGAAACCAGGGCTTGCTCTCACCACAGCTCCAGTCTGAAGAACAGTGCATGCTCCAGGAGGAGCAGCACATCAGTGTTTTCCATCCTGCCCTCAGCTATCTATTGCTGAGGCTAAGTCTGGAGCCAGTTTGGGAGAAGGAAACTTCCTTCTTCTGCCCATCCCCTAGTTATGGAATGCAGGCTTACTTGGGCATGGCACAATGAGAATACTGGAGACCTGATAACCTTTCCCATGACTTTAGAAGTGACGTTTTCACAGAGTAGGTAAACCTAGAGGACCTCAGGCTGCTGCCAACCCACCACCAAGAGCTCAGTACACAGAATAACAGTATCACTCAGGGAAAAGCTTGCCACTGTCCCTAACCCCAAGTCTAGCACCCTGCATCAAAGATTTTGGCTAGGTGAAGAAGGAGACTGTATAAAAGATAACTCCTAATCTTTTCCCAAAGGGAACGACTTCATTTGCAACAGAATCTGAAGAATTTCAAACCTAAAAGTATTCTCAAGAACAGTGAAGTTTGCGGTAAAAGAAAAAATTTTGAGAGAAAATTTGAGATACAGACTGAAGTATAGTAATTTGAAGGATAGAATAGCAGAATATGGGAATAATACAGTTTGCAAGAGCCCTCCTGGTATGGGCACATGTCAAACACTGACCTCAGAAATTATTCCTTCAAAAGATGCAATATTTGATTAGCTTATTTTATGCCCAGGGCATCACTGAAAACAATAGGGCAATCAACTGTCAACGCTTGGAGTTTAAAAGCTAGGTGTAGTCAGGGAAAGAGAGGAAGAGAGACTTACCAAAACCACTGTTATGCTAGAGTTACTTGCAACAGGCTTATTGCTGTGTGTAGGCAGAGGTGAGTAGACTTAACTAAAATAGTCAAGAACTTAACACACACACACACACACACACACATAATGCTAATAAGTCCTGGTTTGGTATTGACACAGAGTTGGTACATATATTATCTAAAATGTTTAATTAAAAGAAAAGAAAAAGGAGGAATGAAAAGAAACCAGAAAGTATAAGTCAAATACCAGGAAAAAACAAAACAAAATATGTAACAGAAACTGCCTGTGACAGCAGTAAGATGTAGAATTTAACAGAAAAAAACTTGAAAGTAACATGTTTATAGAACTGAAAGAAAGCATAGTTAACAAAGCAAGGAAAGGTGTGAAGATAATGCTGCATCAAATAGAGAATATGTGTAAAAAGATAAATTATTTTTTTAAAAAAGCAAATGATTTGAAAAATAAACAAATTTAAAAATTGACTAGAGGATCTCAACAGTTGATTTGAAGGGAAGAAGAAAAGATTCATGAGCTTGAAGACAGATTGATGAAAATCATGCCAGCCAAAGATCAGGTAGTAAAGGATGAAGAAAAATGAACAACCTCAGAAAAATATGAAAACCATTAAGTACACCAACATATGCATAGTAGAAATAACAGAGGGTTAGAAGAAAGAAAACCAGCAAGTGAGCAAGAGAGACACAGAGACAGACACAGAGAAACTGTATTAGAAGAAATAATGACTGACTACTTCCAACATTTATTGAAAAACAGTAACTTACACAATCAAGTAGCACAGCACACCCCAAGCAGTATAAATGCAAAGAGATCCAAAAATAGACACATCATAGTAAAAGTACTGAAAGTCAAAGAGGAGAAGTATTACAGTAGCAAGAGGAAAACAACTCACTACCTGTATGGAACCCCAATAGGATTAGCAGCTGCTTTCTCAGCAATGACAATGGAGACCAGAAACATTGTGACAACACATTCAAAATACTCAAAGGTGGGAAAAAATAATAATAAAAAAATAACAGCCTGTCAACTAAAAATCTAGAGATATAAAGGAACAATGTGTTTCTACAGCATTGGAATTAAAGTAGCATAAATTGATATTTAGAACAGCCACTAAAAAAATTGACCTAAGCAAACAAACAAACAAACAAACTAAACTCATTGCCATTGAGTCAATTCTGACTCATAGTGACCCCTCCCTGGGTTTCTGAGGCAGTATCTCTATGGAAGTAGATTGCTAAATCTTCCTTCTGAGGAGTGGGTGGTAGGTTTGAACTGCCAGCCTTCTGGTTAGCAGTCAAATATCTTAGGTACTACACCACCAGATATAGTGAAAAATTATTAAAGAAATTAATTGCTATATTAGAAAATATTTACTTAGTGCTAAACAAAAAATATAAAGAGAAATAACAAGAACAAATCAGGTATGAGATATATGGAAAACAAAATGCAAGACAGCAAACATGAATCCAACTATATCAACACTCCAATCAAAAGATAGAGGTTGCCAGACTGGACACAAAAACATAATCTCACTATATGCTCTCCACAGGAGACACACTTCAGATTCAAAGCTACAAAAACCAACCAAACCAAATCTACTGCCACTGAGTCAATTCTGAATCATCGTGATCCCCATGAAGTTCCCAAGGCTGCAAATTTCTACAGAAGTAGATTGTCTCATCTTCCTCCCATGGAGCAGCTGGTGTTTGAACCATCAACCTTCTGGTTGTTGTTATTAGCCGTCAAGTCGGCCCTGACTCATAGCGACCCCTCCTTGAGTTTCTGAGGCAGTATCGCTATGGAAGTAGGATTGCCCAACCTTCCTTCCAAGGAGTGGCTGGTGGGTTTGAACCACCAGCCTTCTGGTTAGCAGTCAAGTGCCTTAGGCATTATGCTACAAGAGCTTGGTTAGCAGACAAATATCTTATACACTGTGCCACGAGAGGTCCTTTCAAAGCTACAGGTAGATTATAAATAATGAGGGAAAAGATGCCTCATGCAAATAGAAACCATAAGAAAAGTTGGAGTCTTTATACTGATATCAGACAAAATAAACATTAAAACAACAAAAAAAATGTCACCAGAGATAAAGAGGAATATTCAATGATAAAAGGATTACTTTGTCAGAAATATATAATAATTATAAACTGTTACGGATTGAATTGTGAACCCCCAAAACATGCTGAAGTTCTAACCCAGTGGAACTATGAATGTGACTTTGTTTCAAAATAGGGCTTTCTTTTGTTAAGTTAATGAGGTCATACCAAGGTAGGATGGATCCTAAACCTAATCTTTTCTGAGTGTTGTCTTGTAAAGGACAGTACAGACACAGAGAAACAAACTCAGGGGAAAGATGCTAAGGAACACCAAGAAATGCCCAGCTCCACCAGAAGCTACAGAAACAACTGAGAGTTTACAGAGCACAGTCCTGTCAATGCTCTGAAATCAGCCTGTTAGCCTCCAAAACTCTGAGACAATATCTTTTTCTTATTTGGTAAAGTCACTCACTTTGTAATATGTTGTTATGGCAGACCCAGGAGCTAAGACAAGATAACAGAACCCAAATATATATGAAGCAAAAATTGACAGAACTCTTTTGTAACTCATGTTACATGTAAGTCCTTACATTTTCTGCCTCTTGGGTTTCTTGGGAGGCTTGTCCCACACATATTGTATGTGCTGGCATTGGGCTGGCTTCTTAAAATCTTGTGATTGACAATCTCAGGGACAACTATTGGTCTCTTCTTGTCCAGTGCAAAGAAGAATGAAGAAAATCAAAGATGGAAGGAAACAATTAGTCCAAAGGACTAATGGACCATGCAAACCCCAGCTTCCATGACTCTGAGACCAGAAGAACTAGATGGTGTCTGGCTACCACTGCTTATACTCTTAAAGGAATCACAATAGGAGGTCTAGGACAGAGTGGGAGAAAAATGTGCAAATTCAAAATAATAAAAAGGACTAGCCTTACTGGTCTGAAAGAGACTAGTAGGAATCCCAAGATAATGACCCTTAGGTACCCTTCAAGTTTGAACTCATTCCTGTGGTTCAACCATCAGTTAAACAATACATAAGCCTATAAGGTAAACAATAACATCAGAGTGGTGCACACTCTTTAGAATAATCAATGATATGAAATCAAATGACAGCATTTTCCCAGGGATAAATTTCAGAAAGGCAGAAAGGGATAGGAAAGAAGGGTGAATGGAAAAGGTAAACACAGGTAGAAAGTAGGAGGAGTCATTACATTATAGAGAATGCAATCAATATCACAAATCAACATTTGCATGAATTGGTGAATGGAAATCCAATTTGCTCTGTAAATTTTCATCCAGATCACAATAACAAAATTTAAAAGAAGAGAAAGATTAACTCCAGACACACAATACCTGAATCCTGTCTTGACATAACAATGTCAATCTATTCCCAAGTGGGATTATGATAATAGAGGTTCGTATTTATAACATGTATTTTTTGTGAACACAATTGAATCCATAACGTTCCACCATCTTACTCCCCCCAAATACATGTCTTTCCCATATGCAAAACACACTCACCCATTCACCTCATCACATCATCTTGCTTCCACCAAGCACTTACATTCACAGTTTGGAGTATCACATCATCCCAAGAGTCTTAAAACAAAGAGCACTTACCCACTGTGTTATCAGGGGTCCTTAAACTACAGTGTACTAAATAGCTATTAGAACCAAACCAAACTCACTGCTGCTGTTGTGTCAGTCCCAACTCGTAGCCACCACTCCTTGGGTTTCTGAGGTGGTATCTCTATGGAAGTAGATTGTCCAGTCTTCCTTCCAAGGAGTGGTTGATGGGTGTGAATCGCCAGCCTTCTGGTGAGAAGTCAAATGCCTTAGGCACTATGCCAACAGAGCTCCTAAATAGCTATTAGTTTCACTATTTTTAAATTTTATTATATATTTATCAGTGCCTTCAAGAAAACTTCTATGTGTGTAAAGCATTTATTTTTAAAGACCATGAAACAGTTATTATTTGTTTATTATTGATTATTAATCAATAAGATTTTTGATTACTAAGATAACTTTGCAAGACTTCAGCTTACACAGTCACTTTATACAGCCCTGTACTACTGGTCAAAGTGAGAACTTCCTGTACTACACATCAACAAGTCAAATTGGAGATAGTGTATCACCATCTATGTGGCTGCTGAAAAGTCCTTAAGTTAAATTTACCACACATTCTTTATAAGTTACTGGGAAAAAAATTCCCACTCAATCTAGAAGATATGTTATAGCAGACTAACACTAAAGCTAATAACATTCTGAAATGTCAAATACTGAAAGGATTATTAAAAGTCAGGGATAATGATTTATTAGCAGTTTTATGGAGATATAAAAAGCCATGGTGGTGCAATGGTTAAGCTCTTGGCTGCTAACCAGAAGGTCAGCACTTGTAACCCATTGGTGGCTGCACAGCAGAAAAGACCTGGCATGTGCTCCGGCAATGATTACAGCCTAGGAAACCCTACTCTCTGCTATAATGTTGCTATGAGGTGGAACCGAATTGATGGCACAGAGAAACAACATTGACTTATAATTTACATACCATACACTTCAGCAAGTTAAAGTGTACAGTTCCATGGGATTTGATATGGCCATGGATATCTGCAAACACCACCACAGTCCATTTTAGAACACTTTCATCAGCACAAAAGAAACACTGTACCCGCTAGTTATCATTCCCCTTCCCACTAACCTCCTTCCAACCCTAGCCCTAAGAAACCACTTCTCTTCTTTCAGTCTCTAGAGAATTCCCTGCTGTGGACAATTCATGTGAATGGAATCACACAATGGGAGACCTTCTGTGACCAGCTTCCTTCACGTAGCATAACACTTTCAAAGTTCTTTCATCGTAGCATATATGAGTACATACTTTTTCCTTTTATAGATGAATATTCCCTTGCATGGGTATACCTACCACATTTTGTTTATTCACTAGACTGTTGATGGACATTTGGATTGTTTTCACTCTATGGCTATTATGAGCAATGTTGGTATAAACATCCATATACAAGATTCTGGGGAGACATATGTTGTCATTTTCTCTTGGGCATATGTATCTAGAGTGGTAACAATAATAAATAATAAAAGTGTTCCATGGTCTTTTAAAAAATGCTTTTCACACAGAAGCTTTCTTAATGTCACTTATAAATAAATAATAAAATTAAAAAATAGTGAAACTAATAGGTATTTCGGAGCTCTATTGGCATGGTGCCTAAGGCATTTGACTGCTCACCAGAAGGCTGGTAGTTCAAACCCACCAGCCACACCTCAGAAAGAAGACTGGGCAATCTACTTTTGTAGAGATACCACCTTGGAAAGCCAAAGAGGGTTCACTAGGAGTCGAAACCAAATTGACTACAATGAGTTTCGTTTGGTTTTAGTATCTATTTCCTGCTACTACTACTAGTATTCACTGCCATTGAGTTGGATCCGACTCATGGTGACCCCTCCTTGGGTTTCCGAGGCAGCATCACTATGGAAGTAGATAGCTCAACTTTCCTTCGGAGGAGTGGCTGGTGGGTTTGAACTGTCAGCCTTTTGGTTAGCAGTCAAATGCCTTAGGCACTATGCTACCAGAGCTCCTTATAGCTATTTAGCACACTGTAATTTAAGGAGCCCTGATTACACAGTAGTTAAGTGCTCATCTGCTCACCAAAAGGTCTGTAGTTCGAAGTCATCAGCTGCTCCACAGGAAAAAATTGTGACAATCTGCTTCTATAAAGATTACAGCCTTGGAAACCCTAGAGGACTGTTCAAATTGTCCTACAGGGTTGCTATGTGTCAAAATCAACTTGATGGCAACTGGTACCCTGTCATTTTAAAATTAGAAGCATTGAGAAAGTGTTTTATTTCACTGTGAAAAGTTACGAATTGTAGTTTATACAGTGCTTGCCTTGTTCTACTCATCATACAAGTTGTGATATAGAGCAGATATTGGTTCTATGCCTTGGCCAATCATCATACTCCTTTCTAAGTTTGGATCAACTTCCCACATTTTATCATTGACAGCTTTACGTCATGAACTATTTCTGAGAATTGCTTTAATGTGATGACTTTTGCTGACGTCACATTTTCTGGGACATTGTCATCCTTTTCATCACCACCATTTTTCTCTTTTTGTCAATAATAAGTTTGCCTTCACTAAGTTCCCTACCTGCCTTTCTAGAGTCACTTTAATGGCATAAGAGTCAATATCCCCATTGCCAGCTACTTTTTCTATAACTCCGTTTATTTTTCATTCCTATTTAACTTCCCACATTGCATTACTTCCATTTCTTTGCTGGACTTTGAGCTTTGTTGACCAACTCCCTCTGAAGATTACTCATGTTTGCAATGTGTCATCTGGGTTATTACTAGGAGACAGGTAGGGGATACAGCTGTTAACTTGCTGTCCGCACATGAACTTTGAAAGGAATGACAGGATTAGTCTCTGATCATGATGCACACCTGTTATTTGTGTGGTTTGTTGAACAAATACTTGGCAGCCACAGATGTCTGTATTTTCTGCAATTATCACAGTGGATATACAATCATGTTGTTGTTGTTGTTGTGTGCCATTGAGTCGTATCCGACTCATAGAGACCCCTCCTTGGGTCTCCGAGGACATATCACTAGGGAAGTAGATTGCCCGACCTTCCTTCCTAGGAGTGGCTGGTGGAATTGAAGTGACAGCCTTCTGGTTAGCAGTCCAATGCCTTAGGCACTTTGCTACCAGAGCTCCTTATACAAACCATGGTAACTGAAATTCAAATAATGTCATTGGGAAACTAATGTTATTTAACTGAAGTGTGGTAACTGAAATTCATACATATCAGAACTTGCAAAATGAGGATGGCCAACATTACATTAAATGCTATTCGGAAGGAAGATGAGGCAATCTACTTCCGTAGTGATACTGCCTCGGAAACCCAAGGGGGGGTCATTATGAGTCGGGTCCGACTTGAGGGCACATAACAACACCACCAACAACAACATGAATCAGAAAAAGGAGCTCTGGTGGCATAGTGCCTAAGGCATTTGACTGCTAACCAGAAGGTTGGTGGTTCAGACCCATCAACCATTCTGCGGAAGGAAGATTGGGCAATCTACTTCCATAAAGATTTACCGCCTTCGAAACCCAGTGGGGGTCACTATCAGTCGGAATCTACTTGGTGGAAATGAGTTTGGTATTTTTTTGGTTTATGAAGCAGAAAAAAGAGACTATCTTTGTGGGTAATCATCTTCATGGAGATATTTCTGTACCTAGAAATACCTTTTTCCATCATTACTTTCAAATTTACTGCAAAGAAATTGTCCTGGGTTTTTTGGTTTTCTTTCTTTCTCTTTCTTCTTCTGCTCTCCTTTTCTTTTTTGGGGGGAGGAATGAGTACAGAATGTTAAGAGTTAGAAGGTATTTCAGAAAATATCTAGTTAATCTCTCAGAAAGTTCATGGGCCTTGACAAAGTCACTGACCTTTAATAACAGAAGTGGAGTTAGAAACAAAGTTTCTTGCATCTCAGTCCAAATCCCTTCTAGTTACAACTCTTAGCCTTCTTTTCTTTTATGTGGTCTTGCTTGTTTTCTATTCAGAATAAATAACTCAGCAGTCTGTCACTTAATTGTCTAAAACTTCCTGACACAATTTCAATGTCCCATAATCTAAGTTCAGGAGCTCTGGTGGCTTAGTGGATAAGACATTTGGCTGTTCATCAGAAGGTCAATAGTTAAAACCCACCAGCTGCTCCTCGGGACTGTAAAGATTTCCAGCCTTGGAATCCAGTGGGGGTTGCTATGAGTTGGGATCAACCTGGTGGCTTTGGTTTTTAATCTAAACTGGTGGTGTGGTGCCTAAGGCATCTGACTGCTAGCCATTCTGGTTGAAATCCACCAGCCACTTCTTAGAAGGAAGATTGAGCAATCTACTTCTGTACTGATACTGCCTCAGAAACCCAAGGAGGGGTTGTTATGAGTCAAATTGATTTGATGGCAGTGAGTTTGGTTTGGTTTGGTTTTACGTCATTTCACAGATTGGCAAACTAGACCCAATGCATGCACACACAGAGACATGAAGCCATGCATGATAGTATAGACCAGAGCAGAGGAACCCTGGTGGTTAACTGCTCGTCTGCTAATAGAAACAGTAGTTCAAACCCATCAGCCACTCCAAGGGAGAAAGATGAGACAGTCTGATTGTGTGAATATTTACAGCCTTGCAAACCCTGTGGGGCAGTTCTACTCTGTCCTATAGGGTCACTGGGAGTCGGAATCTATGCGATGAGTTTTGTTTGATGTGACACCTTAGGCAAATATACCCACAACAGGAGAGAACTCCAACAGGAAGACATAATAATTAAATCTTCTACTAAATCTTTTGGTTTTAAGTTATGTTTATTTTAACTTTAAAAAGAAAAATGTGTACTTGTTCTAAAATTTCTAAAATTTTTTAGAAATTTAGAAAAGGATGGTGAGAAAATGATCCTCTTATCATTCTGTCAGTGAGGAATGGATGCTGATATTATTCTTAACATATTTCCTTTCAATATTCTCTTTGCACAAGCATATAGTATGTTGTTGTTTTTATGTGCTATGGAGTCGGCCCCGACTCATAGTGACCCCTCCTTGAGTTTCCGAGGCAGTATCACTACGGAAATAGGTTTGGTTGCCCAACCTTCCTTCTGAGGACCATATGGTATGTATAAAAATATATTCTTCCTTTCAGCTCAATAGGAATAATTTATTCTTATAATTTTTTCTAAAATACTACATTTAATTGCTAATAATAATCTATCACATTAATCTAATATCATATAACTTTAAAAAAAAAAAAAAAAACCACTGCCCTTGAGTCAATTCCAATTCACAGTGCCCCTAGAGGACAGAGTAGAACTGCCCCAATGGATTGCAAGCCTGCGGATCTTTATGGATGCAGACTGGGTTCAAACCACTGACATTTTGGTTAGCAGCCAAATGCATTAACCACTATGCCACCAGTACTGCAATAGCTGATTTGATCATTTAATGCTTTTTCACATTTCTTTCAATATCATCAGTTTCATTTCTTTAAATACTTATCACCCATTTACATTTCTTTCTTTGTGAAGATCTTTCAATATGTTCATATGCATTTATGCTACTATAGTATACATTATATGAGATATGACATGCAATATTACATATACATATATCCAAAGAGCCCTGGTTGCACAGTGGTTAAGTGCACAACTAAAGGTCAGCCGTTCAAATCCACCAGTCACTCCATGAGAAAAAGTTGTGACAGTCTGCTTCTGTAAAGATTTATATTTAAAAAAATGTATATAAAATGGGTAATAAAATATATTATATATATGTGGAGCTCAGGTGGCATAGTGGTTGAGGCATCTACCTCCTAACCAGAAGGTTGACAGTTCAAACCCACAAGCTGCTCTGTAGGAGGAAGATGAGGCAATCCACTTCCTTAAAGATTTACAGCCTTGGAAACCCACTGGGGAATCAACTCAATGGCTGCGGGTATATATGTATATACACAATATACATATATGGGTTTTTTTCATATTAAACTTAGCAATACTTCTTTATCTAAGTAAATGATAAGAATTTACTTGCACATGTGCTTATATAATTTTTCTACTAAATCTTTAAAAACATTTCTTTCTTTCTTTTTTTTAATTGTGATTTGGGTGAAGATTTACAGAGCAAATTCACTTTCCATACAGCAGTTCACATACGCTTTGTCTCATGACATTGACCACAGTTTACCACAATGCAACAGCTCCCCTCCCACTTCCTCCCCATAGTTACCTCTTCCCAGTGTCCATCCCTCCATGTACTCCTGCCCCCTGAGCTGTCTCCTTGTGCATAAGCAGCCCTTCTTTCTCCCATGATTGTTCTCTCCAAGGAGTGTATCTATGTGAGGTAAATGTCTAACTCAATATGCCTGTATTTTGTAAAAACATTTCTTAAGACCAGGTATTCTTCAGTTAGAATATTACAATAGGTTCTTACCCTAAAATTGTTGTATACATTTACAACCTTATCCATAATTCCAAAACTTTAAAAAAAAATCTGAACTAAAAATATTTTTGTAACTTGTTTGCAAAATTATTTGGAAGTAAATGGTGGTGTACTTGACTGCTAACTGAAAGGTTTGTTGGAGAAAGATGCATCAGTCTGCTTCTGTAAAGATTTCAGCTTTACAGACCTTATGGGGCAGTATCTTGGTTACCTAGTGCTACTATAACAGAAATACCACAAATGGGATGGCTTTAATAAACAGGAATTTATTCTCTTACAGTTTTGGAGGCTAGAAGTCTGAGTTCAAAATGCTGGGCTTAAGGGGCTGGATGAAAGCCCCTTGACCTTGACTTCAGCTCTGCTTCTGGCTGCTGGCCCACTGGAGCTGGAGGTGTTCTTTACTCAGGCAGATGTGAAGGTTGACAAGTAAAAAAATCACACTCCCGATGTTACCAAATCACACAGCAGGCCATTACCAAGTCCATTGAAAGTCCCAAGATCAGCAGAGCATGGCAGGCTGCTGAATGAAGTCTTGGCTACATGCAGGGTTCAAGAGTGCCAAAAAGCTAGAGACCATTGCCAAAGCTGTTTCTTATATACAGGAAGCAGCCCACATCCCTAAAGCAGCTACTCAGCTGCTCCAATAGATCCCACCATGGAGTTGACTACCAATCTCATTATGGGGAATAACTACATCCATCTGCCTAGCCACTCAACTAGGCCCAGCCAAACTGACACACAAACTTTGAAAAACCACAGTTTTTCTCTGTCCTATAGGGTTGCTATGAATCAGAATTGACTCAGTGACAATGGTTTTATATATCTCACTTAGGATAATCAGGTATTTTTACATCACACATTCAAAATATTTGTAGACATATTGATATACTTGATGCAAAACACACTATACTTTTACCTAAAAGTGAAAAAATAAAGAACTTCTTCCCCAAATAATCTGGGTAAAAAATTGTTGCCTTAATACTGATTATAAAAGAATTATGTTTCATAAACTTAATGAGATGACAGAAAATAATAATTCATCCTCTGGCATGAATTTAATCTAAATGATCATTTAGGTATATCTGTAAGTGATTCTAATTGAATGCTATTATATTCATGATAAAGGAAAAAGTACAAACTCATTCCAAAATCAGGTTATATCTGAACAATTAAAAAAATGGGTAAAGGTGTTTTCTAGTGAAATTACTTAGATAGATCTTTTGTCTCTTAAGAATTGGATTCCATTTAAAATTCTGTTTAGCTATGGATAAAATTTATGTACTAGAATTTTCCAATAAGAAACATAAGAGCAGGCTATGCAGTAAAACTTTTCTTCCATATTATCAAAACCCTTCACGTCTACTGCATTCTGTGACACTGTGCGTTCATTATAATGCCAAGGTCGATCTCAAATCCATTCAATTCTGTATTTTTCACTTCAAGATCCTCTTTCCTCTTTATTATTATTTTTCCCTGAGTCATCTCATCCATTCTCATGGCTTCTAAATCCTGTAGTAGACTGACTGATATTTCACAGAAATCTCCACATCCTAATGGTCAAATCCTGTGAATGTTACCTTTTAAGGCAAAAAAGGAGCTCTGGTGGGATAGTGGTTAAGGCGTTTGGTTGCTAACCAAAAGGTTGGTAGTTTGAATCCACCAGCTGCTCTGCAGAAGAAAGATGAGGCAGTCTGCTTCCATGAAGATTTACAGCCTTGGAAACCCAATGGGGGTCTTTATGAGTGGTAATTGACTTGGCAGCAGTAAGATATGGCAAAAAGGGACTTTGTAGATGTTCTTAAATTAAGGATTTTGAGATGGGTAGGTTATCCAGCATTTTCTGGGTTGGCTCTGTATAGGCCAAAGAGTCCCTATTAGAGGGAAGCAGAAGAGTTAGAGTCACAGAAGGAGATATAAGGGTCTCAATCAGATAGATTCAAAGTTGCTACTCTGCTGGCTTGAAGATAGAAAAGAAATGCAGGTGGCTTCTAGAAACTGGAAAAGACAAAGAAGTAAATTCTTCCCCAGACCCTCCAGAAAAAGCACAGCTGTTCCAATACCTTGATTTTATCCCAGTAAATCTGACTTCCAAACTCTGAGCTACCAATCTGTAAAGGTGTTTGGAGCTCCTACATTTGTGGTCATTTGTTACAGCAGCAGTAGGAAACAATTACACTCCCTCCTATCTAACAATTCCCTAATTTATCTGTCTAGCAAGACTAGACTTCTAGGCTAAACAGACTTCTGCATTCCAGACCCTACATCCTTTTCTTGACATAATTTGGTCTATTTGACATTTCCTTTGAGTGTTTCAGAAGGGGTTAAATGCAGTGTGGTCCAGTGTAAACTATTTTCTTCCCTTAATCTTTTCCTTCTTTAGTTTCCTCATGCCAGGAAATGTTAGCCAATCCCCTCAGCTGGACAATTCAGTAATGTAGATAGAATCAAAAATGGATTGATAGGACTTCCTCATCTCCTGTGTTCCCCCAATCAATTCCACCATACTATTTTAGACCATAGTAGACCAAGCCACTCATTAAGTATGTGGAACTTCTTGCTTCCATTTGTCCTCATTTCAAACTATACTCATACAAAGTTGTCTTACTAACCCTCTGCTCAATGCCCTTTAACTGATAATCAGTTATTACCCATATAATCTAGTCCCTGTTTACCTTGCCATCTCATCCTGTGCTACTTTCCCACTCTCCAACTTTTAGACCTACTGATCTTTCAATTTCACAATGATGCCATGTTTTCTTACATTGACTGGCCTTTCCCCATACTTCTGCATGGATATAGCATGGTTTAAAATCAGGAAAAGAATGTGTCAGCGTTGTATCCTTTTACCATACTCATTCGCTGAACAAATAATCTGAGAAGCAGGACTACAGGAAGAAGAATGTGGAATCATGATTGGAGGAAGTCTCATTAACAACCTAAGATACTCAGACAACACAACTTTGCTTGCTGAAAGTGAGGATAACTTGGAGCACTTACTGATGAAGATTAAAGAATTACATTATGGATTACACCTCAATACAAAGAAAATAAAAATTTTCACAAGTGGACCAATAAGCAGCATCATGATAAATGGAGAAAAGATTGAAGTTGTCAAAGACTTCATATTGCTTGGTTCTACAATCAATGCCTATGGAAGCAGCAGTCAAGACATCAGAAGATGTATTGTATTGGGGAGATCTGTTGCAAAAGACTCTTTCAAATGCTGAAGAGCAAAGATGTTTCCTTGAAGACCAAGGCACGCCTAATCCAAGTCATGGTATTTTCAATCACCTCATATGCATGTGAGAGCTGGACAGTGAATATGGAAGATCAAAGAAGAGTTGATGCTTTTGAGTTGTGGTGTTGGTGAAGAATGCTGAAAATACTGTACACTACTAAAAGAAGTAACAAAACTGTCCAGAATGCTCCTTGGAAGGAGAATGGCCAGACTTCATCTTGCCTACTTTGATCATGTTGTCAGAAGGGAGGAGGATATCATGCTTGGTAAAGTGGAAGGTCAATGAAAAAGGGGAAGGCTCTCAACAAGATGATTGACATAGTGGCTGCAGTGATGGGTTCAGATATAATAGGGATCGTGAGTCTGGAACAGGACCGGCTGGTGTTTTGTTCTGTTGTACATATGCTGTGAGTTGGAGATGACTCGACAGCCACATACTTCTATCTCATGAAATGTTTCACTTATTCATTACCTGATAAACTCTAACTCATACTTCAAATTTTAGCTTAAATATTATCAACACGAAATTGTCCTCTCTGACCCTTCATTATAAATTAAATTTTCCCATATTTCATCTTCAAGGAATCTTATCTTTTTCTTTATAGTTTTTATCATAATTTGTAATTATACTCTGTGGATATTTCACTTAATGTTTTCTTTTCATACTACATGTTCAGTCCCATGAAGGCAGGAATTATGTTTATTTTGGTTAACCATGGTCCCTTTTGTATGGCACAGCAGCTGAAACAAGGAAGCTACTTAATTAAAAAAATTGACAAATGAATGAATGAATGAACCAGGAGAAACTAATATCTAATCCTAAATCTACAGCTTTCTAAAATTTGGATTAATCTCCTAAATAATTATTTCTATTTTGGTAAAGTTGGATACCAAACATGTCTTCTAAGACTTATATAGGTTGAATGAAATATACGTATGGTACATGACACTGGGCTGACACACTGTCTTGCCTATCTACTCCATTAGGCCCCAAAACTTATCTTCATTTCTCCCACTTCCATATCTTCCCTATCCTCCCTCAGATCTATTATGTATGGATACTGGCATAGTACTCTCTTTTATTTGAACAGTGCAGCCTTAAAATTCTGAGTTGAAGCCATATTTCATTCTGCAAATAACTATTTTCAGAATTGTAATGCATCATTAAAGATAAAGATTATGGTGAAATAGGAAGAGAAATCAAATTCTCTTATTTGATAATATACTCATCATAGGTAAAATTGCCCTAAAGTCCTGGTAACAATATTCTGAGAAAAGCGATAATTTTGGTATACGTCTTAGATTCTTAGTACTGCTATAACAGAAATATCATAAGTAGCTGGCTTTCACAAACAGGACATTATATTCTCACAGTTTAGGAGGCTAGAAATCTGTATTCAGGGGTCTGGCCCTAAGAGAAAGTCTCTTTTTGTTGGCTAGGTGTGTTGAGGAGGGAATCCCTGTTTCAGTTTCTTCTTTGCATTCCTTGGAGATTCCCACATGACATTTATCTTCCTCCCATTCCTGCTTGCTCTCTTCTGTGCCTGATCTGCTAGAGATTGGCTTAAAAAACACCCTACACTAGCATGACCTTGTTTACATAACAAAGAAACCCTTATTCCCAAATGGGATTACATCCCTAGGTATAAGGGTGAAAATTTTCATAATGTAATTTTTGGGTGACACAATTCAATCTATAACATTCTACCCTTTGGCCCTCCAAAATTTATTTCCTTCTCATATGCAAAACACATTCACCCTATCACTTCTACCCACAAATCTTAAATCAACTCCTAGTCCATCTTCTGAATCATCTAAATCAAATCTGGGTAAGACTTTGGGTGTATTCCACCCTGGGGCAAAATTCCTCTCCATTCTGTGAAACTTAGAACACAAACTATCCTCTTCCAAAATACCAAGGTGGAATAAGCACGGCATGGATATTACTGGCACAAATGCAAGAAATTAGAGAGAAAGAAGGGTTCATGGCACTAAGTAAGTACAAAACCCAACAGAACAAATACATTAGTTCTCAAGACCAGAAAATAATCCTCTGTTCTCCAGGAGTATCTAGGCAATGGTCTTACCCTCCAGACTCTGGGTGTTAGCCACACTCTTCAGATTCTGGATGGAGGTCTGGAATCCCTCAGCCCTAGGTGTCAGGTCCACCATCACGGCCCACTGGGATGGCAAGTCTGCTCCCTTGTCTTTGACAAGCACTGTTCTCCTAGTCTGTCTGAGTGGCAACTCTACCTCTTCCTTGTCTCAGTAGATTCCTGGCCTTTGGGCATGACATTCTGGCCTCTCAGCTGTGGATGTAGACCCCATCCTCTTGGCCTACCAGAATTGCAGCCCTACACTCCAGCAATGAGTTGATAGAAATATGACTCTTTGAAATCTCCAAATCAAAAACCAAACTCACTGTTACTGAGTTGAATCCAACTCATAGCGACCCCTCCTTGGGTTTCCAAGATGGTATCTTTAGAGAAGTAGATTACCCAGTCTTCCTTTTGAAATGGAGGCAGTCCTGCCTGCCATGGTCCCTCCAACAGTTCTGCTGACCTCCACACTGTTTCCAGGATGGTACCCTCCTTTTCTTAGAGGACAGCAGCTGTTGGCAACCATGTCACTTGGTTGACCATTTCCTGCCTCTAGAATTCCAGGGGGCAGGCAGCATTTCTTTATTTTGTACTGTTCCTATCCTTTTCTTCTACTCTAGCAGAATAGATCCATCATTTACAGGCTTAATCCCTTTGATTGAGTAGCCATTCTCCTGGTGAAAGTTTTTCCAAGACATGTTTCCTTAGATTATACAACAGAATTTTCCAAATTTTTAAGTTCTGCTTTCATTTTGTACAGTTCATTTTGAAGTCCATCTCTTTCCTTCCACATTCTACTATAAGCAGTAAGTACTATAAGCAGTACACTGCCCCTTTAAGATCTTGTTCAGAAATTTCAGCCAAATACCCAAGTTCATCACTTATAAGTTCTATCTTCCACCAAACATTTTTCACATAAAATTCAAACAATTTTTTTGCCACTGCATAAAAAGCATCACCATCCTTCCAATGTGCAATCACATGTTCATCATTTCCTTTTAAAGCCTCATCAAAAGCACATTTAAAGTCCACATTTCTAGCAACAGAATGTTGCTAGAAGCTTCCACCACAGCCCTCAATTCTTACTGAGCCTTCATCGGAATCAGCCTTTATGTCCATAATTCTATCAACAGTCTCTTCAAGGCAAGTTAGGGCCTTACTACAAAGCACATCAAAATTCCTCCAGAGTCTCTCCATTACCCAAATCCAAAAATACTTCTACATTTTAGGTATTAGAGCAGCACCCTACTCCTAATTCTGTTATGTCTTAGTTTTTTAGTATAGTTAGCTGCTGTTACAGAAATACCACAACTGGATGGGTTTCACAAACAAATTTATTTTCTCATAGTTTAGGAGTTAGAAGGTCAAATTTAGGGCACCAACTCTAAGGGAAGGCTTTCTCCCTGAGGCTTTCAGAGAAGCTCTTTGTCTTTTTTCAGTTTCCATTACTGGGTTCCTTGATGGTCTTCATGTGGTACAACATTTATCTTCCCCTATCTGTGCATCTTTGCTTCTGTGCCTAATCTGTTCTTTTCATATCTCAAAAGTGATTGGCCCAAAAAGTGATATGCCCAACACTGAAAATGACTGCATTAACATAACAAAGAAAACCCTATTCTCAAATGGAATTACATGTACAAGTATCCAAAACCCAAACCAACTCACTGCCATTGAGTGCACTCCAATTCATAGCAACCCCTATTGGGTTTCTAAGGCTGTAAATATTTATGGAAGAGATTCCCTCATCATCTTCTCACAGAGCAACTGGTGAGTTTGAACCACTGACCTTCTGCTTAGCAGTCAAATGCCTCAGGCACTACACCACCAGAATTCCTATTACAAGTATAAAACCACCAAACTCATTGCTGTGGAGTCAATTCTGACTCATAATAACTCCTCCTTGGGTTTCCGATATGGGTCAGGATTTACAACACATATTTTTGGGGGGCATATAACTCAATCTATAACACTATACTTCTGAAAAAAAAAAAGTGGCTCAAAAGAAGTTAAACAATTTTATGTTGATCTTTGAATACTGATCAGTGAGTATTCTTTCTGCATTCTGAATTAGTGTTTTCTGGCAGTGTCTATAGATTCCTTTTTAGCCAGACGTATAACGTTATCTGCATTGCTACTTCAATCTGTATTTACCTTTGTGTAGAACTGATCAAAATGGGAACTTTTTTTGCTCCTTTCCCTATCTGTATGCTACTTTCCAAATTTAGGGTCAATAAAAATGTCTCAAGTGAAAGAAGCTCTGAACTTGGTTTGACTTTGGAAAGTTGTGTTAAAAAAATGAATGGGGTTAGATGAAACATTTGGACCAAATAGCGGTATTCTTAAATTACCATATTCCTGCCTGAGAGCACTTACACAGATGACAAAAGTGACTACTACTTAGAAAACGTATGGGCTTGCAAATGGATCAGGAAGTTTAGAATTTCAACAAGAACAAAATCATGATTCTTCTCTCCCTTTCTTTACCCTAAATCATAATAATTCATATTATTATGGTAATTTATGC
This sequence comes from Orycteropus afer afer, assembly GCF_000298275.1. Lineage (NCBI taxonomy): Eukaryota > Metazoa > Chordata > Mammalia > Tubulidentata > Orycteropodidae > Orycteropus > Orycteropus afer. Next base: position 5,280,278 of record NW_006921679.1, on the reverse strand, counting down.
AAACCAAACTTTCACATTTATTAGTTTTCATATCTATATAAAGAAAAATCTCTTGAGGTAGGTAAGATAAATATTATTACTATTCTCATTTTCCAGCTCTTCTGCAGTATTAAAAACCACACCTTCACTTTTACTTGCATCCTTCAATAAGCCTAAAATTTACTCTCTGGCATGTCAACAAATATAAATTGTTGTCAGTGACCTCAAGATGCTACTATCCTAGACACATATACACTGACGTTTCCCTTATTTGTTTCTGAAGACTTCAAGGTATACAAATAAAACATAAATCGATACTTTATCTTCTTCCTTCAGTCCCACATAGTTGGAACTCACTCCCTCCAAAAAAAGAAAAAACGAGTTTTTGAGTGTAGGTACTACAGAGGTAGCATAGTGGCTAAAGCACTTGACTGCTAACCAGAAGGCTGGCGGTTCAAACCCACCAGCCACTCCTTGGAAGGAAGGTTGGGCAATCCTACTTCCGTAGTGATACTGCCTCGGAAACCCAAGGAGGGGTCGCTATGAGTCAGGGCTGACTTGACGGCACATAACAACAAATAACAACAACTACAGATTGCTAGCTAGTCTGTGAGTTCACTTCATGGCTACACATTTTCTAAAGCATGATTTATGGTACTAGTCCCCATTTCACGCTGTACTAAACACAAACTTGTTTATACACATATATCTGCTCTTGAACGTTTCTGAGAGGGGGAATCTTGAGTTATGTTACACAGTGTCACACACTTGCACACTATCTTACCTTCCTAGAGCTGCCATCACAAAATACCACGAAGTGGGTGATTTTGAAGATTAGAAATTTATTTTCTTACAGTTGTGGAGACTAGAAGTTTGAATTTAGAGTGTTAACAGAGCTGTGCTCTCTCTGTCAGCTCTGGGATTCTTTGTTGTCTCCTTCAGCTTCTGTAGCCTTGAATTTTCTGGTGTTTCCTGATGTTCCTTGGCTTATAGAGGGCTTCTCCCTTGCTGTCTTCCACCTGTATGTGACTCTGTTTCCATGTCTGTCCTTACCTTTTACAAAATGCCACTCAGAAGAGAATAGGGTTAGGACCCATTCCACTCTGTTAATTTAACTTAAATTAAATAAAATCTGCTACAAAAAGCCCTATTTCCTCAAACAAGTTCACATTTACAAGTTCAGGAGTTGAGACTTCAACGTATTGATTTTTTGGGGGGAACCATAGTTCTATCTGTAATAGGCATTAACTTTTTTTTATTTTTTTAAAAACCCAGTTCCATGGAGTGGATTCTGACTCAGAGCGACCCCATTGGGTTTCCAAGGTGGTAAATCTTTACAAAAGTAGATTGCCCTGTCTTCCTTCTGTGGAGTGGTTGGTGGGTTTCAACTGCCAGACTTTTGGTTAATAGTCAAATGCCTTAGGCATCAGTAGAAGAAAAAAAATTAAGTCTTTGACAACATTTTTTGAACAAGCAGCTGATGTTGCAATGCATCCTGTACTGGTGGAGCAGCACATTTTATCCAGGTATAGCATATGTATATAAGTGTGTATAAATCATAAGTGTACAACTCCACAAAATTTTATGAAGAAAACAAACCAGGAAAAACAAATTACCAACATCTTAAATTCTCTCTTGTGCCTGCATCCAGTCAAAACCCCCTGTCTTGGTTCTTTAGTACTGCTATAACAAAAATACCACGAGTGGATGGCTTAGCAAACAGGAATTTATTCTCTTACAGTTTAGGAAGCTAGAAGTCCAGGTTCAAAGTTCTGGCTCTAGGGATTGGGTGAAGGCCCCTCCAGCTTAGGGTTCAGCTCTGCCTCCAGTTCCAAGCCCACTAGAGCTGGAGGCTTTTTCTGACTGACTCATGGAGCTGCTGGCTGCTAAGGGTGACAAACCCAAGATTGACAAGTAAAATCACACAGTCTCAAGATTAGCAGACAACATCACAGGCCACTAATTCAAGTCCAGAAACAATCCTAAGATTGGCAGGTAACACAGCATGCCACTGAGATGGAGACTCAGCCAAATGCAGGATCCAAATGAATCAAAAAGCTTGAGATCTTCTTCAAAGCTTCCCCATAAGTATGGTACCCATAAGTATGAATTTCTTTTCGGTCTATGTAGGAGAATTGATGAGTCATTGAATATGCATGCATTCAGCATTACTGGATATTGTAAAATGGTTTTCAAAAGTGATTGTGTATTAATAATTTTTCTTCCTTACAGTGTGTATAGAATTTCAGAATTCTGAATCCTTGCTAACATCTGGTAGCTTCTTTTCTTTTCTTTTTCTTTTTAGTTATAAGAATGGATGTGTATGAAGTTGTTACATTGATGGTCCCCCACTGACATGTGTCTCCTGGTATTCTTATACTTGTGTAACCCCTCATATATTGATTTGTATCTTAGTCATGTTACTAGATTTGGCCAATGGCAGCATAGCAAGACTGATGCAAGAGAAGGCTTTATAAGCACTTATACACACTTGGAACACTTGTTTTTTGAATGCTTCTATTGGAAATCAATTGTTATTCTGTGAGTCCTCCCATATATCCATTCCAGAGGTCCAAGAGGAAGAGAACCAAGACCTCTGATCACCACCCCTAACTGAGCTTCCAGTCAGCAATTAGCAGGAAAAACCACCTAGTTAAGTTACAGAATAATGAACAATAATAAGGTGTTTTTTTTTTTTTTCCCTTCTGTGAACTTTGGGGGAAGGCTTGTTACCAACCAATAAATAAAATTAAACAGAAATTCATATCTAAATATTTTAATGTGCATATATCTGAGAATCAAAAATGTTGATCATCTTGGTTCCAGTAAGATGGTGGAATAGGCAGAAAGACTGCACAGACCCTCTTTGATAAACACAAGGGAAACCAATTAATACAGATACAGAAGATAATCCTGGAGCCCTGAGTTTTGAAGGGAAGGATATAGAAGTAGACTAAACTACAAATAGTAGAAGAATTTGCGTGAAAACACCAAGGAAGGGGACATATGGAGCTGTGGTCTGGCAGCGATCCTGACAGCACAGACAGCTTGGAGATTGCCGAATGGTGTTAAGACATAAGAATTAACCTAAAAATCAGGGACTGCATGGTGGACTGCTCTGGTGGCTGGTGAATAAAAGGAGAAGCAGCGAAGAGGAAAGAGGGCTGTGCTGTGGACTTTTGCCTGTCCGGAGGGTGCAGCCATTTTGAATATTTACAAGCCTTTAAACCATTTTGGATATTTAAAACAACAGTGTTCTCCCAGATTCCAGGGACTTAAGAAGAATATTCTCCACGTGCTGGGAACTGCAAGGACATTCTGGATGCCAATGACTGGAAAGGTGCAATGTTACCCTTGTTACTCTTACACTCCACACTTTCTTGGTGAATGGAGGTGCAGCCATCCCACATTTCACACACCTTCTTGGCCAGCAAGAATTTCATCCCAGTCTGTGAGATCAGATGGACCATGGGTACCCTCCCCTGCCTTGCCCAGATTTGTTTTTTCCTTTTTTTTTTTTTTTTTTTCCAGTTTGTTCATTTTTGTCTGTTTTTAAATTATTATTATTATTTTGTTCTTCTTGTTATTATTCTTTATTCTTCCCTTTCCACATTCTAGTTTTCAGCTTTTTCTCTCTCTCCTGTTCCTGGTTCCAATTTTTTTCTTTCTTGTGGTTAACCTCATTCCTTGTTTTTCTTTATGTGTTTTTTCCCATTTTGTTTTTCTTCATTATTCTCCTATGCTACCATTTTTTCTCTTATTGCCCTCTCACCAGATTATTGTAGGGTTTTTTTTTTTTGTTGTTGTTGTTGTTGTTATTGTTCCTGGGAGATTACACTATGTGTTTTTTGTCCACTTGCTTTTACTTTTTCAATGGTTATTCAATTGCTATTTTTGTCTAACTGAGTGGGAGATAGCAACAGTGCTCATATGACACAACTACACCCACAAGTCCTGCAGATTCACTTACTGAGAGCCACCATTTCCTTCTCCACCAACTGGCCAATGATAAATGACCACAAAGAAGACTCACACTTAGCTGCTCTTCACAAAGAGTTAACAGAGATTTAAATACAACAGTGTCACAATGTCTCAGAGACAACAGACCATCACAGTCCACAAAAGAAGCAAGATAAAGTGGTAGAAACAAGGGACCAGGATACAGACCCAGAACATATCACTGAGGAACAAGCAGCATTGGAACTCTCTGATAAGGAATTCAAACTAATTTAAGTATCATCAAAGGATTGACAGATCAAGGAAAACACTGACAAAATTAAGGGAAACACAGACAAAGCCGAAGAACAATTTTGGAAGAAAATACAAGAACAAAATGACAAAATAAATTAAAAATTAGAAATCATTGAAAATCTACAGCTAGAAATCCAGAGGATTAATACTAAATTGTCAGAAATAGATAACACATTGAAAGGGTAGAATGGAATCAATGGAAGACAATAATGAGATTGAATACAAATATCTGAATACTTCTTTGGAAAGGGATCGATCAGAAAAAAGATCAAAACAAAATGAAGAAAGCCTAAGGTTCATGTGGGATACTATCAAAAGGAATAACTTATGTGTAACTGGAATTCCAGAACAGGAAGAGAAAAAGAAAACCATTGAGAAAATTGTCCAAGATTTGTTGGAAGAGAACTTCCTTGATGTGATGAAAGATGAGACTTCATTCAGGAAGTCCAATGAACCCCAAACAGGAATTCCAACAAATTTGAAAATCTGGAAAAAAATGACAGATTTCTAGAAACACACCACTTACCTAAACTAACACAGACTAATGCAGAAAAGTTGAACAAAGCCTTAACAAATGAAGAAATTGAACAGATCATTAAAAAAATTACCAACAGAAAAAGTTCTGGCCCAGACAGTTTCATTGGAGAATTCTACCAAACATTCAGAGAAGAACTGACACCATCCCTACTCAAACTATTCCAAAACATAAAACAGGATGGAATACTCCCTAATTCATTTTTTGAAGCAAGCATGATCTTGATACTAAAACCAGGCAAATACATCACTCAAAAGGAAAACTACAGACCTATATCCCTCATGCATATAGATGCAAAAATCTTCCACAAAATCCTAGCCAATAGACTCCAACAACATATCAAGAAAATCATTCATTATGACCAAGTGGG